>NC_140768.1:20645216-21245216 GCF_044657685.1 Stegodyphus dumicola | reverse complement strand
GAACACATAGCAATAGTAATATTACAATGTCCAATAAAGTTTCTTCATTTTCAGTTTCGTATAGCTTTAATCTTTCCCATTTTCTTATTATTGTTTATGCTACTCCTTAGGACTCAAACCACTCATAAAAAAGTAGAGCATGAGAATGGGCAGCTGCCTCGGGAAAATCGTAGACTGAATGTCAGCTCGCGCTTACTTCGTTTTAACTGGTCGATTCTTGTAGTAGGCTAACATAAAGTTCAACAGTTAGAATGGAAGGATTCGGCGTGACCTTCGCAGGTAGTTTGCAAAGGTTAGACGAAAATAATCACCACGTAAATGAATCCATTTTAAAATTTTAGGCAGTTCGTTCTCTGAGCGCACCGAGAAAAGGGAAAATTATGAGAATATTTTTTTTAATTTTCAGAGCCTGGAGTTGAAAAACTAAAGAGGGGAATACACGAACTGTGAAAAGGGGGAATACACGAAGAAATACACAGTATTTAGGGGTGAAAAAAAGCTTCAGAAAACTGCTCTATCAGCTGAAGCAATTACTACACTTCAAGATTATGAACCTTTTAAGATCTGTCGGTTAAAGATATAAGATGACATTCAGATATATTGATTTATGCAGAATCACGAACTCGATAGGGATGTGAAATGAAAAAAAAAAAAAGTCAAGAATAAATTCATTTGTTTATTTATTTATATGCAAAATATGCTATAACCGAATGTTATAGCATATTTCTGAATGAAAAGTAAAGGATTCACAGTCTCATTAAATAAGCTTTCCATTTCTAAGGTATAATAAAGACGAAACTCATTTAAAAAGCATGAGTGCGAGCACTTTTGCGTTTCGAAAAAGTAATTACTGAAATACTGAACAAGTACTGAAATACTGAAAGTAATTACAAGAATACTGAAACTCTTCCGTCAGCGGCATTTCTAGTAATAATTTAGGTGAGGGTAATTCAGGTTAATGTATTAACATCTGTGTCTCAGGAAATGCATGGCGAATGGTACCAAATAAAATTTTCAATGTCTTAGACATCATGAAGTATTACTATATATTTTTAGAAATGTTAACAAGATAAGTATAATGAAAAACGATGCGATTACTTGAAAAGTAATTCTTAGTTCAAATGGGGCAATTTTCACTGAAGGATTATTAATTTCGTTTTGACATTTTGCGTTAAAAACTATAAGTGGCGAATCATTTTTCAAACATGCGTATGCATAAAGCGTTATGCTGATACAGTCTGACAATTCAGGAAAGAATATCGGCTCGAGAAAAGATATTCGAAACTTCATAATGAACTGGTCTGAGGGTAGGAGGCGCAGCAGTAGCTGAGGAAACTTGGCATTACATCATGCTTAATGATTTGCTTTCTTCACTACTCGAATACTTTAATAGTAAGTTTGAGAAATATTTTTAGCATATATATTCATTTGAAAATTGTGGCCAGTGGCTTAATTTTAGCCTGTTAACTTCAGTTTAAAGAGCAGTTATCTTACATATATATCCTGTCAACTATCTTGTGAAAATCTCTTCTGTGCGCATGCTAATTAATACATTCTCGAAATACCAAAACATTCATCTTTTAATTAGTATAAGGTTGTTTCAGAAAACTTTCAGGAGAGCTAGGGTACATCTAGACAATGAAAATCACATAGCATTGCACAGTCGGAAACGCTTTCCTGGAGCGCTAGTGGCGACACAAAACAGAAGAAAAGAACGACACGAACAGGTTGAGAAAACATGTTTATTTTGGTTTCAGCATGATGGAACCTCTCACATTACGGCCTTAATGTGCGTCTCCACCTGAATTCAATGTATCCTCAACAATGGAGTGGCAGGGGTAGTCCGGTGCATTGGCCGACAAGATCACCAGACCTCACTTGCATTGCGTATTTCCCTTGCGGGTACATCAAGAAACTGGTGTACGAAACTTTCGTTGACAGTGCTGAGGAATTTTTTCCACGCATCGCGACAGCTGCAGGGGAAGTCCGGGACGCATATTTCACAAGTGCACATCAGCGTAGCCACTGAGGGAGGGGTTTTGAAAATGGACCAATGAGCTGCTATTGCTCTTGTGACGCTAAATCTTCGTGCATGTGAGCGTATGTTGTTTACGTTTTAATTTGGATTTCTTTCGCAGTTATAAATATATGAGGTAATAGTAGAAATCTTGTGCTTTCGATTTATGAGTTTAATTAATCGGTGACATTTCACTTTCGTGATTTTTATCATGGATTAATGTTTGGATTGATGTTTACGACATATTATATGGATTACGAGAATTCAAGTGTATATTATTTTAATTGAGCTGAGAATGACTGAAAGTGTTACAATGAATCTAGCGTTTTCTTATTTCAGTGGTTGCATTCTTTTGATTTTTAAAATGTAAGATTCAGAATACATATCTGATTATATCCATTGTTAATATTAAAAATTATGTGTGAATAAATTGAATACATTCGTTGTGAATAAGATAAATTCACTCTGTTTGATTAGTATTTCTTGTGTAGACAGTACATTTAAGTGTGAGCAGTTATTAAATGTGAAATTTAACACACTAAATGTATACGAATGCAAATCAGTAAAGT
The DNA here is from genome assembly GCF_044657685.1 of Stegodyphus dumicola. Classification (NCBI taxonomy): domain Eukaryota; kingdom Metazoa; phylum Arthropoda; class Arachnida; order Araneae; family Eresidae; genus Stegodyphus; species Stegodyphus dumicola. Next base: position 21,242,630 of record NC_140768.1, on the reverse strand, counting down.
TTACTTTGAATAAAATTCTGCATTGGTTATTATTATAGAAAAAATTTTTTTCATATAGACTGAAATAAAAAGTGCTGACTTCTATTTACATATATAATTGGTGTAAATATTTTTCTCATAGGCATAGTCTTATGTAAAGATTGCGTTTGGGCTCAGATGTTTATCACATATTTCTTTCTTCATCTTATTTACCACTTATTAAGTAATATTTCCCATGGATATTTTTGCGAAGTATCCAAAATGCGTTTGTATTTATTTCAACCAGGTAATGAAATCTTCATAATTGCCTATATTTGATCTAACTTCGCAATGAAAAGTTTCAGAAGCAATCCACGATACTTTAATTATTTTGTACAGAAAATTGCGTGGCAGAATATTTTCAAGCACCTTACTTAAATCTTAAAACACGCGAAAGGTCATGTGACATGACAGAAATTATTGGTATATCCTAGAAGCCACTCCTTCGGTGGCTACACAGATGTGCATTTGTGAAATATGCGTCCGGGACACGTCCGGTAATTTCCAGAGCATCAGGTCGCTCATGTGCTGGATTTGTGAAGGCTGCAACAGGTTCGGGGTATAATGTAGAACACCTTTGATAATGATTGTTGTCTGCTTTTATTCTTGTTTCTTGGTTTCTACTGTATTAAGCATAATAAACATGTTTTCTAAGCCTGTTCATATTCTTTCTTTTTTGTCTTTTGTGTTGTCACTACTGCGTCAGGAATGTGTTTCCGACCACGCATTGCTACGCGATTTTCCATGTACTTTACCTCTCCTGAAAGTCTGGAATCGATTTGCTGAAACACCTTGTATCTGTTTTTAAAAAACAAAACTATCCTGTTCAGATAAATTCTCAGAATCAATAATAGTTCAGAATGAAGGGGGAATCAGCCTTCGAAAGTAAGGGGAAAATTCCTTCGAAATAATGAAAGTGTTTCCGTCGTCGACTAAGGCGGAATTTTGCTTAATTTAAAATTTATATTGCTAGGACAGTAAAGAACTTAGTGGACGATCCATCATGAGTAGAATGGATAAACTATAAGGTATTTCTCCCGCCTTCTTAGCATGCCTTCATAGTGTAGTGGTCAGCACGTTCGGCGCGTAATCGAGAGACCCGTGGTTCGAATCCCGGAGAAGGCGTTGCTCATTTTTCATCTCTCCTGCTTCGAAATAACCTAATGTCTCTACGAAACAAATGCAAGTTCGTGATCTGTCCCAAATTCAAGTTTTAGGCCACAGAAAAGGTATTTTCACTCAGATAATTTTCTAAGTTGTTTGGAGTAAACTAGTTCTCAGGCATTGATTCAATACCCGATCTAATCGATTGAGTCATGCTTATATGCGTACGATATTATTGGATATATACACTCATGTCCATAAATTAAGGACAATTCGGAGTCACGCGGAAATCGAACTCTAAAATAAATATATCACCTGTAAAATCAATACACACATCTTCAAGAATCATATGCAAATTTCAGGAAGTAACCAGATGACACCGATGGTACGTCACAATGACGAGAGTGTAAGAGAGTTATATATAAGGAATACAGGCAAAGAAGTAAAATTGTTCGCAGGCGCTTTATAAGCATTTCAGTGCAATAACCGAATAGTTATGACACAAAGGACGCATTTGGATGATGTTTTACGTGGTAGAATGATCGGCCGTCTGGAATGTGGGCGTACCCAACTGGAAGTATCAAACGAACTTGGAACTGCCCAGAGTGTCATCTCCAGGCTTTGGCAACGATTCCAAGATGATGCTAATGTGAGTAGACGTTACAGCACAGGTCGCCCCAGAGTTACAACGCCGAATGAGGACCGGCATTTGGCAGTTACTGCCAAAAGAAACAGGCGGAGAACAGCCTCAGAGCTGTTTCGTCAGCTCTCTTCAGCCACTGTTATGACAATTTCAAGGCAGACCATGTGCAGACGCTTAAGGCAGATTGGTCTATATGCTCGTAGACCTGTCAGATGCGTTCCACTTACTGCAACTCGCTGTCGCCTGCGGTTATCCTGGAGTAGAGAGCATGCATTATGGACACCGCAACAGTGGGCTTGTGTGATGTTTTCCGACGAGTCCAGGCAGTCTGATTCTCGCCGGACTTTCATATGGAGAGCCATAGGTACCCGTCACCACCAACAAAACGTCATTGAACGACACCGTTACGGTGGTGCAGGAGTGCTCGTTTGGGGTGGAATTATTCTGGGTTCCAGAACTGACCTGCATGTTCAAACTGGAACCATGACAAGCCAAACCTCTCGGGACGTCATTTTGGAACAACATGTACGTTTGTTTCGGGGCGCCATGGGCGCACAATTTGTGTTTATGGATGACAACGCCCGTCCTCACTGTGCAAACATCGTAAGCGAATGCCTTCAATCGGAGGATATCACCCGTATGGATTGGCCAGCAGTCTCACCGGACTTGAATCCGGTACAGTACGTGTGGGACATGCTTGACCGACGAGTTGCAGCCCGTCAACCTCTTCCTACATGTCTACCGGAACTTCGGAGAGCATTGCTTTTTGAGTGGTGTAATATTCCCCAAGATCAGATCGATAATTTGATACTCAGCATGCCTAGGCGTTGTACGGACTGTATTGCATCGTCTGGGAGACATACAATGTATTAACAATCATACCAACCATGTAATATTGGTTTTTTGGAAATAGGTTTTTTTTTTTGTAATTTGCTCCAGGAAGAAAAAAATCGCTATTGTTTTTTAATAATATCAAACATATAGCATCTTTTTTTGCTCTTTACCTTTTGTTTAATAAATAAGCTTTACAAATAAGTCAAATTTTTTTGCTTCTAACTCTTCCTTTGCCTGATGTTGCATTATCCTTAATTTATGGACATGAGTGTAATTTCGGAATAAAGCATCGCCTCCACCTCAAATCGAACTGTAAAGCGTGTTTCCGTCAGAAACTGGAAAAGGTCAAGTAGTTGAAAACGTTCAAAATTGACCATCCCGACTGACCTGGGCATCACAACAGGATAAAACCGGACTGTCGTTTAATTAAGGCGAGTATCATTCCTTGGATAAAACTACGCGTCCAGGAAATCCTGAGATAAAATTTCCGGCTCAGGAAACATGCGAGGCTCACTTCCGCTTCAGTCGGCTTTTTCCCGCGGCGATACAATCCCAGAGAGATAATGAAATCAATTTGAGAAGTTCTCTCGCGTAGCGATAGGATGAAACCAATTACGTCATGAACTACGTAATCATCGCTTCACGTGTTTTCTGAACACTTGTCACGTGTCACATCTCACCAATGCTTGTTGAAAGGTCTGTAAGTTTTTTGTGTAGTTTTATTTCTCAAGAAAAACAAACTGCCTCTTTCTGCTAAGGAAAATAATTAATTTTGAGAGGAACTAGGTGGTGTTAAGAATGTTCAATGTGTCAGTCAAAAAAAAAAAAAAAAAAAAAAAAAAAATCTCTCTCACTTTGTATATGTCGATACTAATTTCAGTTTTTGCTCTACCTAAAAGAAAAACTGATTAAAAGGAGAGCCCGTCAACCGCTTCCTACAGAGAAGGATTCTCTCAGGATTCTATTCCTCCTTATAGAATATAAGGAAAGAAAAATCTGCTTTCAGATTTTATTACCCCCCAAGGGGCGTTTTTTTACGATTTGTGTGTTACATTTATTCATTAAATATCATGTTCTTCGCAGTTAAACCACATAAAATTTAATTCAACTGCAATGTCGCAAAATATTTAAAAATAGCAAATCTTTAGAATTTCCGATACACAGTCTCGCGCGCTGGAGATAAGCGTTTTTTTTTTTTTTTTTTTTTTTTTCCTCGTACAATGTTGCCATTGTATGCGTTAAAATCGTTGAGTTTCTTAATCAAAAATTCTTTATTGTCTGACAAAACATGAAATAGATAATAAAACAAATTCTAAATTAGGGCTTCCGAATGCCCATATTCGGGTGGAGGACCACGTTATTCAAAACTGGATGACTCTAGGAACCGTTACTTTTTCACAGTGCGAGAAACATACATACATTTATGCAGCTTCCTCATTATTTTCTTTAAATATAATACAGGGCGATAATATTTGGTGGCAACAATTCGAAAAGTGATACAACGCTTTTAGTGACTGGAGACAAAATGCCGTTCCGAGACTAATGGCCCATCTGGGCTAACGCCCTTTTAGGCCTAAAACAAAAACGGATGATCCTGTACCAGATACATTGTCAGAAATATCCTACATTAACCTAATGCTGAAAATGTTCGTAAAATTACAATTTGGACGTACTTTAATTATTCAAATTATATCAATTAGTATTTAAAATTATATCAGTTAGTTAAATTATTAAAAAAAATGTTAAACGGAAGACTACCGTCAATTGTTACTTGGTGTCCTACAGGTTGATGGTTGCGAGTGTGTGGCGGGTTAGTAAATTTAGGCAAGGTTAGTAAATTTTAGATTATTAAAATTAAATTTAAATAAAGGTATTGGTGTCTATAAAGATTATCGGTCACTGGTAACTTGTGGGTTAAAGGTTACTGGCGGTCAAACATGGGTCACCAGTTTAGGGTTGTTTAAATTTAGATAGATTATTAACATAAAACAGAAAAACCCAGTTATTGATAAGGTCATAGGTCACCACTGACCTATACTATGAGGATCATCGGTCTACGGTAAGTGCGATGTTTCATTCAATGGCATAACTTACTAAGACGCGTGGATAATACGTGCATAGTACTGCAATGTACAAGTGCAGGTAAAAGCGTATGGGACATCTACAATTTACTAAATGATGAGTAGGAATTTTCGCCATTGACAAATATCAAAATCAGAGCAAGCTTTTAGCTAGTGCACACAACAGCTATAGCCTGATCTCCTATAACATAAATGGCCCATCAAGCAGCAGAACGGTAAAATCGCTGAACACTGGTAACTCGGTCCGAGGTTTGAATCCCGAGAATGGGCTGGCTGTATGGGCGTTTACGTGGTTTTCTCCATGTGTATACGAGCTCCATGTGTATATGTGTATACTCCATGTGTATACCATGTATACGAGCCAGTTTACCTTCGAAAGCTCTCCACGAAGGCATCCCTCCCCTTAGGCAGATAACCCTCGAGGCTTTGCCGCAATCTCATAAAACCATGAGCTATAAACCTATAACATAAAGTAAATCTTGAAAAATTTTGGAAGGATGCTTTTAAATTAAAAACTGTCAAGATTAATGCTGCATATCCTGCTCTTCTCAGTGAGTATGGCAATGATCGACTGCAAAATTCTTAATTCGGTAATACCATAGAAAATGCATGTGAATTTGTTAGCCTTCTTCCCTGATTTTCATTTTAGTAGTTCTTTTTGAAGAAGCTACCAATTGTGAATGAAAAGATGTACAAATAAGTTTAAGTATGTCTTTGGGGAAAAAAAAAAAAAAAAAAAAAATCTGAAAGGTTTTAGATTTTAAAATTACATCTAAAGGAGCGTTTTTTTTTTGAACATTTTGGCTGTTACCTTTATTTATTGAATATCACGTTCTTCGCAGTTAAACCATAAAATTCAGTTCAAGAGCAATATCGCAAAATAGTTTTAAATTGATCATAACTTTAGAATATCCGATACAGAGACTCGAGCGCTGGAAATAAAAATGTTTTTTCTGTACAACGCATGACTTGCTTTGAAATCCTCGAGTTTGTTAATCAAAAATTCGTTAAAGTTTTACAAAATAGGAAATCGATAATAAAACAAATCCCAAATTTCAAATATGGGATTTCAGATGCCCATATTCGCAGCAGGATTACGTCAGTCCAAAATTCGATGGCTCTATGTACCGTTGTTTTATCACAATGCGAGAAATATACATACATTTATGCAGATTTTTCATTATTTAATTTCTTCAAATATAATGCAGGACTCTAACATTGGGTGGCAACAGTTTGAAAAGTGAAACGAACATTTATGGTGAACCAACGCAAAATCGCAAAACGAAAAAATAGTCCTTCAGGAACAAAGCACCTTTTGGGCTAAAAAGAAAAAAAAAAAAAAAAAAAATAGCTTCCGTTCTACTGAGGCGATTTTCGAAATTTAACTTGCGATTTTCATGTCTCGAAACTTCTGTTTGGTACATAAGCTCAGTAGAGCTTTCGCCTATTACATTTACATGTAGTATTTACAATGACGCAAAATCGGACCTTTTCTGAAATGGCATACCTATTTTTTTCCTAAAAAATTAGCTCTTAAAATGTTTGCACCTCAATCAATGTCAATCGAATTTGGTATATATTTATTAATGTCTCTTTTTCTTTTACTAAACTTACTCGATTTCTTTTTTACCCAATTCGAAATTTAGGTTCAAGTCACATAAAATTCGCAGCTATTTTCTGATTTGTTTTTCAAATTTGTATTTTTTAGTAATTATTATAATTTTTTCCAAATTATTTTTGAGCTATAACTATAAAACTTTTGCCGCAATCTTAAAGTAGATGTATGTTTAGGCAAACCTGTAAAAACATTAGAGCTTTTTATTCAAAATTTCCAAAAATATACGTGAATTTATATATTGGCGAGTTTGGAAATTTGGCATATTTACTATAAGCGATAATAACACCAAATGCGCTTTTACGCACTTGTTAAAATTATTTGAAAGCTTGAACAATGCACCTTTTTTTCCGCTCGTGTACAGTGAAAAAAGAGAAAGAAAAATAGGTATAGATTGTACAAAATATACCAGGAGCTATAATTTTGTCATTCAAAATTTTTATAAGAATGCAAAAGACTGCATGTTATTTTTTCTTGCAAACCCGAATGATGTGTTTTATTGCATTTTAATTTTATTTACTGTGATTTTTGTAACAAACATTGAAAAAGAGAAGCAATAATTGTTGGTTTTAAACTCTTATTTATTCTCACAGTAAGGCTGTTCCGTAGACTTTTAGAGGGGGGAAAAAGAACCTTTGAAAAAGTAATGACATCTGATACATACATTCCATCTTCAATTTTGGCGGAAGAAAGGGAGTCACAATTCAGACCTTGCTTCAGTTTTCTATTTCAAAACAAAATTTTTCTCGATTTTTTTGTTCGATATCAGCTCCCGATTCCCCTGAGAGAACTGTTTTCTCGATCCAGGCATCTCTACAACGCTGTCTTGAAAACGTCTTGGCAAGCACGGTATTGTTGCGAGTTTCTCCACTTTATCCATAAACTTTGTAAAGTATTTTAAAACGCGAGTTTTTAATCTTGTATTTGGCAACATTACAGTTTTTTTACTGTTATTCAGTTAGTTTAAAATGCAGATGAGTAATTTGGCACTATTCCGTTAGAAAGGCTTCAGTTAAAAATGCGCCATTGGCCACTAAGTTTTGCTAAGTACAAAATTATGAAATAATAAAGTTCAAAAGATTTAAAAAAAAATCAGTTCTGTAAAAAGTAATTTTTTTTTAATTTCATGATTCTTAAAAAAGTAGATTTTTCTTTTTACTTTTTTAAGAATTATGAAAAGTATTCTACATATAAACAAAATATAACGAAATTTAATCTAAACAGGTTGCATGAAGACTACACATAAATAAAAAATAATAAAACAAAAGGAAATTCGATCTAAACAGGTAGCATAAAATTACAAATATCATTCAATATTATAGGAAAAATTGGTACTATTCGGTTTTGAGGGGCGTAAAAGTATTGCAGCGAAAATGTACTTGCAAAAGCGCCAAATCTAGCAAACTCACCCATTTCACAGCGCGCCAAATCTAGCGTACGCGCTGATTTCAGATTGCGTAAGTTTATATAGTTCTATATTTCTTAAGACGCCATTGAAATACTAGTTTAATTTTTAAATCCTTTTTTTAATTTTAAATCCTTTTTTGATATCCTATGGATTTAACAATTTGGGAATTGCCCACGACGAAAAGTCAGCAATAGAATTTTGGGTAAAGTGCAGAATCACCCACTGCTCTACGCGTTTTAAAGAATTGCACATACTCGGTATCCATGTGCACATCGACCTATTTTCACTTAAAAAAAATCCTAGAATTGCACAAAAATGGCACTGCGCACACCCTTGACTTTATCTATGTACACATCGATCTATTTTCACTTAAAAAGTAAAAGAAAATTAACAAAAATCCAATTGTTTTTACCCTTGTAAAAAGCGGCAAACAAATAAGTGAGCGATTCTGCACTTTACCGAGAATATTTTCAAAGAAAAGGCATCATTAATTATAGAAAATTACGTTTGAACAACCAACGAGATGAAATCTTGCTTTAGCGAAAAGTCAGTAGCGAAATAGCGATGCAGGCATCCATTCAGTTATGTTTAGCAATTTTTATATAAATTATAATAATGATCTGAAATAGTTATTCACTCTTATGCTTCCATTCAGTCATGTCTAGCCCTTTTCATATAAATTATAATAAAAAAAAGTATTATATGAAATTAACCTTTCGTCTAAATTCAAACATCAATCTTAAATAGTTATTTACTATTATACTTTCTTTCTCGCCGCAATTATTAGGGTTGCCGCAATTATTTTTGGCAGCATTGGCATCAACAATAGTTTGGCGATTTTTTACGGCCCTCGAAACCGAATAGTAGCAAAATTTTAAATACACCATCAAAGAGCATGAGTGTTTGAGATCATATGTCTAAAAAAATATCTGAGTAAGTTTTTAAAGTAAAGAGTGCATATAGACTGGCGAATAACGTAACCGTGTTCATATTCTGTTTTGCGTACAATTTTCAGAGACATATTTTCAACCTTCTTATTTCGAAACTGATATCAAAAGAGTCGAACTTCGTCGACTGGCGTCCGCGAAAGGATAAAATTGCTTTGAATAAGTTGAAATTTATTTCGAAAATATGTTTGAATATTTAAAAATGAATGGGGTTTTAAAAAGAGATACAAAACAGCTTCGATGGCTATTTACTCAAGCGTGTAATGAATTTGAAGAACGTCGGCTGAGTATTCCTGTTAGACTTTTCAAAACTTAAGGTTATTGAAAAGAAAGCTTTATTGATGATTGAATGCGAAAAAAGCTTATAGGCAATTGCTTTATACTGACGATGCATCTGATACAGAGATTGTAAAGGAAGTCGATGAATCTGAGTTGCATATTGATCGTCAGAGATCTTTTGAACAGGCGCTAGAACGCTTATTGAGGGATCAAGTATTGCCAGAAATGACGCTGATTTAGTGCTAAGCAGTACTGTTAGTCAGCAACATAGTTTGTTTGTTGAATTACCCTAAAATCAGGTTGGCCATATTCCTGGTAATATAGAAAAAAAAAATAGATGAACATCTTAATTTTGATTTACATGATACATTTTCATATCTATCTCCATCGATGGAAAAAAGTGGTCCAGGCGAGAAGTTAATTAAAAACTTTTTACCTACTGACAATACTTATGTACTGTGGGTAAAAAAAGTATTTGCACACCTACATTTTTGTTTGCAATTCATAAAAAGAAGCATTGAGAAATAAAAAAATTGTATTGCCAAATCGGAATAAGTTTAATCATCCAAAACAAACAGAAAAATTACAATAATATAAATAACAATGCTTTTTTGTAACAAAATTAAAATATCTCGTATCAAAAAAGTATTTGCACACCTGTATGAATACAAAAGGAATAAAATATATAAGCAAATTTCAAATAACTAATATTTAGTATGCATTCCTTTAGCATCTATTACTGCTTGTAATCTTGCTGGCATTGATTTAATTAAATTCTCTGTAACAGTAGGGTCAGTATTCGACCATTCTTCAATAAGGGGTTGTTTAAGGGCAGATTTGCTTGAAATCTTCCTTTTCTTATTTTTAAATCCAAAGAATTCCACAAATTTTCCAAAGGACTTAAGTCTGGTGATTGTGGAGGAGTGGTAAGTTTTCTGGGTACATTATAAAGCAACCACGTACGTGTTATACCGGCAGTGTGCTTGGGATCGTTGTCTTGCTGAAAATAGTACGAATTACTGATACCCAATTTTATTGCACTTTGTGGCAAGTTATCTCGCAACACATCAATATAGGTTCGAGCTGTCATATTCCCATCAATGAAACACAAATTACCGACTCCTTTGCTAGCCATGCACCCCCAAATCATAACAGAACCTCCTCCATGTTTAACTGTAGGTAACACATTTTTGGTATGAAAAGCAGTACAAGGTTTTCTCCAAACTAATTTCCTGCCATCTGATTTAAAGATATTGAACTTACTCTCGTCGGAGAATATGACATTTTTCCAGAAATCAGTTGGCATATTGATATATTCCTTAGCGAATCAAGTCTCTTCAATCTATTTCGTTCAGTTATGAGAGGTTTTTTTCCTTGGAGATCTCCCATAAATGTGTGCATCGTGCAGGACATTTCGAAAACTTTGGGCACAGATTTGAACTCCAGATGTTGAAGCGACATCATTGGCTAAAGTAATTGCACTAATAAATGGATTTTTCAATGCTTCTCTTATGATTTTTCGCTTTATTCGCAGTGAAAGTTTCTTTGGGCGTCCAAAGCGCAAGTTATTTGATATAGATTCTCTTTTTTTATGACGTTTTATAATATACCGAACAGTAGAGAAGCAAAGATTTACTTTTTTACCTATTTCTCGATAACTTAGGCCATTTTCACGTAGGGAAACAATTTTTTCTCGCAACGAAATCGGCAATTCAGATTTCTTAAGTGCCATTACAATTTGAAATCGACAATCAACTGATAACGTTTCGACAACACCTCATTTTATAGTCGTCTTACGTATGTTATTTTCTGCGGGATGACTGTCAAATAATAACATAAAAATGCAAATTTGCTAAAGTTGAGTTGAGTGTGCAAATACTTTTTTGACATAAGCTATTTTAATATTGTTGCAAAAAAAATTTTTTTAATAATATTATTGTATTTTTTGTAATTAATTTAAACGAGTAAGCTTATTCTATTTTTTAAATGCCAATTTTTGTATTTCTTAATGCATTTTCTTATAAATTGTGAACAAAAATGTATGTGTGCAAATACTTTTTGTACCCACTGTAAAAGCCTTGAAACTAGTAAAAGTGCGTTTTGGTGGAGAAGAGTTATTAATTCAAGTACATGTTAGAGATTTACTAACTTTAATTCTTCAAAGGCAGATTCTTTCAAACATTATTTACGAAAATTATTTCATCAGTTTGGAAAGACTTTATTTTGTGCTAATCAATTATTTTTATTTTAAGAAACTTTCCTTTCCCTTCTGATTTCAATTTCGTGGTTTTCCCCAAGTGTAACGTGTATACGAGCCAATTTCCCTTAGAAAGTCCTCCACGAAGGCATCCCTCCCCTTAGGCAGAGAGCCCTCGAGGCTTTGCCATAATTACACACACACATACATTTCTGATTTCAATTTCCTGCCAGAATGCAAATTTAATGAAGTATATGCAAAATCTCAATGAATTCGGAAATAGTATTTAAGTAATAGAATTGAAGAGTTCGCTATAGAAGCGTTAGTTACCAGTAGAGACGGTTATGTAGAGAACGAGTTTATGCCCCGCGTTTGCAAGTAGCTCTGTAGCTGAATATTTGTGCTAGCCATACTTACTTTAGATTACATTGATATTTTAGACTCGGCTTTGCAGTGTGCATCCGATAAAGCGGATTTAGATTGAAGTAAGAGCCAGTGGCGTTGTTAAAATTTAATTCAATTCTGATTTGTACATGTGATTTTCAGTTTCAGTTGCTTAGCTGCAGGTGGAGGTTTAGTTGTGAGCACGGAGTGTCGGCATGTTCTATTCAGTTTAATTAAAATAAAAAGGTTATTATAACCTTCCTCGGCAGTTACCTGTTTTTGCAAGACCTATCGAGAATTAACTATCTCGTCTTCAGTAGGGTCTACATTTTATGATCCCCAAAAGAACCGACTCTACAAGTTAGAGTAAACTCCCTTCACTGCAGTTACTAGAAGCTATTAGGAAAAAAAAACACGCTGTTATGTTATTCCCTCTAGTAGAATCTTCTTTACCACAGAATAAGTTGTTTGCGTGGGAATGCTATGGATCTCCATATTCCCGGTTAAGATAAGTCAATGCAGAGGACATTGATGCATGTAAGTTAACAGAGAAAAATGAATTAGAGTGTATATTATATTTTTTTAAAATATGAAGTTGAGGCAGAAGAAAGAATTTAATTAGCCTTGGGGAGTTTTAATTCTAAATCTGAAGAGTGATGTAAAACTTATCAATAAGACTGTTTAGGGAGTGTACGAAAATTACGGGTCATTCCCGAAGCTTGTCGGACAAAAAGTTTAAGCTTATGTCATGAGCAGACATAAGCTTAGTATTTTTGTCTAGACATTTGTGTGTAACTAAATAAAAGATAATTTCGCGAGATACTTTTTGTGAGTCAAAACTGCACCAAAAAATAGAAACATATATTCAATCATGCTAATCTTGCCAGAGAGTGGAAAAAAAGAAAGGGGCATTTCTCAAAGTTGTTCGCGTGATAGCTGATTCTCTCTGTAGAAAAGCATGACACGGTTTCCGAGATGACGAAATTCTTAAAAAAGTTTAAGAATTTTGTCATCTCGGAAACCGTGTATAGGTTTTTATGGAACATAACGAGAAACTTTTATCGTTATGTTCCATAAAAACCTATAAAATATACCTGCTTAATATTTCTTTCATCCGGAAAGTCCTGCCATTACTGCCACTGCTAACTTAAAATCGTCTCAATAGTGTTTCAAGTATTTCAGTTTGATAGCGAAATTTAACATTTTAATACTCACCAAACTGCTTACTAGATATCTTGATCGGATTGAAGAGCGATCGTCTTACAGGATGGTATTATACAGTGGTGGCCAAAATTGTGGACACTTTTGGAAGTTTTCATGTTTTTGAACTTTGTATGTTTATAGAAAACGTTACGTTTCACAAAATGCAAACTTGTATGTATCATTTTAAAGAGAATTTATTACTGAATTCAATACAAAACACAAAATTCAATTATTTGTAATACAAAAAATGTTAAACGATAATAGTTATTGATATACATTAGATAATGATGATTGCAGTGAGTTATCAGTACTTAGTTAGGGTACCCTTTACTTTTGATTACAGCTTCACACAGCCGTTTCATTGAGCTGACAAGAGTTTTAAGCTCTTCTTTCGTTATTACATGATGCCAGGAAACAATTATAGCTTCAATTAGTTCCCTTTTTTTGATGGGCGCCTCATTCGGACAAGAGTTTTCAAACGGTGCCACAAATTTTTGATAGGATTGAGGTCGGGACTGTTTCCTGGCCATAACAACAATTTAGTGCTCTTTGTACGAAACCACTTTTTCGATATTTTGGCCGAGTGGCAAGGAGCAGAATCCTGCTGAAAAATAAACGAAGCATTGTTGGGAAGGAGATCTCTGATGGAAGGTAGAAATTTTGGTTCTAGAATAGTGTCAATGTATTTTCTGGCATTCAGTGTCCCATCGATGACATGAAGGCGACCAATACCATCTGCTGACATGCATGACCAAATCATAACACTAACTGGGTTCTTCACAGTTGCTTGAATGCAGCAGGATGTAGCTCTTCTCCTATTCTACGTCTTACATATTTTCGCCCATCACTACCGAATAACGATATTTTAGTTTCATCAATCCATATAACTTGTGACCACTGATGATCTGTCCAATTAATGTGTTCCTTTGCCCACTGTAATCTTTTTTTCGTTGATGAAAATTAAGATAAGGCTCTTTTCGTGGAATTCTACCTCTCAATCCAACATCTGTTAATCTTCTCCTGATTGTTCTTGTACTGACAGAAACACCAGCATCATTCAGATCACTTCTGATGGCCGCTGATGACATTTTTCTATCTTGAAGACATATTCTTTTTATTCTTCTGTCATCAATAGATGTGGTGCACCTTTTTTAGGCCTTTTCCTTCTTTGTTTTTTATTGAATTTGTCTCCTGATATCGTAAACAAAACTTTCGGACTCCAGATGTAGTCACCGAACCACCCACCTGTCTTGCAATTTCAACATAGGAAAGACCACTTTCTCGTAACACAATAATATTACATCTCTTTCTAGGTGTCCAATCTACTCTTTTATTTGATGTCATTGCTTCTTGACTAAATATTAAAAATTTTTACAAAAGTTCCTACTTGTAATTGCAGTGTATAAGAAACAGGTTCTCCTTCTACAGAACAAAGCAAAATAATGAACTGTTTCAAGTGTAAACATGATGTCAGCTTCTACTGGCAGTTACTAACATTTGATTGGTTCTCAGAACAAGAACAGTGATTGGCCAGGAAAGCTAGACGTTACAAAGCACTTCATAACTGTGTTTTTTATTTATATTAAAGTACATATAACTTTTTTTTGTATTGCAAATAATTGAATTTTGTGTTTTGTATTGAGTTCATTAATAAATTCTCTTTAAAATGATATATACAAGTTTGCATTTTGCGAAACGTAACATTTTCTATAAGCATACAAAGTTCAAAAACATAAAAATTTCCAAAAGTGTCCACAATTTTGGCCACCACTGTAGTTATTAATGCCGATTTTTATTTAGGCTCTCAAGAGGTGGTCACTTTCAAAAGTGGTCATTTACAAGAGGAGGACCCCAGGAGAGGATTTCTCTGCTGTTAACTAAATTTGAGCAAAATAAAGCGAAAATAACTACATAATGTACTATACAGTTTTACCTTTAACTACATTTAAAACACATAAATGTCTTAATAAATTTAATTTCATTAGATTAGAAAGTATAAAACCAATCCTGGGTAACTGAATTTCCAGATATCTGGAGTCCATGTAGCTCCAGCGTTACATAGCTACATGGACTCCAGAAACTATACAAAAAGACTAAACAAGTAAAACTATAGATTATATTAGTTACAAGTTACTTTAAGTTATATTTACTTATATTAGTTAGAAGTTACTTTGTTAGTGCGGAACCTCAGTTAATCGAGTTGCATTGTATTCATTCTCATGTCTGAGAAAAAAGACATCATCCACCGATTCTTAAGGCATCTACTGCTATTTCTTTCGCTTCATGAGAATGAAAACCCGAAACAGTAAAAGTTTTCCGAACAATAGGCAACCAATGCCAGCCACTTGTGCTTCTTCAATTGGAGAAAATGTTCCCCTATGTTTCTACATTGCATCCCAAAGAGAGTTTTCAGAGCCAGATGCCCATCAATCAAGAAGAAACGTCGGGCCTTTCCAAAACAGATGAATTTTGTCCGAGGTTTTCCTCATCTTTGCGATGAAAAAGAAACGAAGAAAGAAAAATTGTGCAGAATAAACCCACAGAGAGTGCTGTGACGCTTCTTTTATTTTGATTTTTTTTTCGTATCATGCTCTTCGAGAGTTTATTTTGATCCACATCCATCACTGGATCATTCTCCGTCGCTTGCATAAGCATTTTTTTTTTTTTTTTGTAGATGAACTTTCAAAGGTCTCAAGCCGGTATTTTCTTTCGTCGCTTATGCCTCTAACAGGTCTAATTTGATATAAAGGGTGAAAATTCTCTTCTTTGCAAATAATTCTTACAGAGATGGTTAAAAATGCCACGACAAACAAAGTACACAGTCTCTTCAATAAAAAATGACCTTTCTTTCTGTGAAAAACACACACGATGCCATGCAGTTAAAACAGTGCTTGAAGAAGGAATTGGTTGGAATGACCAAAATTCCTCTTTTCCTTATGTCTTTTTTATCACACTTTCTGTTATACGCCCAGTAGCCTATTTACTAGTGGACATATCACATAAAGTGCTTATTTTTCTATGTTCAATGTTTATGAAAAATATGGTGTTATTAAATTTTGTTTGCACCCCGATAAAGCAATAGTTATGCAGTATTTCAGTTAGCACGACTCAGTGTTATATTATTTATCTGAGTTCATTGCCCAAAAATTTTTCTTCATGTTCTCGGTGATTTATAGAATTAAAAAATGGCCTTTTCAAAGTTTGGTGTGAATAGCCATTTTTATACAAAAGTCTTGAGTACTGAGCTAGATACAGAGCTTAGATGCAAATATATGCGGCACTACCCCCCATATCCTAGAGCTAAAAACGAACTAAAGTGTAGATTGTTCAAATAAAAAAAATATCATAAATAAATAAAAAAATTAGAATACTCTTCGATCACAATTTGGGGGGTCATTTGATAGAAAAAATACGTAAAATTAAATTAATGTGTTTTTATACTCTTTTTGACAATCCTTATTGAATACGCCTGTTAAATACGAATCTTGTTGAATACGCCTTGTTGAATACGCCTGTTAAATATGAACGTTTTAACAACAAAAATTGTCTTAATATTTACCAGATCGATTTCGAAAGTTCTGTTTTTATTATTTAAATTTTTAACGTCATTAATTATTAAGAACTTAGCGATAATATTTGTTGCTTCTTAATGACCCATTTTCGAAGTCACTTACAACTATATTTTCAGTAGGTTAATAAACTATTAAAACCAAAATGAAATTTATAAAATTCTGAAGGTTTGCGTTATAGTTTCATAAACGATTGGGATTAATGGCACAGACTCCAGAAGCGGATTTTGTACACTGCAAAAGTGATATTGGTTTGGTTTATTTGATTATGGCAAAGCACTCGAAGGCTATCTGCCTAACGGGAGGGACGTCTTAGTGGAGGACTTTCCTAGGGAAACTGGCTCGTATGCGCGTTACACATGGGGAAAAACACTGCAACGCCCATGTAGGCAGGCCGTTCATTCGAGCCCCGGGCCAAACTGCCGCGCGGCTGCTGGTAGACAGAAGTAATAGCTGAAATAGGTCATTATACTTACTAAATAACCATCAGAAAGACGTTCAGAATTGGTAAATGGTTTTTAAATTTACTGGTAATGAAACATTTAACTTAGGGGGGTCAGACTCAAATTGCATGTTTTTTTTTTTTTTTTTTTTTACAAAATGAAAACAAGTTCTGTTAACAAAATAAAAAATAATTTAAATTAATTTTAAACTTCGCTTATTAGATATTTATGAAAACGTGACATAAATAATAATAATAGCATCATAGAAGAAAGCACTCAAGAAGAACAACAGAAGAAAACACTATTTATTTTCTATCTGAAATCTAAAATTTGGTATTTGCAAGAGACATTTCTTGGTTACATTTTGCAGTTCAAACGTACTGACACCTAAATAGGTTGAAATTCCTTTCAAATAATTCTAGCGTGTTTAATTAGTTACTTATTTAAATTAAAAATAAAACTTATTTAAATTAAGAATAAACAGATTACGAAAATTTTCAAAGTTTTCAGAGAAACTTTTCCAAATGGGACAAAACTTAAGAATCAATAATGACAACCTTATTTCTTTCCCTTATTTATAAAATTTTCGTTCGGCACACCAATAAAAATACATATGCTTGTATGCAAATAATTATAAACTCTTTATTTCTTAAAGCTTGGAATTTTGTAGGGATTTATTTAATTTACTTAACAGCTAATTTATGTTTAAGCAAACTTAACTATCGCTTTTGCTTTCAGCTCACACTTTCTTGCCAGAATGCAAATTGTCTAGAGCGTGTGTATTCAAATGAAGGAGAAAGAAGTTAATAAGTATTTAATGGAAAGTTTTGGAAGGTGAAATTGGAGCGTGTTCAGTGTGATATAAGATTTATATCACACTGTACGTTACTTAACTACATTTATAGATTTTCTGGTGCCTCGTTCATTTTCAACAGAAATGAAATCAATATAAACTTGAATTCAAATAATTAAAGTTTTGAAATCTTTATAACACCGTATTTGCAACAAATACGTATGTTTCATTTTAAATTTCGTATTTACATTAATGACAATTTTAGACAATTTTTTTTTCGAATTCCCATTTTACATAATGTGAAGTTCTATGGATTTTTTGGGGAGGGGGGGGGGTAATCAATTTGAAACAATGTTATGTTTTATTCTTTTTTTCCAAGTGTTTCGAAGGAGAGTAGGGAAAATCCTCGTACATTTGAGATTCCCTTTTTTTTCGGTTTTGTATGAATTTTAATGTAATGAAAATCTGTTTCTTTTTTCGGTTTTTGATCTCAAATGAACCAGGAACCAATTAATATGCTTCGAAAACGAAACACGTTTTCGAAGCATATTAATTGACTTTAGGAAACTTTAATTCACTTTTCCCTGATCAGTTCTGAATTGGAGTTTCAGTAAAAGAAGATTAATTTTTATTTTTCTATTGTCTTGTATATATATTTTTTTCTTTACGCCTTTCTAGTTTTCGAATTTGTACTACTTTAATTCGTTTTTTAATTTTGAATTGTTTAAATATTATTGTTGAGGAATTGCCTTGATTTGACTCCAATTTACTTTTACTTTAGATGCTTTAAGTTTATTTTACTTCAATCCTGTAGCTATAGCTCAGGAAGGGTATATAAAAAATTTGTTTTTAATTTTTGCCTCTTATTAAGTTTCTCTATGAGTATATATCTAAAATATAAAAAACACGGTGGCTTTGCTCTACGCAGTTTCCAGTTAACTTTACACAATTCAGGATCTTTTCCCTAGACCAGTACTTTCGAGAACATTCTAGCCTATTACGTAACCGCTGCTATAAATAACGAATTCGCGCCGCTTGGCGTCAGAAGCTCCTCTCTCCCTCTGCTGTTAAGATCTATGCTGCGCTTCTCATCGTTCTTCCCTTTTTTAGAATAGTTATAACGTCAAAAGCCTAGTTTTCATCGTATTCAGTTTAAAACACTATTTGATATGTACTTTGGAGAAGTTAATCTAAAAGAATAATAATCTGCCGTTCAAATGGAATAAAGATGTGCAAGTGAAATCCCTCTGTGTCATCATTTCTGCTATATTCCACTCAGCCAAGGAATGTCCACGACTACTAAAATGTCACATATATATACGCTTAGTGCAGTCGATTACAGCGAAAAAGGGAGGTGCACAACTACTTGTTATAGCAATCCCATATACAAAATTTCAACGTTCTATTGCTACTTGTTGAGTTATGCGAGATACATACACACGTACGTACAGACATCAAGAAAAAAAATCTCTTCTGAATTCATTTTACAATTCGCTTTGGGCCAAAAACAGTCCTTTATTCCGTCGGTGCATACATACGTCGTGCAAAAACGTCTTTCAAATGGTTTGGGGAGCTGTAGAAATGAATATTTTCGTTGAAATATGCTAACTGAAATTTTTCGCGATTACAATCCTTCCTTTACTTCGTAAAAGGAAGTAAAATAGAAAAATAACGATCTTGCATCTCACCGTATGGCAACACTGTGGAAAATGGCAATTTGGCAGGCTGAGTTAAAAATTAAGATCTTAAGAGTGAAAGATTTTACCTTTCGGGCAATCGCAAGTTGCGTGCACAAGGGATACATAATAGCATAACCTTAAGTAAATGTCTAAAGATATTCAAAAGACTCAGCTAAATATGTTTTTAACGTCAATAAAGTATTGTTACGGAAGCTTATTTATCAAACGTTAGAAGTTCTGTTCTAGACGAAATATCATTCCTTATTAAAGTTTTAATAATCCAATGATAATATTTATTACCCGTTACCTCTTCAAATTTTGTATAAATAGGTGTGGCTTTTTTTACATTTTACTTGCAAAAGAATGAAGATTCGAGGCAGATAAATAGGTGATTGTTTACAATGTAAATAAATCGAGAATATATTGTATGTCATAAGCTATTTTATTCTTCTGAACACTCCATAAACTCAAATGTTAATAATACTTTTCTAAAGTAACTTGGCTCCCTAAGATATAAAAGCCTCATAACTTTTACGTTCTTGATTAAACTAGGCTGCCAAAATTCAAAAGTCTTATTATTTCCGAAACATTTACTCAACATTGTATTCTCCCGGTCTATATCTTATCTTCTTTATCTGTGCTAAACAGACGATCTAAACATTCTCCGGAAGTGACATTTAATCCTGATTTACTTCAAAAATTCCATTACAGTAATGACGAGAGTATCTTGAATTTGAATTTATGCTCCAAACAGTGCTTTCTATTCAAAAATGGAAAGAACTTAGTCATCTTTCCTATGCCATCATACATTAAAACGAACGGTTCATGTAAATCTCAGCTCTGAATTGGGAGCTCTCCCAATTCTAGAACACATTTACATAGAGAAATGGAATAGGATTTCCGTTTTTAGTTGTTGATAGCCACCTAAGCGGAGTTTAGAAAAACTCGGTATTTTCAGGCTAAGCAGTCACAGCCGATTCAAGCACAGAATACGAATGCCGAGTCTTAGCTGAAACAAATTTCAGTAAAGAATTTTTTTAAATTAGGGTACACATTATTAAACAGTTTGAATTAGATTTATGTTTAGTAATTTTTAATAAATAGTAGTAACAGTTTAGTATATTTTAATAGCATTTTGGTACATTTTAGTATAGAGTGGATTTTAATATTTTGTTATATCTAGTATAGGAGCTTGTCTAGTTATATTCAGATGAGTTTAGTATGTTTTAGGATAGAAAATGTTTTATCACAGTTGAAACGTTCCGATATTTAATATGTTTCAAACTTTTAAATGTTTTATGGTAATCAAAGGCTTTCAGTTAGGAGTCATTAGGGTTTTTTTTTTTTTTTTTGAAGCATAAGACATAAAAAACGTGGAATCTCTCCGGGACTCGAATATGGACCTCTCGAATCCACGCCGAGTGTGCTACCGTTACACCACGAAGGTATGAAGAAAGGTGGGAGAAAATACCTTACATGCTCCCCCTCTTAAAGGGCGACAAGCAGTTAGTTGATCCAATCGCCAAATCCTAGTGGCGAAGAATCATCATCCACCACTTTTATGTCGGGCGCCACTGTAGAGATATTAAGAAAGGTGGGAGAAAATACCTTACATGCTCCCCCTCTTAAAGGGCGACAAGCAGTTAGTTGATCCAATCGCCAAATCCTAGTGGCGAAGAATCATCATCCACCACTTTTATGTCGGGCGCCACTGTAGAGATATTAAGTTATATAAAGCAGCAAAAATGAAAAATGAGCAATGCCTTCCCCGGGACTTGAACCTGGACCTCTCGAATAGGCTCCGAGTGTGCTACCATTACACCACGAAGGCACGCAGAAAAGAGGAAGAAAACACCTTATACAGTTTTCGTTAGATAATTTTATCAAATATTTCTTGCAGTCAACTTAAGGACTCAAATGTTCTGCAAAGAATTTCCGAATCTTTGAGATAATAGTCTTTGGGGTAGTTTTCGTTTTCCTCCAAATTATCTGAAATCTATTAAATATATTTAGGTATTTATGCAATGGCATAGTTATCTAAATACCTCGGAGATGAAGAAATAATTCGACAGACTGCCATAGATGCATATTTTTCGTTCTTTATCATCATTATAGACATACTGAGGGATATATCCCCGATTCATTTAATTTAATGATATAGAACAATTCATATGTATGTTTGAAGTCAACATTAAGTTTTAAGGAAGCTATTGGAAAGAAAAAAAAACTTATTAAGCAAAGAAAAAGTTAGACGTGAAGGAAAGAAAAACGTTAAAAGTATGGTGAGTTGGGATTTTTTTTTTTTTCTAAAGGCTATTTTTCAATAGTATAAATCTGGTTGGTATTAAAATTAAGCGAAGAAATATTATTGATCAGAGGGCTGATATTTTATTTTTGCCGCTGTGCAAGCTCATACATCACTATCGTCTTTCAAAGATAAAACAGTTTCAGGGGGGAAATACAAAAATCCAGGAAAGGACTTGAGAAGAATTTAATGATCCTAGCTAGTTATCTGATTTAGCTTCTCTTACAGACATAATAATCGAAATGAATAAACTAAATCTTGAACTTCAGGGCAAAGAAATGACTATTGTTACGAATTTTGATAGTTCATTTTAGTAGAATTGTAATTAAAATTATTATATTTCCCCGTGCAACGCAGCGCGAGACAAATTTTAAGAGAGAGCTACGCTGGAAAACTAAGAATGCGTGGGTACATGCATTTAACATTGAATAAATGGATATTTTGGCAATTTGTTTTGAAACTAAATACCGTATATACCCGCGTATAAGTCGAGATATTTTGGACAAAAAAAAAAAAAAAAGACTTCAAAGTGGGGGGTCGACTTATACGTGGGGCCATAAAAAATTAAAAGAATCGGAAGTTCAAATATTTCTTTATATAATGCAGTTGTTTTCTTCCCGGGCTCAAATTGGACGACTTATCAAATAAGCCACTTACTTGAAGTAATTTCATGACTTAAATTATGTGACGAACTAATCACAGAGTTTCATACTTTAACTAGAGTACGCTTCGATTAAACCAAAGAATTTTCGGCCACCGAACAACCGATCAATATCGAGCAATAAAAAAGTTTCGCCAACACGCCAAGAAAAGAGAAATGCAGATAGTCATTTTTAAAGATCGTCCGTTGATCATTTTTAAAAAAAAACTTTACCGAAAAACGTGTTTCCATCAGGTGTGCTGGTTCGCGCCCATGAAAAGGGATGGATGGATGCTGACGGAACAGTCGATTGGCTTAAAAATGTGTGGCATAAAAGACCGGGAGCAGCTTTCAAAAAACCTTCGCTTTTAGTATACGATTCTTTTCGTGGACACTTTTCTGAAGAAATGACAAAAGTGACAAAACACCTAAAACCGACTGTAGCCGTAATTCCAGGAGGATTAACATCCGTCATTCAACCCCTAGATGTCTGCCTCAATAAGCCCTTCAAAGTAAATGTTAGAAAATATTGGGCAGAGTGGATTAGTTCCGGTAGACCAACATTTACAAAGGGAGGCAACATATTAATTGCTCAGTGGGTTAAAGATGCTTGGAGCGAAATACCCTCTGAAATGATTATAAAATCATTTAAAAAATGTTGTATTAGCAACGAGCTAGACGGCACGGAAGATGATGCTGTTTTTGAAAGTGGAAATGACGACGGAGGCTCTAGTAGTGATTGTAACAATATAGAGTTCGAGACTGAAAATATGTATGATAATGTAATAATAAATAAATATGTATGATAATAAATAAATATGTATGATCCTAGCTAGTTATCTGATCTAGTTATTAGCCAATGACGACAGAAGAGTTCTATGAAATGTTTGGCGAATCTGACCATGAATCGGACGTTGAAGGATTTTGATTTTGTTTATTTACCAAGGTATTTTTTATCGTATATTTACTTTTTTTTCTCAGATGATTTTGAATAAATGTAGTACTTAAAAAAAAAATTTTCGAAGTTTCTCGGTCGATTTCGGAAGTGTGGGGGGGGGGTCGACTTATACGCGGGTTTCTTATTTTCTACGAATTTTTTATGTCGAAGTGGGGTTGTCGACTTATACGTGGTACCGACTTATACGCGAGTATATACGGTAAATGTAATTGACCACTACGTTAGTTGCAACCTTTATTCATCCGCTTATTGCTTTACAGAAATGTCGAGAAGCAGAAAGTACTAGAAATTTCTCGCGACCATTTGAAAATCATTAAAAGGCCAGAGGGAAGAGTGGCTGAGTTTAGTTACTTAGTTATTGCTGTTGCGGGTTGTTTAGTTCCGCGTGAACTGAGATATCCCAGTTATCTTTCTCTTTAGCTTTGCATTACGTTGTATTTAACGTTTTTAGTAGTTTGAAGTATAACTACTGTTTATACTGCGTAATATTGCGAACACTCGACACTCGTAGGAATATCTCTGAGGAAAATTCCAATGTTCTGATATATTTCTATTGATAACAATAAATTTTATTAACTTATTATTGGACTTGTGGATTCAATCCATTACGGACCCGTACGCACGCAGCACTGTTATTGAGTTAATAGGAAGTATAAACACTTTAAATCAAAATTAAATTTTCGTATATCTAAAGTAAAAGAATACAACTTTTGCCCTTATATACATTTGAAGAACTGAATCAAGAAATATTAAAAAATTGGGTACTTTTCCGTTTTGCCGGCACAAACGATAAAGTCGCCAATAATGGTACAACTGACGCCAAACGGAATATCTTCGCCATGGAGGTAGGAAGTAAGATGGAGTGGCTCTAAACAGGTTTCTCTCGTACCCTGCTCTGAAGCACTGGTGATCCCTACGCGGTGACCAAAACATTGAGTCATTTACCATTAAGTTCAATGAGTTTTGACGCGATAGGATGTAAATATTTTGTAATTAAGTCTTAAATATACATATACACTGGTGTGAAAAATTAAGGATGAAGTCGAAAAATTAGCATATCAGCTGAACGAAGAGCGGACAAAAAGACCAATCAGGAGATTAAGTAAGGTGATGTACGGTAGCACATGCGCAGATATGCAGGTAGACATAATGGGGGAGTGCCTGAGTAGTATAAAGCATGTTGTCGGTGTAAGATCAGTATTTCCGGCAAAGAGATTGCACACCATATAGCAGTTAAAATCACACCGAGTTGCTGCCTCAGCGAGAAATGGCGAATAATCAATTTGTTAGACGACATCTGGATGCTTTTACCCGAGGTCGAATCATTGGGAAGTTGGAGGAAGGCCGCAGTGTGACAAGTGTGGCTGCAGAGTTCGGAATTGCTCACAGCATCGTTTCACGACTTTGGAGACAATTTCAAACTACAGGAACAGCTATCCGGGGGTTTAGTAGTGGTCGTTCACGAGGAACCACACCCGCAGATGACCGGTATATTGCCTTACAGGCCAGAAGAGACAGGCGGCAGACAGCGGGAGAAATCGCTAGACACACGACAAAGGCGACTGGACGACCGATATCGCGTTTTACCGTGGCCAGAAGACTGCACGGTGGTGGTCTGTTTGCACGACGCCCTGTACGGTGTGTACCTCTAACGCCTGCCCATCGGAGAAGGCGTTCTTTGTGGTGCCGGGAACACCGGAATTGGAGAGACAATGAATGGGGACGAGTACACTTTACAGATGAGAGCAGATGCAGTCTGAGTAGCGATTCTCATCACATACTCATCTGGAGAGAGCGGGGAAGCCGCAACCATCCCTCGAACATCATTGAAAGGGACAGGTATGGAGGTGACGTTGTTCTCGTTTGGGGAGGCATCATGCTTGGTAGTCGTACAGACCTTCACATCTTCGACGCAGGTTCAGTCAACGGGACCCGTTATTGTAACGAGATTCTTCTTCCATATGTGCGTCTTTTTAGAGGCGCTATGGGTCCGCAGTTCCTTTTCATGGACGACAATGCACCATGTCATCGCACAGTAGCTGCCGAACAGCTCTTAGAGAGTGAGGATATGGAACGTATGGATTAGCCGGCATGATCTCCGGATCTCAATCCCATTGAGCATGTATGGGATTTTCTAGGCAGACGCTTGGCAGCTCGTACCTTACCACCAATAACGATTCCGGAGCTTCAATTGGCGCTGCAAGACAAATGGGCAGCAATGCCTCAACAACTCATTGACACCCTCATTCTCAGCATGGGCAGACACTGTGAAACCTGCCTAGCAGTCAGGGTAGATCATATCCCCTATTAAAGACCGGATGTTTCTTGCTGGACACCCATCACAGGGATGTTTCGGCCTTCAGTCACATTGCACTCCATGCTACTTTTTCAATAAAGCTTCTTTTTATCCCTCTGATTTCTCTTTTAGTAAGTGTTGCTTACATTCCTCATGTCCTTACGTATTGGGGATTTTACGGTATTAAATGTGTTGATTTGGAAAGCTTTTGTACAAAGTTATATTGAAAAAACCGTCTCGTCCTTAATTTTTGCACACCAGTGTAAATGTACATATTTTCTTTTGGTACAATACTTCAGAGTCCTAAGTATATGAAAACAACATATTTTTAAACAACATTTCATTCTGAACGGAATGCTATACTTTTCACAGAACAGTTTTCTCAGAATGGTTTAATTTGAACGAAATATTTTCACAAATTTTCGTTAATTACATTAGAAAAAAAAATTTAAGGTAATTCGATTTTATTCGGTTAAGGTTCAAAAATTAAGATCAAAGTTTATTGTATTATTAATATTAAAATTATGCATTACTACTTTTTTATTTATAGAGCTTCTTCCTAAAATACTTTCTTAAATATGACATGATTTTTTGCCTTCTGAGGCATCTTTTAAATCAAAAAATATAAGTCAATTTATAATTAATTCGGTTCATTTTAAATTAGAGAATTATTAGAAATTAGCGAAATACTTTAAATAGTACTTAACTTTCTCTGAACATCTCTGAAAGGGAATAAAATAAGTTTTTTAAAGTATTATTTAAAACTTGTAACTGAGTTATTATAAAATGTAAGGGGAATAATTCTTTTAATTATACTTATCAGATTTTTTTTACCCTTAATTTCAACAATACATATTCCAAAACTTTATTACTTTCTTAAGTGCGCATCTCATAGCATTTGCTTTACAATATCTTTTAACAGATTGCTTGCTTTCCAGTACGAACAATTCTTGCTTAAATAGTTTTATAACGTATTTGTCAACAGAATTTCAATTTATGTTTACAATTCAATATTAAGGTTATTATATATTTAGATAACATTTATAATCATTATAAATTAGATACATTTAATAATTAGACTTCTTCACAGTTGTTTATAAATGAATAAATTCTTCATTTCAAATACATTTATAAATAATTTAATGAATATTTAAGTATTTTTCTAAAGGCAGATACATGCTTTTTGCAAGCACATGCATAAATACCCATACATATTTCCTATTTTTCATTTCCGGCATGTTCAAATCTTTAATTTCTGTGCATTCACTATATTTTTCGAGTAAAGTAATTTACACTAATTTAGCATACACCCGAAAGTTTTACATAAAAAATATATATGAATATAATTTGAATGACGGATTGCAGCATTTCAAGGTAATTTTATTTTTAATTAACCCAAATAAGTAAAACGTGTAAGCCCAAGGTGATTATTTTTCAGATATATAAAATTAAAACGATGAATTTAAAATGAGCAGCAGTAAAGCCTCTCCTCTAAAAAATTTTAAAAGGTACATGTTACAATAATATATAGATGTGAAAAAAATTTATTTTTTAAAAAACATTTTGTCGTTTGGAACATAAAATAAAAGTAGCGAATACTCTATCAGGGGTATCGAAAGACGTATACAATTTTAAAGGTACCGTAAGGTATTTTTCATTCTTTAAGCATAACATTTTTGTTAAAATCTATATTTTTGTAGTTCACAGCTTAGAATTTTATAAAACAAATTCATAATCAAAATCGCTGTTGTTAGTTATCGAAATATAACCAAGATGTGATTTTTGCGTAAATGTCACTAAACTATACAAATTGCTATTATCCATCACACTATGAATGTTTCTTTCATGCGAAAGTGTCCCTTTTTCGATTTGTATGGAACTGTCGTGTGTCGAAATACTATCAGAACACTGTCAAGGGAGCTTCTGAATGTAAACAAAGAACACCCCACCCCATCTGGCGACCGAAGCTTCGAAGCAGTGCTTCACTTCTAGTGCCAGTTGACCAATCCTTCCGTTCTTACTTCCATGATCTTCGCTGGTAACTTTTTACGCCTCATTTTCAAAACAAGTCGCAGCCAATCAGATTGATTGTCTTTCAATACTGGCATACAATTACTCAGAATTTTTACAAGATAGCTAAATTTTATGCCCTGAGACCATTCGCGGTCAGACCGCTCACTCGAAGGCGAAAATATAGAAAAGGAAAAGTCAAGGGTTAAAATTCATCAATTCTAATGAGGATACACTAGCGAAGTAAAGCACTGCGGTTTTACATAATTTCTGAGTAAGCTATTCGTACGAATTGAAATAACTCTTGCATTTAAACTTGTATTCCAAATTAAGATTTAACTTGAGATTAATGTAGATAATGACTGAGAGAATTAGATTTTTGTAGCGTAAGATCCCTTGGGGTCACGTGATACGAACCGGCGAATCAGGATGTTGAACCATGAAAGCATAGTAAATTCTTAAATTAATGTCTTTTTACAAATTTGTCTTTATTCATTGGCTTTTTTTTTTTTCAGAATTTTAAACCATATTAAAACGTTTATGCCTTCAAAATAAAAAATTCTTAGACCTAACATTTGTTAATATTTTTTATGTGTGTACTGTATGTTGTCGCCAACAAAGTCTGCTTGGCGAGATTTGCGCCGGCGAAGCGCAAAGTAGTAAAATTGAAACAATTAAATAAATATTTGAAATCTTGATGAGCTTAAAAAATAATTTTGAAATTAGACTTCCTAATTTTCGTAAAATTCAGACCATTGTTTGTTTCATTCATTTCAAACTCATGTGTTGATATTTATATTTCCTAAATATCGTAAGAGATTGCAGTTATCTAAAAATGAAAATAATTGATTTTCGTTCTGATCTACAATTAAAAGCGAGAATATCACAAACAGAAATTGGGATACTCTTGAATGACAAAAATATTCATTCTTAAAAGAAACTTTTCGAAAGTTAAACTGCTTTATATAAACTTAACTTTTGCGAAAATAGTTTTTCAGCGGTGAAGTTGCTAAAATCAAAGTTCAGATCTAGAATAGTAAATGAACATCTGAATTACTGCATGAATTTAGCATTAACATCTTGTGTACCAGAGTACAATAAACTCGAAAAAACAAACAATGTCAGGTTTCACATTAAAATAATTTGCATCTTACCGAATTTTTAATAGTAATATAGAGTATATGATTACACTTTTCTTTAACATATACTACACTTTTTTATAGTTTGTGCATTATAAACGTTTATAATTGAAATATTAAAAGTGAAATACATAATTGTGGAAATTCTAAACTGGCTCGCGTCAAGGCAATATTGCTTTATTTCTATTGCGGAAAATATTCAATGACCTATTAATTATTGGAAGAGTAACTTGTGGCGCCATCTATCATTCTAAATGGTACTTACTTCGTAAATAAGATACCTACCTAGATTCACGGGGTAAATTTAAGAGCGTAGTTGAATGCAAAACAAATCCTAACATGATATTAGAAAGAGATAAAACATTTTCTTGTTTAATATATTCTCAGAACTATACTCTTTATTTATATCAGTCTGCCTTATTTCTTTTGATCGGATGTGTAATTTGCATAAAAAGATTTTTTGGTAAGACAAGGTTGTTATAGCGACATTCAAAATTTTAAATGTGAGGGATAGTTTAAAGTAGATGAATGCGAAACAGATCGGATTCCAATCTGTTCACTGCTGTAAGATGAACCGCGGCATCTTTGTTTAGAGCGCAAATAGATCAACAATCATTATATCACACATTTAAAAACGCCGAGTGACCAGATTTGTTGTGGACGCTATGCTCAATACATGGGATGCTATGCTCAGTTAACACATGGGACGCTATACCCAGTCAATAAATGAGATGATTTAATAACTTAAATGATAATTCCAGAATGGATTTACCATATTTTAATTCACAATAATAAAAGAAGACGTTAGGTTTACTATATCAAAGGGAACTTGTTTATATTTTTTTTTCTTGTTGCCAATTTGAGAAACTACGCTACACTAAAGATAATATTATATGTAGAGGGAGCTGCTACAGACAAGAGCTGGAGTAACCATTAAGCAAAATAAGCATGTGCTTAATGGTTACTTCTCTTAAAGCATCAAGGAAATGAGCATCACAAAAATTTCCCAGTGCTGGTTTTACTGTGGAATATATGGTGTAGGTAATCCAAGATCCAGAGAAAACTAATAGAAAAAAAATCTGATGTGTACACCACATGACTTCCTTGTACGGAATATTAAATTATAAGCATTTTTTTCCTGAATTTCATTAAAATTGATTGAATTGAATTACATCTACTTCGTCGACAGCGCATAAACCACAACAGAATAAATGCACTCTTTAAAATTCAATATATTTGTTTACTATAACGACACTCTGAATGAACAAAATTTATATCACTTGAAGAATTATGCCACATGTTCTATTCAAATACTATAATAAAACTAAAACGATGTATGAAAGAAATTAAGCAAACAAAACAGAAAAGAAACAGTTTTTCACAGACGATTTAGTATTTCTCATTCAATTAATTCCGTTCTCACTTCTGGACAAGGCAAAAATACATAAAAACTCAAAATATCGGAATTAAAAATTACGAAGTAAATCTTAAACACTTATTTCCTCGAAAAAATTCCAGAAAAGATTAAGCATGATTCAGCAGCATTTAAGCAGGATTAATTCTCAATAATAAATGAAGGCGTCATTTTTGTGTTGCGAAGCTTAGTCTCTCTAGATTGGCAACAAATCTACGATTCTGCTGTTTCAAATGTAAACAAATATGTCCGCCATGTTATTTAAAATTTAACCGCACTTAAACAGATTTTAAATTGTTGATAATTGTACAAATATTGCTTCCAGAATTACGAAAGGCATAAAAACCTCAACCGGAAGATAAAAACAACATAATTCAATCATTTTTAAAGCAAAAAATGTACAATTTACAAACATGTAAGAGTAAAGAAACTGAGATTACTGAGCCCGGTAACAGAGTGGATATATACAATCGTACAATATAAATATATTTATATACGTTTGGTGCGGCCGATTGCAACCAAAATACGAGGTGCACATCTACATGTTATAGCAGTCCTATATACAAAATTTCAACGTTCTGAGGCTACTCGTTTTTGAGTTATGCGAGATACGTACGTACATACTTTCGTACAGACGCCACGAAAAATTCTCTTCAGAATTAATTTTAAAGCAGTTTTATAATTTTTTTGAAGGAAAAGAGTCTTTTATTCTGTCCTTACGTACAGATATCATGCAAAAACATCGTTGAATTGCATTCGATAGCGGTCAAAATGGATATTTTCTTTGAAATATGTTGCCTGAAACTTTTCGCGATTACAATACTTCCTTTTTACTTCGTACAAGGAAGTAAAAACAGACGTAAATTTATGTGGAAGCATCAAAATCTTTTAAGTGCTTAGGACTCTAAAAGTCTTAATCCGATCCTGATGCAGATATTTGAATGACAGATGAGATCTTTTGTATTCGGGTATTGTTTCTTACGCTAAATTCATTTACATTATTTGTGCAGTTGAAAATTATGGAGCTATAATAATGTAGCTTTTTGTACATAACTATGAAATATTTTTTTTATCAAAGACGATTAATATATGGTTCTTTTTCAATTAAATCCTTTATTACTTGAAAGCCATAATATTCCTATACATACAAAAGCAATAAAATATTCTCTAATCTTATTGCCAACAAAATGTTTCAAATTATTAATGACTATATATTATTTTTAAGTTGTTCTCTTTTTTTCTACTAGTAAGCAAAATACTCTTATTGTTCTAAATACAAATGATATATCTAGCATTGGATTGGCAATAACTA
Source organism: Stegodyphus dumicola (assembly GCF_044657685.1). Classification (NCBI taxonomy): domain Eukaryota; kingdom Metazoa; phylum Arthropoda; class Arachnida; order Araneae; family Eresidae; genus Stegodyphus; species Stegodyphus dumicola. The sequence continues at coordinate 21,211,359 of NC_140768.1, read as the reverse complement.
CTTATTTTGATAGCTCGCTATTTTTTTAGCAAGGTGAGAAAAACATAACACGGTTTGAGACACCGCCCAGATGGTATAGTGACTAGGAAAGCCTACTAGGGAAGGCCAGGGTTCGAATCCTGGTGGTGAATGTTTATACTGCCTCCTCTCCCACCTCCAGCATAGGGTCACTCTAAATATATGGCTAGCCGAAAGTCCTCTCGTGTGGCTTGGTGGTAGGGGAGAGGCAACCCTCAAAACTAGGGTCCAACTTCCTTGAAGACCTTCGAAAGTCCAACTTCTTTGAGGTTTCGGCAACCATTCTTGGCCTTTTTTGGTAACCACCTTTAAAAGCGACCAGGATATTTTCTTAAAACATAAATAAATATAAGTATTTATTTTTCTCTAAAGCGATGATTCGTTTAACCGACCGAGATATGCATCAAAACGACCCACAAGATGCCTGATTTCAGCACAAAATTGAAAGATTTTATTCAATAAACAAATCAGAAATTACATTTCCACATACCAGTAAAACAATTTTTATTTAAAACTTTAAAACTATTGAATCGTTTACTTTAACTCAGCATGGTGCAATTTATTGAATAAGCTTGAATGAGTATGTATGTTATAGCAGTTATTTAAACGATCCATGGCATTCCTAAACTGTTTATGTTGATTCTTTCATTAACTCTTTGCGCATTTGGTAACTTACAATAAATCAATATTCACGTGGCTTCAAAACAGTTCATTTCCCCTTTTGACATTTTTACAACCAGTCACGTCATTTCGAATCCTATAATTTTCCAATTATTTTAAAATGTTCTTTCTCTTAACAGTATTACAAAAAAACTAAGGAAAAAAAAAATTCCCTTCTTACATTATTTGCTATTTGTTCATAATTTTATAAACTTATTTGTAATTTTATAGCTAATTAATTCATAATTTTATAAATACAACGATATGAATTAATCAATATAATTTACTTCTTTTTTAGATTTTTCTCCACTTTGAACGGGCTCCGGCAGCCTAGAATAGGGCAGATTTATTACAAACAGTATTTTACGCATATTTTATTACATAAATGAAAGTACCCAATATTTATTAAGTTGGGGGACACTGCTAATGAAAATTACATTAGAAAAGTTCGATTAGCTTTCGTTTTAGTGCAACAGAGGAGAAGGTTGGTTTTTTAGTTTCATTATCGCAAAGCCCACTAGGGCTACCTGCTTAAGGGGAGGGATATCTACGTGGAGGACGTTTTAAGGGAAACTGGGTTGATAAACGTATACGGGGGAGGGGAAATCACAAAAACGCCCATGCAACCAGCCCGTCCTCCGATGTTCGAACGCTGGACCGATCAGCGACTTTACCGCCCAGCCGGCAGGTCCGGCTGGCCTAGAAGATAAAGTGAGTGTTTATTTATCACAACCTGACCATGCAACGAAATACTGTTGAGCATCTGGCAGTATCAGTAGCGATGCGACAATATTTCTGTAAATACGAATAAAGTAATTAAGGTACAATAACACGCAGAACAAATATTAATTTAGAAATCAAACAACAAAAAACAGCGTTACATTTTCAAATTTTCACAGTAAATTGAATTTGAAAATATAACGCTGATTTTTGTTGTTTGATTTCTAAATTAACGTATAAAGTAGTCATTCAACAACAAACAGCAAAGAAAAAGTGTACAAAAAATCTGAAAGTTTTCAGATTTTATATTACGCCCAAAGGGGCTTTTTCTTTAACGTTTTGGGTATTACCTTTTTTATTAAGTATCATGTTCTTCGCACTTAAGCCATAAAATTCAATTCAACAGCAACATTAGAAAACAATTTTAAAATGAGAATATCCTTTAGAATTTACGATACACAGTCTCGCGTGCAAGCGATTAATTTTTTCCCTCGTACAGTGTTGCCGTTGCTCGGTTTGAAATACTTGAGTTTGTTAATCAAAAATTCGTTAAAGTTTAAAAAAAATATGAAATAGCTAATAAAACAAATTCCCAATTAGAGCTTCCAAATGCCCATATTCGGGTGTAGGATTACGTTATTCAAAATTGGATGGTTCCATTGTACCGCTGTTTTATCACGATGCGAGAAACATGCATATATTTATGCAGATTCTTCAGTATTTAATTTCTTTAAATATAACACAGGGAGATAATATTTTGGTGGCAACAATTGAAAAGTGATGCAGCCTTTTAAAGTTTTCAACGCAAAATGCCAAAACGAAATTAAAGCCCTCTGTTCTAATAAGAATAAAGGGAATTTTATTCAGAGGCGGGAACAGCATATATACTGACCACACAGTAGGACGTAGCAACCCATAGCGCTCATAATCAGTACTGAACAGCACAAATAGGTGGAATAGGGCACAAACAGCAAAAATGTTACCCTTTCTGAGGAAGCTCTCCCCAGTCTGGTTACGTTACTCATCCGGGTTTAAACAGCACCCTCTGGACTCAGTTCTAGGGGGTGTTGGTTTAAACCCTGGTGAACGAGCTGGCTGCATGGGAGTTTTTGAGTTTTCCCCAGTGTGCAAACTTGAATAGCAGCCAGTCTGTAAAATGTCCTTCACGAAAATATTAAAATATTCGTGCTCTTAGGTAGATAGTCCCTCGAGTAACCGTTACTATAGTTTGATCCAGATCCAAAACAAACGTGACGAAGGGGAGGTTTATTCCGTAAATACCAGCATTGGTGGTTGTTCAGCGGCCTAACATTCCATAGCACTTCCGTATCATGAGGACGATACAGCGAGATCTAAAAATATCTTTTCGGCTTTTTAATCCGATTGATTTAAGTTAAAATGCATTTAAATTTTTTATGATTTTTTATGAAATGACAGTAGCTGGATTGATTAAAATTATCATATACGTTTTTTTTTTTTTTTATGATATGATAAAACTCTAACTGTCGTAGGCGGCTGGCTTATTCTCTCATCTAGTTTTGAAAGAAACAATATAGCGAATATAAAGAAATGTTGGGCAACGACTAACACAAGTGGGAATTCTAAAGATATGCTGTTTTTAAATATTTTGTGGTTTCGCACTTCAGTTTTATGCGGAGCAACTGCGAATAACATTATGCTTAATAATAAAGATAAAAAGACATACAAATTGTATTGTAAATGCAGAAGTGAATCCAAGAGCAGACTGATAACATGCTATGCTCAGCGAGAGCATATAAAAACCTTAACAAATCATCTTTTACGACATTAAAATCTGAATCTTTCATATTCTTTTTCTTTCAGTTTTGTAATAGCTAACCACGTTCTGTTGAAACTGCACGCTTCAAGTATTTTATGTTATATTGCCCACTTAAGTTTGTTTAATTTAGTAGTAGCCATAATATATATATATGTAATAATAAAATTCCATAGTCAAGAATACACTTAAAATTCTAACTGTATGTTCTTTTCATTTTTAATGGCGACGGTCTCTTATTTGAAAGTACGTGGGATTAAATTCACAGCCCCGTAGTCAAGTTGTTTTTCCCGCCTTTTCTACACGTACAGTTATAGAATGTTCTGGAAATATTTAAAGCGAACTGGAATGGCTGACGAGGATGACGTCATTTCTTGGAAGCTCCGCATTTCCAGAGGCTATGAAAGGACTCGCAAAGGAATATCGGGGTCTCTTCTTTAATGAAACGATGCAGTAAACTTCATAGAAAAAGTTATTAGTAATTCTTTTTTATTTACTCCGGAGATCTTAATTTTTGTAATTGCTATTTTCTCCTGAAATATAATAAATGGATCCTGTTTTTTTAAACTTATCGTCTGATAATTTAACCTACGACTACATCTATGATTCTTCACCAATCTATTTATTCCGGACAAAAGCTATATATTCTTTTGCTTCGTAAGGATAATCCGACAGAGATTTTGGCAAAAATACTTACTGGAAGCACAAACATAAAAATAGAGGATGTCAACAGGCTAAAAAATAACTTAAATAATTATCGTTTTTAATGAAAATTAATTTTGGTTTTGTAATGTTCATTCTGCATATTCATTTAATGCATATGTTCATTCTGCATCGCCGTACTGCCTAATGATAAGAGATCAGAATTTTTACATAGATATTTAATGTTTAAATGATTGATTAAAGGCACCTTTTTTCGAAACAGTTCACCGAATCCGTCACAATACATTTTAGAAGAAAAACTGAGTATTGTGAAAATAAGTAGACAGATACGCGTACAGATATTTTTTTTTTTTATTATGGAATGCAAAATCAAACTATACAAAGCACAACAAAATGGATTCAATAGAATATTTCATTAATAACAGTTCGACAGTTATCTTGATAATTTCAAAATATATGGCTCTGGAAGAAGCAGTTCCTCTCACAGGTCAGTTTAGAAAACCAAAAAATGAAAATAAAAAAATACTTTTACTGACTAGACAGTCACTCACCCGCAGTGTACTATTTATACAACTATACAATGCACAGCGAGGAAAACATATTACATTTGTGTGAAAATAACAGAAGCGAAAATGTTGCAAATTAAACCCTTTATGATTTTAATTAAACGCAAGCCGCCAAGGTTACCGTTAAGCCCTTATCACGCAGCTCAGTAATATCGTTAACAGGCAGCCCTATCTTGTGACCTCATTTCCTTCTCACAAGGCAACTATAGAAACAATCAACATTTTCATACAGTCCTGTTCCTCGCAAAAGACATTCACGTGTTTTTCTTCTTCCTGTTACGAAAAATGTTGGGTTACAACCTTTTAATGAAAAAAGCAAGCTTTTTTAGTCTTACGTTAGCTTATGGTTTACCTTAATTATAGTAACCATAATATACTTCAATATCCATGTAGAACAACTGATGGGGTTTCTAGCTTAAAATAAAGGAGCATCCATAATTTGGAGTTGCAAAAATGAGGCAATCATAAAAATTTTCCTAACATGTGTTGATGACCATCTTCAAAAAAGAAAATTATTTATAAAATTGCTATTTCTTCGTGAATCTTTTAGAGCACATGCAATAATTGTACTGTAAGAAGTCTCTTGTTAGTACGCTAAAAAAATAGCTTGGTCCTTTATTGTATTGAGAAAATATATGATTATTGGAGGAGATTTAAAAATACTCTTTTACTTGTCGCTTTCGTAAGGGGGTGTGGCGATATTGCTTTTGGCAATGCTTTACATATTTAATGAGCAACTTGTATTTCTTTGATTAAGCCAAAAGACGAGTTAAAGATTTAAAAAAAAAAAAAAAAAAAAAAATTCACCTTGCGGATCACCCATCCACCCACCTTAGTTGTTGATTCTATTAGTCTAGTCTAGATTGCACATGCATACTTCTGATTATGGTCGCATCTCTTCAAGGATGGCAATACTCGTTTAATTGCATGATAAGGGCTTTTCTGCACTTTTTGTTTCAGTATTCGTATATCGTCAATTTTCTTAGTAATTTAAGCTCTTTTTGTCTTGATTTTATAGTGCAATTCGAAATAAAATTTTTACTTCCAGCATAATAATTTATTTTTTTATAGTATTTCAATTAGAAGCCAAATGTCAGTGTCATAAAAAAGAAAAGCATCTGTTATAAGTAGAAACAGTAAGAAATAGTTTTTGACACATGAACACATCTTTAAGTATCTCGATTCAGAGTGAAAAAAGTCGTATTTGCGTAAAAGAGTAAACGAAAACTGCTCTTAATTATTCATATACTTCAAGCGTTTATCATCTGGCAATACACTGTTTATAAAGTTGAGGTGTATTTATGATTTTAGAAAGCTGAGAATTAAATTCTGTTTCAGAATTCGTTTTTATTTTTCATTTTTTAAAAATTAAAGTTTTAATTTATTCAAAAAATATTTCATATAATATTAAGTTAATTAAAATATTACATATCGTGTTGTACTCCTAATATAAAACCGTAATAAAAGATATCGAATAGAATTTAAAGAAGTGTTTAGATAAAGATTCTAAAAGCTCCTTAAAAATTCTATTTAAATTATTTTTATGTACTTTAAAATTTCACACAAAGTTCAGTTCTTCCTCGCTCAAAATTCAATCATTAAAACTATCATGAAAAAATAAAAGAAAATTATAAAATATTTAAAATTATACGATATAAAGCACTGAATCCTCTCAACATCCTTTTAAATATGTACATCATTACAAGCTATAATTTCAGTATATACAAGCAAAAATTTAAATTACACTTCACGCGTTTCAACAAGTGTGATAGTAAGATTTGCTAAGGTTAAAGGGTAAGGTGTTTTCATACCTAGATTTCATACCTAGACACTGAAACAAAAATAGTCATTCTTATATGTAACAAAATTAAATCTGAAATTTTGATTATTTAGGAATTTCCTTTTAAAGTTTTCTGCTGCTTTTCTTAAAACTTAGAATTTGAAGATAAGCATGAAATTTTTTTTAAATATAATTGGATAGCTAGAAAAGATTAAAAATAAAGCTTATGTGATTACAAACATAATCAATAAATTTTTATATGTGACTACCTTTGTTAAATATTACCTCTTAATGTTTAATTCTGAGTATACTAATTTAAAATCAAAGAGCATCCATACTTTGCACTTTCAAAAAAAAAAAAAAAAAAAAAGGTAAACATGAAAATATATTCCTAATTTATGATTTATATTGAAGAAAATGCAAATTATTAATAAAATTGCGCTTCGTTGAAAAGTCTTCTACAGCACATGTCACAATTTGAGTTTAAATTAATATTTCAGTTTTCTGTGCAAAATTATGCTCTCTAAAAATTTCTGAACTTATGAAACATAATTCTAAGATGTAAATGATAGTTCTTAAAATGAAAGAATTTATTAAGATAACTAGATATTTTGTTTTTGATAAAATATTACAATAAATGCACATAATTTTACAGCAGAATACTGGAATCAAAGAGGAACTGTCAAAAGAAATAATTTTTTCAATAAAAATTCATGATTCGTAAAATAATTCTTAAAACATTTCCTGTATAATTTTGCGAGAGAATAATGACATCATTAAATCTTTCAAACAAATTGATCATTTTTCATCATTTCAGCAAAAGAATATTTACAATACAGCTGTCTTAACACTCAAAGGAACTGAAAAATGCAAACTATTTCTCAAACGATAATAACAGATTAAGACAAATTAGATAACACTTTTCTAAATGCACTTAAAACCACAATTACAATGAGATCTATGTTTAAATGAATGAAGGCGCTCTAGCAAAACTGCTCATACGTACTTGTAATGTATTTTTCTTGTTCTTTTCCAAAAGTTACTGCATATCGAATGATTTAAACAATTAAAACAAACATCGCAGACGATGATACACGGTATTCTAAGACTAAAAAATAAATCCTACACCTAAAAATAGCAGTTCATTAGTGTTGCCACTACACATAAGATGAAAATTGTAGCTGACATATATAACATTCAGGAATTTTGTGTGCTGATAGTAATAGTAGAATGTCGAAGATAAATAAAACAGTGCATTCGATATAAATACGTTTTAAGTTGGTTAATTGCGATTTCTAATTTCTTCACATTGGCTTTGGAAGTAAGAGTTCGAATTTATATATCCAGATTCAAAAAAATAAGTGTGTTTCTGCAAAAATACGTGAATTCCCAATTTTGGACAGCTAGTAATTTATGTTTCATTCTCTGCCTGTTCTTCTTCCAGGTATACAGTCCTGTACTGCTTCTCCTACAAAGAAATATTGAAGAAAAATTCATCATTTGACAGATATCTTGACAGTGATAAATGGTTATATATACAAGATGCACTAAATGGCAATTAGGACTTTATTACTTACACATACTAAACTATGTAATTGAGTGACAAAATTTCATAAAATAGAGGGAAGAATTCTATGAAAACTAGATTTATCATGAATAGGCAGAATTTTGAAAGAGAAATTTGAAGTTTTATATAAATCTCTGTAGAATAAAAAAATTCTAGCTCGTAAAATGTTTTTTTATGTTTTACAAAAGCAAATTTAAAACAAAAATTCTTAAATATTATCATCAAAATCCAATTTGCGAACGAATTTTCTGTTTTAGATTATTTCACAATGATTATTTTACAAATAAAGATTTTGCAATTAAAGTTTTAGATTATTTTACAATTAAATTACCAACTTAAATTCAAGAATTTTAGAAAGAAATTTAATGAAAGATACGGTGGCTTACGTTTGCTTTAGAGCACTTGTATTTTCCAAATTAATTCAAGTAATAAAACATACTTGTAAATAAATGTTCTTGTAATAAAACAATTTATTCAAAAACGAATAAATTTATTCAAATTCGAATACATTTATTGAATTTATTCGAAAGTTTTGGTCTGATGTTTTAGGAAATAATATTACTTGTTATAATTTTTTTGTTAGATAAAAATACATCACAAGAATTATCGTCTGCATTTGGAATTTATTACTGGCTTAGAAAAACACATTAAAAAATAAAAATAAAATCTGAAAGGTTTCAGATTTTAAATTACCTTCCAAAGGGGCGTGTTTTTAACGTTTTGTATGTTACCTTTATTTATTAAATATCATATTCTTTGCACTTAAACCATAAAATTCAGTTCAACAGCAATGTGGCAAAATAATTTTAAAATGAGCCTATCTTTAGAATTTCCGATACACAGTTCCGCGCGCTAGAGATAAAAAGGTTCCCCCTCCCGTAGAGTGTTGCCATTGCTGGCTTTTAAATCGTTGAGTTTGTTAATCAAAAATTCGTTAAAGTTTTACAAAATATGAAATGGATCATAAAACAAATTCCGTATTCCAAATTTGGGCTTTCAGATGCCCATATTCGCAGTAGGATTACGTCATTCAAAACTGGATGGCTCTAGGTACCGTTGTTTTATCACAATGCTAGAAACATACATACATTTATGCAGATTCTTCATGATTTAATTTCTTCAAACATAATGCAGGACTCTATCATTTGGTGGCAACAATATGAAAAGTGATACGTCGTTTATAGCGATTCGACGCAAAATCGCAAAACGGGAACAATAGTCCTTCAGGGACAAAGCCCGTTTGGACTAATAATTTTGTATCTGAAGAGAATATGGCAACGCTACAGATTAACGAAAAGTTCTCTAAAACATTTAACAATCCATCATTTTACACCTGTTTACGACGAAAGACGATACAGCGTAGTTTGCAACGCATGCGAAATTGGCCATCGAACAATATATCATTGCGTACCCGATGGCGCCTTCCTATTCGCATTGCGGCATAATTCTATCTCAAAATAAATTTATGAAACGTTATAAATGGTTTAATTTCAGTGCAAAAGAGTTAAAATATTTTATACTGATGTTATTTGTAACTCTACTTCAAAATAAATTTACAAATTACAAAATTTATAAATGATCTTATTTCATTAGACCATTTATAACGTTAAAAGAGTTAAAATATTTTATACTGAAGTTATTCGTATGATTTTCAAAAAATATTTAAATGTAATTGGCTTTACTTTATTCTTTCTTTATTTCGTAATATGCTGCTTTTTTAATTTTATAAATATCATTCTTAGTATGATTTTTATGAGCTTTTACCGAAACCTTAGCCTATTCGTCAAATCGGCCCGTTATTCTTCGCATAGATACGATACTTAGCCCGGCACTAAAAGAGCTAAAGAAGTTAAAAGTACTCGAAATACCCCAAACATTCTTCATGTAAAATATTCATTTGTTTTTGACGCTATCAAATGATGGGAACTATATGGAGTTGTTGAAAATGCTCTATAATCTGGACCATTTTCTAACCTAACACGAGGGAATCGGAGATTTATCCTACGAAAAATCAAACAAAAGCCAATATTAGTGCTGTAAAACTTGTAGGGAATTTATAAGAATGGTTTACAATAAAAGTTAATCTTGAAATTGTTAGACCAGTCATTGGGGAACATGGATAGAAGACGCGGTCAGCAAGAAGGAAATTCTTCATCAACAAGAAAATAAGGAAAATGAGTATCGCATTCGTAGAATTTACGGTAAGCAAGAATTTATTACATTGAAGCAATTTGTAGATAAGTCAAGATTTAGTATACTTGGTTCCGATAGATGAATGCCCGTGGGGCGAAAACCCAATAAAGGAATGTATCAGTAACATATAAACCTATTGCCTACAGTAATAACAGTAGTTTATAATTTGTTTGCCTACAGAAATAACAGTAGGCAATAGGTTTAAAAACCTATTGCCAGCTGTTTACAAACCTATTGCCTATTGCTAATAGGTTTACAAACCTATTGCCTACTGTTAAGCACCACTGTGAAAGCATAAAGGTTTAGGAATGTTTCGCTTATTCTGAGATGGAAAATTTGCCTTTTGTAGAAAATAATAAATATTCTGACATATATGAATATTCTAAATACACTCATGTCCATAAATTAAGGATAATTCGGAGTCACGCTGAAATCGAACTCTAAAATAAATATATCACCTGTAAAATCACTACACACATCTTCAAGAATCATATGCAAATTTCAGGAAGTAACCAGATGACACCGTTGGTACGTCACAATGACGAGAGTGTAAGAGAGTGATATATAAGGAATACAGGCAAAGAAGTAAAATTGTTCGCAGGCGCTTTATAAGCATTTCAGTGCAATAACCGAATAGTTATGACACAAAGGACGCATTTGGATGATGTTTTACGTGGTAGAATGATCGGCCGTCTGGAATGTGGGCGTACCCAACTGGAAGTATCAGACGAACTTGGAACTGCCCAGAGTGTCATCTCCAGGCTTTGGCAACGATTCCAAGATGATGCTAATGTGAGTAGACGGTACAGCACAGGTCGCCCCAGAGTTACAACGCCGAATGAGGACCGGCATTTGGCAGTTACTGCCAAAAGAAACAGGCGGAGAACAGCCTCAGAGCTGTTTCGTCAGCTCTCTTCAGCCACTGTTATGACAATTTCAAGGCAGACCATGTGCAGACGCTTAAGGCAGATTGGTCTATATGCTCGTAGACCTGTCAGATGCGTTCCACTTACTGCAACTCGCTGTCGCCTGCGGTTATCCTGGAGTAGAGAGCATGCATTATGGACACCGCAACAGTGGGCTTGTGTGATGTTTTCCGACGAGTCCAGGCAGTCTGATTCTCGCCGGACTTTCATATGGAGAGCCATAGGTACCCGTCACCACCAACAAAACGTCATTGAACGACACCGTTACGGTGGTGCAGGAGTGCTCGTTTGGGGTGGAATTATTCTGGGTTCCAGAACTGACCCGCATGTTCAAACTGGAACCATGACAAGCCAAACGTCTCGGGACGTCATTTTGGAACAACATGTACGTTTGTTTCGGGGCGCCATGGGCGCACAATTTGTGTTTATGGATGACAACGGCCGTCCTCACCGTGAAAACATCGTAAGCGAATGCCTTCAATCGGAGGATATCACCCGTATGGACTGGCCAGCATTCTCACCGGACTTGAATCCAGTAGAGCCCGTGTGGGACATGCTTGGCCGACGAGTTGCAGCCCGTCAACCTCCTCCTACATGTCTATCGGAACTTCGGAGAGCATTGCTTTTTGAGTGGTGTAATATCCCCCAAGATCAGATCGATAATTTGATTCTCAGCATGCCTAGGCGTTGTACGGACTGTATTGCATCGTCTGTGAGACATACAATGTATTAACAATCATACCAACCATGTAATATTGGTTTTTTGTAAATAGGTTTTTTTTTGTAATTTGCTCCAGGGAGAAAAAATCGCTAATTTTTTTAATAGTATCAAACATATAGCATCTTTTTTTTTTTTTTTTTTTCTCTTTACCTTTTGTTTAATAAATAAGCTTTACAAATAAGTGAAATTTGTTTTGCTTCTAACTCTTCCTTTGTCTGATTTTGCATTATCCTTAATTTATGGACATGAGTGTAAAACCTCGAATGCAAAATACATTTAGGTTCTACCAGGATAAGTATCCTAATCACTCAACTTTAAATGTTTTCTTGTGATTGTTATACAATAGTCCTGAAGTTATCGGAGCTCTTTCATATTCTTCGGATTTAAATCCTATCGAACATGTATAGAGGAAATTGGAAAACGTAATATTTCTTTAAATGCTCTCATGTAAGAAATTCTAGTGAAGGAATGAAGCATTCTTACACGAAAATACTATTAGTTGAATCCATTAGAAAAAGCATAAATAGTATAATTTTAGATAAAGTTATAGGATATTTTCTCTCTCCTTTGCGCATGCCTTTGTAGTGTAACTGGGAGCATACTCGGCGCATAATCGAGAGGTCCAGGTGAGAGTATTGCACATTCTTCATGTCTCCTGCTTCAAAATAATTTAATGACTCTACAGTGGCTCCCGAACTAAAAGCTGGCGGATGATAATTCGCCACCACCAAAGTTTGACTATTGGGTCCCCTCATCCCCACTTGCCCTTTAATGGGGGAGTATATAATGTATTTTTTACCTCCTTTCCACATCCCTTAGGTATGTAATTGGAAGCATTCTAGATGTGTATTCGAGAGATCTGGAGTTCGGATCCCGGCGGGCGCACTTCACATTTTTCATGTCTCCAGTATTAAAAAAAATCCTGATTACTCTACACTGGCGTCCGAACTAAAAGGGTGGTGGACGATAATTTGTCACCACCAGGTTTTAACTATTGGTTTCCCTAATATCCAGTAGCATTTTAAAGGGGGAGTCTGTAAGGTATTTTCTCCCACTTTTCCGCATGCCTTCGTGGTGCAACTGGAATCATACTCGACGAGTATTCGTCAGGTCCAGGCTTCAAGTTCCGGCGAGGGAATTCCGGATTTTTCCTGTCTTCTGATTCAAAATAACGTAATGATTCTACAGTGGCGCCCGTGCTAAAAGCTGGTCGATGATAATTCCTCACTACCAAGATTTGGCTATTGGGACATTTCATCCCTCATCGCCCTTTAAGAGGTTTAAATGTAAACTGTTTATTCAAAATTTTTGAATATTTATGTCAATTCATTTTCAGAACGTTCTAAGCAAGCATTTTGAATAATAGTTTTCAAAAGAAGCAGATTTTTAAAACAAAGGATCAATAACATGAAAAATAAAGTACTTTTGCTAATACTTAGTCACTGATATTTGCCAATAAAATTGGGAAAAAAAAAAAAAAAAAAAAAGTGTCCGAAAATAAATGTGAGCCACTTCCAAGGAATATTTTACAAAGCGAATTTCCATCATGTGCTTAGAGATAAGAAACTTCTCATTTTAATTAATTAATCAAAACATTGCGAGTATTTGATTACCTGGAATTTTTACTTATCGGGACCACATTAATGATAAAGACTACAAAAACAAAATCATTTTATTAAAATTCTGTATTTCACTTTTGAAAAGCTTTGCAAGCAGAAATAAAATACGTTCTTATTGGTCAGCAGTTAGGCATTATGCGTGTGTGTGTGTGTGGGATTATGGCAAAGCCTCGAGGGCTATCTGCCTAAGGGGAGGGATGCCTTCGTGGAGGAGTTTCTAAGGGAAACTGGCTCTTATACACGTTACACATGGCAAAACCACGAAAACGCCCATGCAGCCAGCCCGTTCGCGGGATTCGAACCTCAGACCGAACTACCAGTGTTCAGCGACTCGGCCGCTGGTGGGCAGTTAGGCATTATGAAAGCATAAAACTGAATACAGAGGCACATACTACGTTCCACAAAATGCGATCGGACATTAAACGGATTCTTGAAAATAATATCACACATTTTAAATGAATTGTACATATTCGCCGAATTTTACACTAAGTATTTTCACCAAAAAATAAAATATTGAGTTTAAAAATTATTATTTTCTCTTTTCAGAGGAAAAGTAAATAATCTGATACTTATTATTCTATGAAATAATAATAATAAAAATAATACAAAATAAAAAAAAAAAATTGAAAGGTTTCAAATTTTAAATTATGTCCAAAGGAGCGTTTTTTTTAACACTTTGTGTGCTACCTTGGTTTATTAAATATAATGTTCTTCGCACTCAAACCATAAAATTCAGTTCAACAGCAATGTCGCAAAATAATTTTAAAATGAACATATCTTTAGAATTTTCGATACAGTCTCGCGCGCTGGAGATAAAAATGGTTTTTTTCTTTTCATACAGTGTTGCTCTTGCTCGCTTTGAAATCATTTAATTTGTTAATCAAAAACTCGTTGAAGTGTTATAAAATATGAAATCGATAATAAAAAAAATTCAAATTCAAATTAGGGCTTCCTCATGCCCATATTCTACGGAAGATTACGTTATTCAAATTTTGACGGCTCTGGGTACCGTTGTTTTATCACAATGCGAGAAACATACACACATTCATGCAGATACTTCATTATTTAATTTCTTCAAATATAATGCAGGGCGATAATATCTGGCGGCAAAAATTTGAAAAGTGAAAAAACAATGCTTATCGTGAATCTACGCAAAATGCCAAAACGAAATCAATAGTCCCTTTGGACTAAACATACGTTATCTAAAATTTTAAAGCTTTAGAACTTTTAGCTTTCAAAAACATGATTTAATACTTTAAGCACATATTCTGCTAAATGTTTTGAACATTTCTGCTTACCTTTTCTCCAGTCATCTTGCACTATCAATTTCAACTTTTATTTTGAAGAAATATTTTATTTCTCGGTTTTATTTTCAATTTGTTAAAAACATTTTGCGGTAGGTTTACCTTTAGACAATGAGGAGATATTTTGAATATTTCAGAATATTAAATGCCCTCTAGATCCGCACATTCATAGGAATATCCTTGGGAACATTCTATTGGTACATTTTAGGGTACAACTCTAATATACGCCCTAATTTCACCAAATGTGGCGATATGTGTTCTGCGCTGGTTTTTGGCGCGATTGCGTGTTCTATGGCAACCCTGTTGGCGTTGAAAAATCTTTCGCTGGAGCTCGTTGGTTCGCCTCTGTGTCTGAGAAGATGGGAGGGAAAGATAAAATGGTAGTTGTTGAATTGAAGTTCGGCAAAAAGAAATATGATTGTGGCTATCCTGTTGAAAGGTAGTGGGTATTTGGAAGTGTGGAAAGAGGGTCTGGGAGATTATTTTTAATGGCAGTGCATGATAGAAGTAGGGATTTGTAATTTTATTTATTTGTGAACTATAGTATAAATTTTCTGGATAGTGTGTCTGGCTGTTATGTAAATACGATAGTGATTATGTGGCGGCATGCTAAAGGCGGTATGAAATTTATATTTCTGCTATTCGAAAACGCATTAATTCATGGTAAGTGCATTTTATTTTATCCTTGTTCTTATTTTGTAGAATGTTATGTTCATTGGTTCTTTAGTATGAATTTCTGTCGTTATTGTTGTTTTTTTAAATTGTTTGAAATTTATTTTAGTTTATTTTGTTGTTTAGTGTCTAGACTGTACAATTCGTAGATGTTTTTTAAAGTTGAAACAGAACGCTGTGTACATGGTATTATTTGAAATTTATTGTTGTTATGTTATTTTATTAAAGCGAGGAGTGCGTAGATCGTAGATTCCTTCCTTGCCTAAATTGTGCAATTCGTAGAATTTTTTTTAAGTTTAAACAGGATGCTGTGTACATGGTATTCTTTGAAATTTATTGTTATGTTAATTTATTAAAGCGAGGTGTGCGTAGTTTGTAGATTCGTTCGTTGCCTACATTGTGCAATTCGTAGATGTTTTTTTAAGTTAAAACATGTCGCTGTGTACATGGATTCTTGTCAAATATTTTTGGTTAGAAACTTTACGTTTTTGCTATCTAAATTTTTTGTTTTTGTTTCGGATTTTTAGCTAAATTGTGTGTTCAAAACTTAGTTTTTGCATGTGCGAAAACCGCGTTTTTGGAGACATTTTAGGCTAAAAGTTCAAAATGTAGACAAAAAATTTAGATAGTAATATGGCAGCGTGAAGTTTCTCGCCAAAAATATTTGGCGAGAAATTTGGCGACTTGAGGGCGCATATCAGAGTAGTTCCCATTTTAGAATTATTCTACAAATCCTGTTTCTGCGCTGTTGATTTCAAGATTCATTTAAAATTATCAATACCGTTGTATTGATCCATTATACTATCAATAAAATGGAGATCATGATTTCAGTAAGCGGTATACACTCATGTACCCTCAATCCTCCTCCTCCATATTTTATATTAGATGTTTGTTACCAATTTTAGATGTTTCCTTTTACTTTATTCTACGAAGTAAAGAAAATATGTTACCGCGAATAATTTCGGGTATTATATTTGAGCTAAAATATCCAATTTGACCGCTCTCGAATCTATCTGAACGATGTTTTTTTCATGACATCTGTACGTACGGAGAGACTAAAGCAAGCTTAAGAATAAGCTTTTTCCCAAAAGGAATTGTAAAATAGATTCAGAGGGGATTTCTTTCGTTACGTCTGTACGTAAGCATGTACGTGTGTATATATGTATGTATGCATGTATGTGCATATATATGCATGCATGTATTTATCTCTAACCAAAAACGATTAGCCGCAAAACGTTGAAATTTTGTATATGGTACTGCTATAACATCTAGTTGTGAGCCTCTCTTTTTTCAGCGTTTAGATACTGAATAATAAAACCAGAAAATTAATAGAGTATAGAAATACGACTGCATAGTGTTTATTGCTCACAATCTAACAAGAGCAGCTGAGGATGATGGTTCGGTAAAACCATCCAAACTAGTCCTGTGAAAATTTGAAAGTATAACGCTGATTTTTGTTGTTTGACTTCCAAATTAATACTTGTTCGGCGTGTTATTGTATAAGAAAGTCTCCTGTTACTTTCTTGATACTGTGACTTTCAGAATGCATCCCTCGGGCTTCCAGGTGCTTAATGAGAGATAACTGTTGTCAGAGACAGAATGGACAGCAGACCTTTGGAAGAAAGGTGCAGCGGAAACCCCCTGGTGTGCTTTCCGGATATAAGGGACTAATTAAGTTTCTTTTCCAGGTTGTAACAAAAACGAAGCTTTGTGTAAAAGCTTTTGATGCTGTAAACGAGTAAAAGCAGACGCATCCTCCGTCGCCGCGTTAGCTGCCGTTGTATGATTTGTGGCTGTAATGATTCAATTATTTTAATATTTAATCAAGAATTTCTTATTAAGTTTTCAAAATAAATATTTTAAACGACAAACTGTTTTTTCTATCACCCAACACGGATATTCTGAAGTTACAATACCTTGTATTTTAACAACTATGAGCTTGTTTTAATTTTACTAAATATCAGGAAATCCAAAAACGCCTGAAATAACATGAATATAGGGGAAAAAGCATAACATGAAGAGAAAAAATCATGTAAACTATCTTGGCATTATTGAGAAACCTGAAGAATCAAAACTATTCCTTGGGATTATTGTGAAATGCTAAGAAGTATAACAGACTGCAGGGTCTTTTATTTGTAAACCATGCATAAAAAGGAGTTCTTTTGGGGCAAATAAGTTGACATCTTTGCATGAAATAAAACCAACGAACCTAAGCTCTGGGAGAGAAGAAAGAAAGCAGCAAATAGTAAATGATATTTAAAGGAAAAAAAAAAAAAAAAAAGGTAAGTGAAGCAGAGAACACTGCTAAACTATTTGCATGAATGTGCATCAAAAAATGTGTAGGAAGCCCTACCTCGGATGTGGACGGACGGCATTGCGAATGACACACCCCTTTCTTCAAAGGCCCTCTTCAGTTGGCCGGCGTCCACGAGCCCTCCAGAGCTTCCGATTCCGATTCCCACT
Source organism: Stegodyphus dumicola (assembly GCF_044657685.1). Lineage (NCBI taxonomy): Eukaryota > Metazoa > Arthropoda > Arachnida > Araneae > Eresidae > Stegodyphus > Stegodyphus dumicola. The sequence goes on along the minus strand of NC_140768.1, from coordinate 21,193,692 downwards.
TATAAACCTGGACAATCATGCATAAATTCATTTCAGGGTTTCCTTAAACATTCTAAAGCAGCAAAAACAGCAAGAACAAAATACAAAATAACAAAAATGCGCATTCATCAATTCTTCCTTACTGACGCCTTTTAGAACATGACAGTAGGCATCAGTAGACGGCTAAAAGGTGAAGACAAGATAATCGAATAAAGTTAAGTGCTTAGTTTATCGTGATATTCTTAGAAAGAATATTTCAAAAACTTGGATATTCTTGTGTTAGACTTAGGAAAGAAACATTACTTTTATGTATGATACATTTGTATTGATATCTCCAAAGCAGTGGTTCAGAATCTCAACATGTATTCAGCGGAGCCCTAAGGGCTCCACATGTACTTCCCAATGCTTCAGGAAAATAAAATAAATAAAAACTAAATAAAATTAAAGAATTAAAAAAGTGGAATAACTATCAAAATTTCGATATTGCATTTTGAAAGCGGTAATTTGCCAAGTTGAACTTTGTGTCTTCTCTAGCAGTCGGTGCTTGGCCACCCATGGGAACTGCACATACGAGAAGCTTCCAGTTCATTCTCGATCCTTCAGGAATTCTTGAAACCCGTTTAAAGCTTCTCGAAACTTAGCCTCATACAAGTACAGACGCTTAGTCGATTTGGAGTCATTTCACGATGTTTTTAAATAAAAAATAATGTTTACAGCGTTAACACTACTATGGTATCTAAGCGAGTCTTCCACGAGTTTCCAATGGGTTTAATTCCTTTGTGAGATTTAGTTGTGTAGCTAGTACGCATTTATTAATAAAGGTAATAACAAAATGAATCATGGCTGCAAATAATTGTTTTTATGCCCTGAAAAGTTATTTAAAATCCAGTTTTATTAAAATTGAGAACTAAATTGCTTCTTTGCAGAATTCTTACAAGATCTGTCTTGACTTATGCATCAGAGACTTGGGCAATGACTTTACGTGATGAGGAAGCTTTGGGAATTTTCGAGCGAAAGATATTACGTTACATTCTTGGTGGAGTCCAAGTGAATGGATCATGGAGAAGATCTAACTTAGGAAGCTCTAAATTTATAAACAAGCTGATACTGTAAAATTCGTCAAATTACAGAGACTTAAATGGGCTGGCTATGTGGCTAGAATGAATGAAGATAGTTTTTGCAAAAAAAATCTTTCTGGCAAAGCTCATGGGAAATAGACCTTGGGGCAGACCCCCACTAAGATGGATTGATTGTGTCGAAAACGATCTTAATATTTTAAAGGTTAAAAACTGGAAAACAGTTGCCAAGAGTAGAGATGCCTGGAGAAGACTTCTGGACCAACAACATAACTTTTGGATAACAACCTCTTAAAATCAAATTCTGTACACTAATGTACGAGGGTTGGAACTTTAATAGTGGCAACTATTTATTTACAAGGAATACAAAAGTCATTCATGTCACCATGTTTTACAGTCCTTCAATATAGTCGCCAGCATTGTGTACAACCCGTTTCCAACAATGTGGAAGTCGCAGAATACCTGTAGCAGCGCCTGTTTTGTTGATAGTTTGAATGGACCGGTCTACTGCCGCAAGAATCTCAGGAACAGTTTGGAAGCGAGTGCCACGAAGTGGTTCCTTCATCTTAGGAATTAAGTCATAATCACAAGGTCTTAGATGTGGGGAGTAGGGTGAATGGTAAAGCACTTCCCAGCCCCATCGCTTGAACAAATCAGTCACAGCTTGCGCTGCATGCGGCAGAGCATTGTCATGCAAAATGAGAGGAGCGTTCTGCAGAAAGTGTCGCCGATTTTTTCTCAAAGCTGGTCAAAGATTGTGCTCCAAAAATGAGCAGTAATACTGCGCACATCATATACTGCGCACATTATATCATTAATAATGATAGTTAGCAGTAATAAAGAATAACAAAATTAGCCTGCATCATTTAACATTAAGGTAACCTATCTCATTCAAAACTCCGATTTTGACTAAACACCTCAATTTTTTTTATTTAACATTTTTAAAGGCCATATTTAGTTATCAAAAAGTTTTTTTTTTTTTTTTTTTTTTTTTTTTTTTTTTTGTTATGTTGACTAGAAGTGGAAATATATAAGTTTTTCTGAGAGATGACGAACCGGAAGTTACTTACTGTCTGCTACACCGGAAATCAAAGGGCAAATTAAAGATGCAATTTTTACCCTTTTTTATGTTATATTTTAACTAAATAATTTTAAGCATTTCAATAAGTCTGGAGAATCTGGCAAAGTATTTTTATTATGTATTTTCTCATTTTCCTTTGGCAACATGAATAGCAGTGCATATATGTCATGTAACATTAATCTGAAAACTTTAAATGCGAATTTTGATTAATTGTTTTTTTTATGGTTTATACTATCAGAATCCATGATAATTTTAAAAGTTTCTTATAGAATCACATGAAAATTTTTTACACGAAGTTTGTAAATTATTATGCATGATATACCGTAGGCGTTAAAAAATAACTTTAGAGAATTTAAAATACATTATTTTTCCTTCAATAGTGTATGTATTGTTTTTTCAATTTTTGAGTGTTGGCTGACATATTTGGCCATATATTACTAATAGATGAACATTTTCGAATTATCTACCCCACTGGATGCTTATGGTTAGCATACACAACATAAAGTAAAAAATTACGTTTTTATCATTATTATTTTCTTATGGTTGATGTTTTTGTTAATTTCGTTGTAAAATTTTCAGTTGTGTAAATTTCACAAAAAATGAATTTTTATCACTTTTGAAGTGATTATATTTAAGTGAGACTGCAATCCAATTAAAAAAGTCTAACAAATTAAGAAATATAACCATCATTTTGAAAGAAGCTCTTCGAATATGGTGGGTTACATTAAGGTATAACGTTTCAGTCAGTCATTGATTCTTTTAAAAACATTCTTATGATTTTAAAAGCGAAATTATTTCACCCTTCTATAATATCACTTCCAAATTTAGTTGATGGCAGAACAATAAAATAATAATTTTCCATCAAACCACTGCATAAGCAGAAAAGCCTCTGTCCGTAACTTATTATCGCAGCCACCTTGGCGCAGTTTGCCGAATTTTAAGGAAGAAAAAGAACAATTACTTTTATTGTTAAAACATTTTATGTATTACATACATACCTACAGATACATTCTAAGTTTCAATTATATATTTATTCCAAATCAGTAAACTAGTTACAAACGGGTTTCTGCTTCTGTTGCGGAAATTTTGTAGAGATCACTTTGAAAAAGAATTCGAAGCATTGTTCCTTTAACGAGTTTGCAACAAAATAATGCATTTCTGCAAAATTTCACCTCTCTTTCTTCTATTATAAAAAATCCTACAGTACAAATTTTAAAATCGAGTTTAACACAAAAAATAATCATAATATTTCTGTAAAAGTCGTTGGAACTTGGAATATAACAAAAAGACGCACAAGAAAACGACGACGTTGCAAACTAAACATTTATCATGAGAATGGTTGCCTGAATAACTGTTATGCGCATAGTTACCAGAGTTTGGTGTAATCTAAAGCTTTGGCGATTTTTACTAAGGTAGATGGGATAATGCGTAAGTACTATTTCTTGTTTTGTGCACTTATAATTCGCCAAACATGACACTTTTAGGTATCTATGAAATCATTCCTATTCAAATCTTGCATTAAATATTTAACATAAAAGCGATTCACCATTATTATCTAAATGAAGATGGTTTCTCACCTTATGATTGCCGACTCTAATTGTGCGGAACTTCCCCAAGATTCCTTTCTTCTTGTCGCTAAAAGCGACGCTGTCGAAGTGCTCCTCCTCGTCGTCGTCGATGGCACAGCTCTCGGCAGCCGGTAATTCACAGTCCTTCGACGAACTCGACTGGACCAGCTTCATATACTTGAACTCCAACCTTTACGAAAAACACATGCAGTTAAAGATGACATCAAATGAGATTAAATAATTGAAAATTTTAAAGATTAAAGATGATGACCTTTAGAAAGATGTAAATAATTTCTAAGATATAGAATTGTATGTAGAAAGGTATACAACTTGCAATGTACGCCAGGAAGCCTTGGCTGGTAATTTTAAACTTTCTTAACTAACATACCTTGTACGAATACTAAGTGCCGGATATTTCCTTATAGGTATTAAATAACAGATAATTTTGATCACTCTTTTCCTCCTGTAAACACAGAAGGTTGATCTTTAAAGGACTTACTGGCTTGAACCTTTGTTTTTATACTCGTGCAGTCGAATTAAATCAATGCAATATACTGTTACGAAATGCCCAGCTGCGGTAAGATAGCTTCCCCACAAAACGGGTTTAGGGTTGCCAGATTTGGAGCGAAATCGCCCATTTGGTGACAAAATTGGTGATATATTATAGACGGAGAGGGAATATTCTACAACGAATTCTTATAGGTTTTTATATCGGCTTTCATCTCTTCTAAGGCGGGTCACTGGCATTCACTCACATATCCCACTTCTGACACCAGTTGTTGCGTTGTACCGGTTTGTGGATTTGGAATGATTGATAACAACACTTGATGAAGAATCAAAACACAATTTATTCGTCAGTATTACACGGGACAGTTCCAAAGACGCGTTACAGTCGTCTAAAAACTGCGATAAACACCCTGAAAAGATCAGCAACACAGCCTTCAGGCTATCAGCGATCAGGCTATAACGGTAAAGACAGCTTCACGACAAAGCTCTCGACACGGTCGATCTCTCTCAATCACTACTTCTGAACTCAACACGCTCAAGATACTCTTCACGATAAATTGCTACTACACGTGCAGGCAGGATATATATAGCTTCTGACCTGTCTTCGAGAATACACTGGGGAAAACTGGTAAGAATTCGTTCTAGAATGTTCTCGATCTGTCTATGGCATATCGCCAGTTTTGTTGCCATATGTCGTCAAATGGTCGACTTCTCGCCAAATCAGGCAAATCTGCCTTTCGTGCCACTTTCTGGCAACCCTAACCTATCTTAACCGCACCTGGATATTTCCTAACAATAAGCACGTAAAGTTGATTGATTGATTGATCTATATTTAAAATAGTAAATAAAATAACGAAGCTGCTGTAATAATCACACATAGTAAAACATCTGTAATAACTTTATAGTTATTACTATATAGTTATTAGTATATTAAATATTTATATACATAATTATGGGACCACTGGCATTGGAAATTTAAATCCATTTTTTGTATTGAAAATAAAAATATTCTTTTTTATAAACTCAGGGGGGGCATTCAATTTTTTTATGATTAGATTAAAAAAAAAAGCTTTTGTTCTTATAAAGTTCAGCCTCAACCTATAAAACAGGTTTCAAAGCTGAAGTTTTACATGTCATGTTTTTAGTCCAAGAAAGTCCAAAAACTGTAATCTCCCAATGCGAAAAGCCCGAGGCTTTGAATTTCTAAAGTGTTGGATGGAGCATGTACTATATCAAATTAAAAAAAGAAAACGCAAAAGATGTTTTGGTTTATTTGTTTATGGCAAAGCACTCGAGGGCTATCTGCCGAGAGGGATGCCTTCATGGCGGAATTGTGAAAGGAATCTGGCTCGTATACACGCTACCATAGGGAAAAGCATGAAAACGTCCACGCAGCCAGCCCGTTCGCTGGGATTCCAGGCACGGACCGATCTACCGGTGTTAAGCGACTTTACCGTTCGGCCATTAATGGGCCCTACGTGCAAAAGAACTTGATCGAAGAACATATAATAGGAAGAATAGCAACGAGTTTTGATAACTTATCAATCCCGGATGATCGTTTGTAAATAAAATCTAATTTGTTTGTAAACTTTATAGCTCAGTGTTAATTACAAACAAACACTACACGTTTTTTGTCCTCCCATACGATTGAAAATGATAACTATACGTTCTGATTGATATACATATCCGTTTCCATGCTTTGATTTGAAAGTATCGCATTGATCGTAATGTTTTCTCTTATATAGTATTTCAGATTTACAAAATCAATGATTTAACAATCACAACATTTTTAAAAGCAGCATATCTTTAGAATTCCCCATACAGTGTTAAGTGTTGTTATACATTTCTTTTCATAGTCACTGTCCTATTAATATTTATTACATCATTTCTTTAAAAAATACGCTGCGATAATATCTGGTAGCAGCATCCTTCTGTCTGAAAAGTGATTCGACACAAAAGTGCAACGAACACGAAATTTAGGACTGAAGCTTCACAACGAATTGCTTCATAATGAAAAGCTCGTCTTCGTAATAAGCTTATTCTCGTTCTATTCGGCATAATTTCAAGAATACATTTAATACTAATAAATGTAATATGCTGTTGACAGTCACGTGTTTATTTTAATACCCAATTTGAGATTTGGATTATCTCATAATATAATTTTTTACAAAAGTCTGTTCAGAACCTAAAGTAAATTATTCCTTCCGGTTTATTAATTTTAGTCAAAATGTACTATTCTGTGTTGTTCCCATTCAGTTAGAAGTATTAAATACAAAATTGGAAAAGTTTTGGATTATATTTTAATGTAGTTTTTTTATTAAAAACTGCTATGGGCTTCAAATAACGTACCACTATCATTAAAGACTGTTATGCTTCGTTCACACAGTGGTTTTAAAATCGTAAAATGTCTAAGCCAAGCATCGTTGCTAGGCAACCAGACCTTGCTTGTCAGAAAAACTGGTTTAAGGGCTTTGCCTAAACTTTTCAATTTTATGCAACTTGGTATAAGCGCTATCCAGTCACAGCGAAGTAAACATCAGTCGACGGTTTCGCTAAGTCAGCTACACATTTACGCATGCGCAACTTCCCCTTCCTTGATTGGCTGTGGCTTAAACGCAGCTAAAGTTTGAATGGGCTTAATGACTTTTATGCCTTAAACCACAAAACTTTATGACAACAAAACCGTCGTCGGAACGAGGCATTATGGCCTTCTGTGAAGTAGCATTTCGGTGTCACCAATTTTACACCAAATCTAATCAACGTTTTATATAAATGCAGAAGGCTTAAATACGGAAAATAGAAATTTTTGGAAGTTTCATAAAACAGCTATTGCTGATGAAAAATATCATCTCAGCCACATACACAGACGGTTTAGTGGTTAAGGAAGGCTGGCTGCGATACCGAAGGCCCCAGGTTTGAATCCCGGAGAAGGCATGGACGTAAAATTGTCTGTCCGTTCGTAGGAGGTAACGGTGGTCGCCTATTAGATGCCTCCACAATAAAACGGCCACCGTTTCTGGCCTTAGGAGTAGCCAATGCCGTTATAGGCAAATGCCCGCCATTAACAAAAAATATATATATACACAGACAGACATCATTCTAAAAATAGTAAAAACGTGTTGTGAAGACCCTAATTCAAACTTAACTGACTTAAAACGTACTTGGCGGGGTGCTAAAATTCTTAAAGGATTTTTATAGCGCAACCTTACCGATTACACATTCAGAAGTGTAATGTCATCGGTTGTCCTTAAGAATCGAATCATAGATCCCATATTCAATCAAAGACTATAAGAGTCTGATGTCGGATAACAAACATCTGACTGCACAGAGCTGAGGATCATGGGTAAAAATCCCAGCCGAAACCTATATCTTTCCAACTTTCGAAAATAGTTAACTGTTTTGTATTTAAATAAACGATTTATAAAATGCTACTGTTCAACAGCTTTTAAGGAAATTACATTTGTTTATTGATACCATGAAGTGTTTTTAAACACAACAAAAACATTTCACCTGTCCACGACATTTTAATTTTAATATGTTTTCTAAAGTTAACATCTTATAACTGCATCCCTTCATTCTGCCATTACGCTAACACTTGAACTGGACAGACTGCACCGCCTGCATATTTCACAAGTGCACATCAACGTAGCCACTGAGGGAGGAGTTTTGAAAATGGACCAATGAGCTTCTATTGGCATATGTTATGATATATTGATGTTCATGGCATATTATAGCTACCTAAATCGAGAAAATAACTAAAGCTACAGTTAGTCTCGAATATTATGCATTTACTAACACCTGTGGATTAAAAGAGAATTCAAGTGTATAGTTTCTTTTATTACTGAGCTGAGAAGAACTGGAAGTGTTACAATCTAGTGTTTTCTTATTTCAGTGGTCGCATTCTTTTGATTTTGAAAGTGTAAGATTCAGAATACATATTGTGTATGATCTAATTATATCCATTGTTAACAAAAGTTATATGTGAATAAATTGAATATATTCTTTGTGAATAAGATAAATTCGTTCTGTTTAATGATTATTTCTTGTGTAGACAGTACATTTTAAGAGTGAGAAGTTATTAAATGTGAAATTTAATACTCTAAATGCATACAAATGAAGATTGGTAAAGTTCTGCATTAGCTATTATTATAGAACATCTTTCATCTTTTTCATATAGATTGCAATAAAAATTGCTGACTTCTATTTACATATATGATTGGTGTAAATATTTTTCTCATATGCATAGTTTTATGTAAAGATAGCATTTGGGCCTAGATGTTTATCTCATACTTCTTTCTTCATCTTATTTACCACTTACTAAGTAATATTTCACATGGATATTTTTGCGAAGTATGCAACATGTGTTTATATTTATTTCAAATTTTTTCAACCAAGGTAGTGAAGTCCTCACAATTGGTTATAGTTGATCTAACTTCGCAATGAAAATTTTCAGAAGAAATCGACGATACTTTAATTATTTTGTACAGAAAATTTCTGGGCAAAATATTTTCAAACACCTTGCCTAAATCTTAAAAGCGCGGGACATGACATGTGACATGACAGAAATATTACTGGATGCCCATTGGTCCATCCTAGAAGCCACTCCATCGGTGGCTAGTCAGATGTGCACTTGTGAAATATGCGCACCGCCTTCGTCAAAAATCAATGCAACTAAAGCTGTAAAGGAAGTTTCCTTCCAATGATCTCGTTCTGTCATAACGGTACAATAAATGTAAATACAGCAAAAAGGTTTTTTTTTTTTTAAATATTATGCATCAGATTTCACCAGAATAACTTACGTGTTCGGTCGGCGTCCAAAAACACGGGGAATGCAATAAAACAAACTTGCTAGTTCGAAGTTAAACAGGGCCAGCATCCTTACGCCAGCATTTTCCGAACGAAGGCTTGAGATCTCTGAAACATGGAGAATCACTTTTCCCCACAATTTACAAAAACTTTTCCCATCTGCGTCTGCTTTGTTTGGTTCTACGGTGAATGCATAACTCAGATATAAACTGGAACTCTTATTGGCTGAACATTCAGATCGTAGTCGTATTAAAAACAGCAGCTACGATTTTTCTATGGCTCTTTACTTTTAGTGACAGGAGTCTTCAATATGAGTGGGCAGAATATCGAAACACCTGTCAGGAGTTCTTTTGGAAAGTGACTACGAACTGACATATTTTTACCCATAAGATACGTGTAACAACCGTATACATACGAAGATCATTCCTTCATTGATATGGTTTCCAGCGTTTATTACAGCTAACTGAAGGTATAATAAGAAGTATAAATGCCATACTTCACAGGTTTCAAAAAAAAAAAAAAAAAAAAAAAAAAATATTGTAAATTAAGAGTAAAATTAGGCAAATTCTAGTCTTTATTTAGAGTATATATTGATACCCCAAGCAGTCTTTTGGTACGTATCAGTATGGGCACAAAATCAAAATAAATGCAGCACTAGAAAATCGACTCACGAGCACATTAAAAAAAAATAGTTTGAACTACGATCACAACACTTTAAAAAAACAATTCTGAAATTTATCTTCCTAGTAGTGATAATAATCAGAGACTTAGCACATTAAGTAAACTTCCAGATTTATACAAAGGGATAATCGATAATTTTCAGATTTTAATTGATATAATTTTTGTTGAGCAATACAAGCATAAATTATTACTATAAGTAATTCATAGTATTGTTATTTTGCTCTTTTGATCGAAGGATGGAACATTGATTTTTGCAGGATAGGATACATCTGTAAGGATCTTAAGTTTTACTAACGTTTATTTTATTTTAAATCTTTACTATCACTTCTTATTTTCTACTTCCGGCCAGAATTAAAAGCGTTAACTTATTTATGCAAAATTTGTCTGGCGAACGCCAAGTACTTAAGTTGTGGCTTTTTGCCAAGCGAGAGAGAGGAAGGAGTTAGTGGAAGCAGGCCGCTTGCCTTAGAAGTTTTACTCGGTTGCTGTTTGCCTTCCAGGCCAGAGGTTTAATCCTCGTGATAATTTTAAACGTATTGTAGTGTTAACAGTTCTCTGTACTACATACGGCTTCCTGTTAATATCCGGCCAATCTTACACGTAGGCCCTTGTTGATTATTCCAAATTTAAGTTATATTTTTATATTCTTACGTTCAGACCACAAGTAGTTGGTCTCTGTATTCCGAAGTACGGAAATTATTGTAAAAAGTGAAAAATAAAGGGTTTTGTATACCCTTCCTGTGTCCTGTCTACTTCCCACATTTATTGAACATAGCTTCAGTAAGCTCCCTGTTCCGAGTCAGGTCTGTGCATGTTCCCAAAGAAAGTAAGACGGAGCATTGAACCTGATACATCCACTTCTTGGAAAAAAACAAAATAATGTTCTGTACTTTTTATGAAGATTTATACATCACGAGGATTAATGCAGAACGTCCGGAATAATGAAGCTATATAAGGCTTAATTTAGAAGTCAAACAACAAAAATCAGCGTTATATTTTCAAATTTTGGATGCTGATTACACTGATTTTTGTTATCAGCATCCAAAATTTGAAAATATAACGCTGATTTTTGTTGTTTGACTTCTAAATTAATACCTGTTCGGCATGTTATTGCATCTTAATATATAAGACTTATATTGACCTTCAGAATCTAATAAATATTAATTTAATGAAAGTGTTAATCGAAAACCTAAATAGCTACAAGCTATATGCATTAATATAAGCTTTAAATAGTGGATGGACAAAAATGTGGAAACACCTTGTAAAATGCATGTTTGAAAAGAAAGATTGATTTTAATGAAATATGTAGGTGGCGCTGGCGTTTTTGACTACTGACGCCACCTATACAACTTCGCAAATGTGCTAAACAGTTCAGTTGTTGTCGGAGTACTGTTATGTGAGGTTGTCATTGCATTATGTCAGAGTAACAGACTTCGAACGTGGGCAAATTGTTGAAGCACGTATGGTAGGTGCTTCCGTAAGCAAGGTAGCCGAGGTGTTTAGAGCTTCAAGAGGTACTGTATCGAAGATTTATTCCGCATATTTGAAAAGCAGAAAAACATCATCTGCTAAATCACAGCGCGGACGAAAGTGTGTCCTGAGTGATCGTGACAGACGATCATTAAGGGCAATTGTGACAAAAAATAAGAAGACCACAGTTGCAAAAGTTACTGCTGAAATGAATGTTGTGTTACCGAACCCTGTGAGTACCAAAACAATTAGAAGGGAGCTTCATAAACAGGGAATTGCTGGCCGTGCTGCAATTGAGAAGCCACTCATCAGTGATGCTAATGCCCGTAACTGGAAAAGGTGGTGTTTAAGTCATAAAGCCTGGTCTATAGAGCAGTGGAAGCGAGTAATATGGTCTGACGAGTCTTCTTTCACATTGTTTCCCACTTCTGGCCGAGTTTACGTCTGGAGAACGCCATCTCAAGCCTATAATACAGACTGCTTGTTGCCAAGAGTGAAACATGGCGGGGTTTCTGTTATGGTTTGGGCAGCCATATCGTGGTTCTCTGCTAGCCCCGTGATAACTGTGTCATGGCACATGACTGCCAAGACTTATGTGAACATTTTGGCCGTTCAAGTTCATCCCATGGTACAAACTTTGTTCCCCGATGGTGATGGTGTCTTCCAAGACGACAAAGCCCCTGTTTACACAGCTCACATTGTCCAGGACTGGTTTTCTGAGCACGAGGATGGGTTGTCCCATCTTCCCTGGCCACCACAGTCACCAGACCTGAATATTATCGAACCTTTGTGGTCTACATTGGAACGGAAAGTGCGTTCTCGTTATCCACCGCCAACATCGTTATCTGAACTTGCCACCGTTTTGCAGGAAGAATGGTATAATATTCCCTTGGCAAACATACAGGAACTGTATTTATCCATTCCGAGAAGACTGCAAGCTGTTTTGGATGCCAACGGGTTTCCTACAACATATTAAGCAAAGAGACTTGTTTTTTTAAAGGTGTTTCCATATTTTTGTCTAACCCCTGTAACTGGCAACCCTCTAGTCTTAACGTGTAACTTAATTATGTTTTAAAACGCTTAGTGAGTTTCAAATACTTCAGCATAGTTCACTTTTACGAGAAATAAAAATTTTCCTTTTGAAGAAGATGAGTGGAGCTGCTGTCACTAAATATATTCATTTTTTTTTTTTTTTTTTTTTTTTTTGTACTCACTATAACGTCTAGAGGTTAATTTCTCTTATTATTTGCATATTTATCTTCAATTATTCATTGTTAATGTATAGGGTTATTATTATTTTAATTAACCAATCATTATAATGTAAATCAGTTAGACAGTATTTAAGTCGAGGGTATTATATTCTAAGACAGAGCGTGCTCTCGAAGCCATGTTGCTGGGATTCACCAGCTTTAATTCTTCGGCTTCGTATTACTGCTGCCGATATTTAATTGTTACACCAGTGAGAATTTCTTAGTCTTTGGCTACTAGGCTTAGTTTTAAGTTTAAATTTAACTGTTACTTTGAGTTGCATCTCTGCAAGTGATGGTTGTTTTGTTAAGCACAAGATGTACGTTTATGTTAAAGTTCTGACTTAATAAAAAGGTTGTTTTAACTTTTTCAAGTCTATGTCGTTGATTTCAGACACAGTGATAATTTGCTCCAAGTTCGTTAAGAGTTTGATGCTAGTTTATGCTACCATAAAAGTCAAACTCTATCAATTAACTACCGTTCCGAATCGCATACTTTTACAGTGCCGTTATTTAGTAATATTAAGCTAAAGTGCTTTTTTAGTTATATAGCTTTTTGGAAGCAGAATCCAGGTATGAGACGGATTTTCAAGAGATACTAAAAAAAAGTGGTTTTCTTTTCTACTGAGTGAGGAAGACCGAGTGAATTCAGTCAGCAATTAGAGTATGTACATTCATCAAAATTGCTTAATCTCAGAAACATTGAAATAAATTGGGAATCAACCGTATTAGCTCACGAAGATCAATACTGTAAGCTGAACCATTGACACTGCTGATTGAGCTGTGGAGGTTTAAATATTACTTTCTAATTGAAATGATGGTTTGTTGACTGTGATTCTTTTCCAAATGATTCTATACTTAAGGGCTACCAGGAAAACACAGAAAGGGTGATCTGATCAGTCTGAGCATTTCTTGAGAGGTTTTATAACGTTAAGAAATAGGGGGAGTTATTAGGGAGGGAACACACTTTGGAAATTTTTAAGGTACCCATTCATACCTGCCCATAATACCCTTGACTAAAAATATGTTTTTAGTTAAAAAAAAAAAAAAAAAAAAAAAAAAAAACAGAATGTAAACATCAGAGTCTCTTACTTCCTGTTTTTCTTCCAGAAATAGAAAACTAAGACAAGGAGAAGGATACCAAATCCCACTCCTGCTCCGATCAGAAGTTGCAACTCTTTTGGTATTACTGTGCATGGTATGGTGCGTCTGAACGCCCCCTCAGCGGATCCATCAGGTAGGATGCAGCCCTGAGGCGAGATGTAATGGACAGTCTGCTGGCCATGAATGCATTCGCCACGTACAATCTGAAAGAAACAAAGAGTAATCGGTTAATGGGAAGGATTAATAGATTTAGAAGCTCTTGCAAAGAATTTCCCTTAGCTCTTGAGTGAGATATTCGTGAATTTACAGTTATACGGTGGCGGCATTTTACGTCTTGTTCACCACAAGTGGTGTCGTATTAAGTCTAAGCTCCGAATGTCTGGATTTATAGTAGGAAGATTATGCAATGAGGGAAAAGGAAGCTCTGGGAAAAGGTACAAGATTGTCCCTTGGGCCCTCTTCCTTGAGAAAGAATATTTTCTGTTGTTCTTGTAGGCAACGAAAGGATGCATCGAGTTCTGTGTCTACTTTTTTAAATATCAAAAAACGTGCTTTAATTAGATACAGCTACACTGCGTTCATCCAAAAATTTTTATTTTAACATAATTAAAACGCACACACACACACTAAAAACAAACTTCTGTTCAAGGTTACTAGAACTATCTGGAACAACACGCTGTGACTTGAATTAATTAAGCATCCAAACAATAATACATTTTTTACCACATTTTAGCATAAGCTGGATAAATATTATATCTAAATTATATTAATAATTATTTATTTTATATCATCCAATTTTAAGTAATCCTTAAATGTCATTCTTACCTTTGCGATACTAAAAACATCTCTAGAGAGAGGCATCTTACTTTGCTATATTTCTAAGTATTTCGTCTTGAAACTGATGAAGTCTTTTATGAGAGAAAGGTGCTACAATGGCTCAGATGCAGTTCAGCAAAACTGGTTAAATTATCGAGTTTTTCAACTGCCTTTCAGTTGTAGACCAAATCCGATAACTAGAAATACATACAATAAGTTGCATCAGCAAATAAGTTGTTCTAAGACTTCAGTTCCTACTAGTTGCCTCAACGTGAAGAGGGCGTGACAGTGGGGGGGAATGGGTGAAGTACGTTGGAAGTTTCTTATAGTAGGGCCACTCTAGTCGTGAAGGCGATTTCTCTTAGCCCAGCTAAAGCTAGTAGGCAAAGTCAGCTTTCTATCATTTGGTGCTTCACATCTTTTGACGAACAGAAGCTGTAGCACTCTCCTTATTCCATAAACCAGGTTCTTGGACTCACGGATCTGGTCTCGCCTGATGACTAGCCAGTTAGGATTAGCAGCAGCAACAATAACAATAACATGAATTTAAACGATACAACTTTAGCATGCTAAATACACGCACAAATAAATGGCTAACATTTAAAAATAAACTGATCTCCATAAAGCTATTACTAATGCGAAACTTAAAAGGATTGCAATTTTAACTTCTGCGAGCTGTGGGTAAAAGCATTCATGCATGAACTTGGTCACAACCATAAACATGTTTTAAAGATTCTTACTCCTGCTGGAAGAATCACATAGCAAACTGTCTCTTATTTTAACTACAAGAAGTTGAATTAAATGTCCAAAAAAAATTATGACCAGTTTTCTTACAACAAAGATGACAAACTAGCTAACCCCAAATTAGATGAGGCTTCAAAGCATGAGACTTTATCTTGGACGATCTCTTTAACTTCTTAAATGGCTGTATAAGAGAAACTAGCTCGTTTCACATTTAATTCACTAAATATTCAACATATTATCTTTTGAAACTATCATACCCATGTTAAACTGCGTGGATTAGCATATGTGGATTCAGCTTCTTGTTGCCCATATGCATACATGCATTATTGTTGGTCACTGTAGCTCTCAATGCTCTTTTATTGCTACTTAATCTTAGTTGTATATTCAGGTGTAGAGATGTAATACCTGCTTCATTAAGTATTCCGTTGGTAGACACAGTTTTATAGGCTGAGGTGTTTCAGCCATCTTTGAAGGCTAAGAATATTTTTAATCTTATTTACGGTCAGAGAAACATCAAAATGGGGATGCAGTATAGTATAGGGTGGCCCAGAAGTCACTTTACATTTTGAAAATTAAATAACTTTTTTCTATTAATATATTTCTTTTTCTCTTTTCAGAATTAAAAAATATAATCCCTGGAAATTTTTGGCATGGATAAGTTTACAACAGAACAATGAGTGAAGATAATTGAATTTTACTTTGAAAATGGACGGTCAATTGTTGCAACGCAAAGATATGCGCCATTTTAATGTTCGACATCCCCCTAGTAGGCCTGCAATAAGGAACTTAGTGACGCGTTTTCAAGGTTCAATTAGTGCAATCTTTAAAACCAGCAGACTTTCAGAAACGAGTAAATTATGCTGTCAGGTTTCAGAGAACTGCAAGAAATGACAATGAGTTTATTCACAAGTTGATCATGGGAGATGAAGCTCATTTCCATTTGAATGGACATGTGAATAAGCAAAAAATAAAAAAGAATTAATTAAATACAGTCATTTAAGAAAAAGTTATTTAATTTTCAAAATGTAAAGTGACTTCTATATTTGACCATATGTTCAAGATGTCTCATAATTCATAATATATTCATAATTCAGCTTATGACTAGTGTAATCGTTATGTACCAACGGCGGGGCTTTTATCTCATACTCAATTATGTATTATCCAAAAATGTATGTTTCTCTTACACTCAATTATGTTTTTTCTCTCATACTTCTAGGATGAGCAAGACAAGTCGGAGAAATAAAATTAATAGTTTAAAATGAAACGAGTCAAGCAGTTTCAAATTCAGCTGGTTAGCAAATGTCGACACAAAAGCTTAAAAAATCAAAATAAAAACTGAGGAGGCCATTCTGACCTGATAATCACTTTCGGTGCAAACTCGACAGGCGAGTCGAGTCTTCCACAGGAAATGGAAATTGCAGCCATCGCAGGTACCATCGGAGCATGAAGAAGGGGGAGATATGATACCATTGCCTTCCAAATTACTGTCGCATCGCAGAGTGATGGTCGTACTGCGCCCTTCACTGCAAGCTTGGGTTTTTCTGAAAGGGAAGAAGAAGATAAAATAAATATCTATTCGAAAACTTCCATTCTGGATTACGTTACTACTTCGATTGCAAGTCATGACATCAGAAACCTAGTTAATGACACCAGAAGCATTACTGCTTTCTGATCTATGAAACGTGCCTGGTACTCTCTACAGTATGACACATGCTGTGCTTTGGAGAGGGCAAAGAACATGATATAGGGATTACAGGATGCTAAATGAGATGGTGGTAAATGATAACTGAAAATGGCACAGCCCTTAGCCCATCTAGCCGAAACTATAAACTTTAGTCAGGAATAAGTGGTATTTACTAGCCGGCATTTGTTTATGAGGATCCGTAACAATCAGATGTGTAGGGACAACATACTTGATCCTTATAATATAATACGACAATGTGTTTTCATAACAGAATATTCTGTTGTTTTAATGATTAATTTATGAATTCAAAGGGCACATGCAGTCAACCAATACATCCATGAACAAGGTATTCGTCTAATGGACTGGCCAGCTCGATTATAAATCTGAAAACCGATCAAGCATGTTTAGATACATAAGGGGACAGATGACATAAGGGGGCAGATGACAACTTTACATAGACATATGGACAGATTACATAAGGGGACAGATGACAACTTTGGTCCCCCATCAAGGCCCTTAATGAGCTGCAGTGGGGTTATGTAATATATGGTCTTATCTTCATTTGGAATGCCCGGTAATTTAATCAGCAGCATGACAGCAAGTCCGAAGACTATTTTCCCTTCAGATTCATCGTTTTGGCATCAGGTTGCATTACTTTAATTTATGCTATGAAACTGTTGATCATTAATGCTACGTGATGAGATTTCGGTTACTTAAACTAATCCCAACCTTAAGGGGGCTCATACACCTTAAACCCCTTATGATCTTCGAATATGTGACTGTTGCAAGAATTGGGATATTTTATTTATTTTAAAAGCAATTACTTCCAACCTTTTTCAGCTGACTATGTAGCTGCTTTAGAAACTAGTAACCAGAAAGTGTGTGTTGCCACAAATATTTTTGTAATTTAATCCGCTTTGTGACAAAATTTTTCGTCATACTTCCACCTTGCGCGCATGATATTTTAAAAATGGCTAGTGGTACATACTTGAAATTTTATGGAATTCTTTATATGGGCACCATTTTCTAATTGAACCAAAAATTTGATGAATAGTTTAGTATTAAAAAAATTTATGCGCGAAAACATTACAGATTATTTTAATAAAATACATTTTATAAACTCAACTCCAAATAAAATAAAAATTTAACATTAAATTCTTAGAATTTTAGGTTCGCAGTAGTTTCCAAGTGTTATAAAAGCTATATATTAAATATGGAATTAAATTATGCAACAGAATGTTTTAAACTGTGCGCGGAAGGTGGAAACTTGACGAAAAATTTTGTTACAAAGCGGATTAAATTACAAAAATATTTGTGGCAACAGAAACTTTCTGATTACTATTTTAGAAAGCAGCTATGTTATGTAGTCAGCTGTAAAAGGTTGGAAGTAATTGCTTTTAAAATAAATAAGTTATCCCAATTTTTGCAACAGTAACATATTCGAAGATCTTATGGGTTTTAAGGTGTATGAGTCCCCTTAAGACAGAAATATTCCCTAATAAACTGTCAGTTTTGATTCATGGCGAAAGATCGAGGTGGAAACATCACAAGAGAAAATATTGCGAAGAAAATAGACCATTATTTACAAAATAAAACATGGAGCAGGTAACAAGACTAAACTTCAGACTGTTAAACAGAAACAGCATTGTACGAAACATCACACAGACAGAGACGGGTAGACAGAGAACGATTTGTTATGTGTAATTAAAAATAACAAGGAAAGATATTAATTTCAGCAAGTCAGTCACTTAAACACGTAATTGAACTGATTACAAGAAAAGGGTCTCATTTACGAATTTTTGTCAAGCCAGAGATTACTTTTATTCCTTAACATTTTTGTACACCTTTATTTACAATTATTAGCCCCAAGGGACTTTGTTCCGAATGATATATTAGTCTCGAAGTCATTCAGCGTCGGAACACTTAAATGCATTATTTCGCTTTTAAAATTATTGCCACCAAATATTATCGCCCAGTGTTACATTTAAAGAAATTCAATAATGAAGAATTTTCATGAATGTATGTATGGTTTTCGCTCTGTGGAAAAGCAATGGTACGTAGTGCCATCCAATTCTGAATAACGTAGTCCTCCATCTGAACATGGGCACTTGGAAAACCGAATTTTGAATTTCGAATTTGTTTTACTATCTGTTTTGTCTTTTGTAAAACTTCAAAGAATTTTTGATTAATAAACTCAACGATTTCAAAGCAAGCAATGGCAACACTGTATGGAATAAAACATTTTTATCGCTCGCAAGACTGTTTGTGAGAAATTCTAAAGATATACTATTTTTAAATATTTTGTGACTTTGCTGCTGAATCGAATTTTATGTGGTGTTAAGTGCCAAGGCCATGATATTTAATAAATAAAGTAAACACAGAAAAAGTTAATAATAAAAGATAAAAAAAAAAAGTTTTGTAAAGTCATCTTAGTAAGAAAACAGAACATTGATATGATAAACTGAGAAAAGAATTAAAAAAAAAAAAAAAACCAGAAAAATGTATGGCAAAGCTTAACGCTGCATCGATAATTCTAAACGTATACTTTATGCTGCTTTTTTTTTTTTTTGTAATGTTGCTGTTGAATAGTATATGGCATAAGTGCGAAGAAAAGTATACTAAAATGACAAAAAAAAAAAAAAAAAAAAAAAAAAAAAAGGTTAGTAGGAGTGAGTGTAACAGCAAATTGGTAGAATCCGAGCTCAGCAAGAGCGTAAAAAACCTTAACAAACCCTTTTGGGAAACAGCTAAAATCTGAAAACCTTTCAGACTTTCCCCCTATTTTTTATTTTATTTTATTTATTTATTACTTTAATAATTATGCGTATTTTATTATTAATAGTTACGCTAATTTTTTGGAGTGATTCTAACTATGCTTTTTTTTTTCTGTTAGAATAAATATATGCATACGTTTGCGATAAATTTCAGTTACATATATGTAGGGGTATATGTTCATCGCTAAAAAAAATGTAATCTACCGCATGTAGCTCCTCACATGTATTTGAAATGTGGGTTGAAGGTATTCTTTTAACTTTTATTAAAAAAAGAAGAAGAAGAAGAAGAAACGACTTGAATTTTGGAACACACAACAAAAAAAAAAAAAAAAAAAAAAAAAAAAAAAAAAAAAAAAAAGACAATTTCGTAATGAACACTATTTTAAAACGTTCCAAAATAATCATTCATTCTGAAAAAGGATTGTTTTCACATGGTGAAGAGTTGTTAGCTTTTGTGCCAAAGAAAATCAATTGCATTTGCTCTTTAATTGCATAGATAACTTACATGAAAAAAATTCTTATTAAAGCACTTGTTAATCTCTAATTTTTAATTTCTTACTTCTGTTACTGATATTACTGAATATGGCATAAAGGATTAAATTTGCTGTGGAAGACGTGAGTAATATTCACCACCTGTAGAACATCATGTATCGCGACATCTGTCAGACACTCATCACAAGTCTTCAGTAAGCCTTAACATTGGTTATCGATATGATATTCATAAGGAACATCTGCCAGCTAGTGAATCAGGATCATTACAGTCGGTATTGTTCAAGACATCATAAAACATTCTATCTAGTATCTGTACATGTACAGGTAACCATCTCGCAAAAAAGTCTTTAAATTTTTCCTTATGCAAATAATATGTTAAATCAGGACGAATATTTTTCCTACATCCGATGTGTTGCTTAACATTCAATTTTTCTATCCTGGCTTTCGAAACTTAATATTTTAATAAGTGAAGGTGGGATTCAAATCTTTGTACGACAGGCATGCAAAAGGTATCTCTGATGATTTGAGTTAATGGATCTTAGCAATACCTTGGGAAGTATTAGGGCTTACTTTATACTTGACAGCGTGTAAGAAGCTTCCTTGTTCGAAATTAAAAGTCCCCGATGAAACGGTTCAGCCACGATAATGTACATAATTTAAAAGATGCCACCAATATAAAAGTTTCAGCGCTTGTTTCTGTATTTCATTTTTGAATATAAAAAGGTAAAAGAAAAAGCATCAAAACTTTATTGAAAAAGATATAGTTTTTGTAAAATAGCTTATTTTTAGATTAATAAACCGAATATTAGCACAATTGGAAATTAAATTCTTCATCGTATGCCACATAAACTGGCAGCAAGTTTATGTTTCGTATCGGATCTCAAGGAAACCTGACGGGATCCCAGCGAGATGAAAACAGTATTCTTATTACTTCTTTTGCTAAAGTAATAGTCCGACCATTTCAAACGCAACCTTGGCTGGCATTCTGCCAAAACACATAGATTTGTCCAAAAGGGGCGTTATTACTTGCTGCGACGTGAAAAGTCACGTGAAAATCTTCTCTTCTCCGGAAAGACAGAATTTATATGTTCGAGCGAAAGAAAGTCCCATCCTTCCAACCTATTTTGAGAATAATTCGGTCCGAATGGCGCATGCGTGTTCACGCTCATGGTCGCAGATCAGGCAACCGAACTATACTTAGTTTAATTTTGTAGGGTTATTACGATTATTTCTCACTAACCAGCTATTTTATGTTTGGGATCTTTACTGTCCCTTCTTGTCCCCCCCCGGGGGTTGACTCAGGCGAACGCCTGGGAAGTACTGGCTAGGATCTGTACCTAGGCAGTCTCAACCACGGGGGTATACAAATTATCTTCACAGGACTAGAACCCGAGTATTGTGCTCAGGTTGGTTCAGGCTTGGCAGGAACCGTACTGGTACTGTCGTGTCTGTTCCTTCGGCTGTGGTGGAGCTACATAGTTCATTTGTCGACTGAGTTCCCGGGGGTTTGACCCCATTCAGTTTTCGTGGCGGGGACTGACAAAGCGGACAGAGCACCTTAATACAATGTGGTTTTGCCAATGGAGTGGTGCCCGGAGGCAAGGTGACAACGTTTTAAAATTTGCAACGAAGCGTTCTGGCAATGCTTAGTAAAAGCCGAACGGGGACTGCGGGGGTTCGCCCGCGATAACGAAAGTCCCACGGGTGTTGGATATCAAACTCTTTATGGGTCCCGTATAATGAGGACCTCGGTGGGAGGTCCTTCACCAGGTGTGTTTGTCCCTTCTTGTTTCTGCTTCCCTACCAGAATGTAAACGAAGCAGAAAGATTTAGTAGTATTTAAAGGAAGGTTTCGGGGCTTTAATTCAAAACGTGTTCTGCCTTTCAAGACCACGTTAATAGATTAGCTAGCTCAGGAAATATTGTATTATTCGATTTTGCATTATAGTTGCCGATATTTAAATTGTTACGACGGTAAGATGCTTTGAGCCAACTTCGAGTTAAATCCTTTGTATAGACCTAGGCTACTGGACTTAGTTTTAAATCATCTGAAATTTGAATTTACTATTTCTTTGCTTTGCAACGTCCCAAGTAGTTGGCTGAATTATAAACACGATTCTTGCATATATGATCAAAGTCCGATTTAATAAAAAAAAGTTTTATTTAAACCTTCTCGGGTCTCTGTCTGTATCTTCAGTTGCAGCGATAAGTTGCTCACAGTCTGTTAGGAGTTTGTGCTGAGTTTATGCTTCTACAGAAAATCAAACTTTATAAATTTACCGAGCCCTACACTGTTAGGTTATATGCCAGTGCGGTTAGTTATCGTTTAACATCTAATTAAAGTTTAAGACAACTTATAGGTAACCCGCAAAACTTTTACTACCATAACTTACGAAGAGAACTTTAACAGATATATTACAAAATTCAATTTAACTCAAAGGTTTTACAAAAAAATCCTGATTCCTGTATTAAATGCTGCATTTGAATGAAATCAAGTTGAATGAAATCAAGTTATAATAAATTTGATTTACGCTCACCTTAAACTATTCTATAGTGGAATATAATATAAAAAGTTAAAAATATAATTTATCAAATGAAGGCATCTCTCAAGCTAAATCTGGCAGAGAGGGTCGGAAACTGGAAATAATCCGTGCAATATTTCACTTCATTTTGTAAACAAGTGCAAGCTAAACCCGGCATTTATTAACTAGTTAATATTCTCTATAAGTTCTTAAACTCTTCTTCGTATTAGCTAATTTATATTTTCATATGAAATGAGCTCTTGTGCATATAGTATCAAAAGAGGTAACGTAAAAAATTAAAAATAGCTATTATAAACCTATAATAAACACTGAAAACTTGGAAGAATTTTTAGGCATAAAAATAAATTTCTTTGGCTGCTGCTGAAATATATTAACATTAATTGAAAGTGTATTTAAATAAGAAATTATTCAGAAAATGCGTTTATGACGCAGCTATTTAGATAACTTTTTATTTACACAATATACAGGGTGAACTGAAACAGGATCATAATTAATGCAAATATCGCTGTTTTTCAACAAGTGTAGATATTTAGTACGAATTCGATGGCTTCTTCTGTTTGCAAAATCCCTGTTACCGAATTTTCATGTACCATCTTATCTTTTTCCATTAAAACCGCAGTTACTTATAATGCCAATTAAGTCATGCGTTACGTAGCAAAGTAGACTTTTAATTGGCATATACAAAAATCCAGCACCTTGGATAAATTCTTCAAACACTTGAACTTAGTATACAGGCAATGGAATGCATTTTGAAAGAGTAATTTTAATTTCTAACAAATTCGGGAAGTATAGTTACCTAGATATTACAGTCCTAGACAAAGCGCAGAATTATGTGCTGTGCAATGAAATGCGGACAATGTGAGAATGATTAAAGGTTTATTTTATACTGATACGCAGTCGCATGGACCTCCGACCTAAGGTTCTACACCAATCAGAGTTATATGTCCATGCGACGGAAAAGAATCTACAATCCACCGCCAGCGGCATTCACTGAATCAATGATAGTAATATTACAATGCTAAATTGACACTGTCATCTATACAATAATTGTTACATAATAAGCCGTATGAAAATAAATATACGATCAATTAATAATTACATTGTCATGGATAGGATCTATGTTGTGGATAGTGGAACTTATATATTAACCAGTTTTTAAACCTATGTCTTCTTCAATACATCTTAACTTCATGTTCTTATCAGTTACACACCTAATGATGTGTGTCCGTATTATTTTTGCAGTTATCCACAGAGTAAGCCAGTCACATCAGTTCAGGCAATTGATAGTTCCATAGCCCAAAGTATATGATGTTGTGTAGGCTAGTCTATGTTCACTTTTGTTAAGTTCATCGTTCAAGTAAATACTACTAGTCCACTTTGATACATCATAACTTCGTGTCCTTAACAGTTAGCACATCTCATTATGTGCGTCCATAGCAATTTGCACACTGTGTTGCAATTATCCACAAGACAAACATGAAATTGCAATTGGGAATTTCATTGTAATATGTACACTATTTTACTCATTGCAAAAGTTTTGAAGAACATTTGTATCATGACAAAGCATGCCGTTAGGTTCTCAGTAGCAATAAATCTGGAAAATCTGCTGGCCAAGAAATATTTCTGATATTTTTCAAAAAATATCTACTGGTTTTGTTGTATGTGATCGTTATGCTTTTGGAAAATGCTATTTTCTTATGTTTGGAACATTCAGTAGAACAAGGGGTTGCAACACTTCATCAGTCAGTGTGATGTGTAATGGGCACACAAGATAGCTCTCACGTCAGTTTCCCTCAGAAAGTCTTCCATAAAGGAATCCCTCTGCTTAAGATAGCCTTCGTGTGCTTTGCCGTAATGAAATGAAACAAACCAAACCTAACCATCAGTGTGTGTGCCATCATTGTACCTGCTATGTGCATTATAAATTATCGATTACTGAAGTTGATGTTTGCTCAATTATAACTTCATGCCATCAAACTGATTAACGTTCAACAGAGGCAAAAAGTATCCTAATTGTTAAACTACCTCCAGACTGAAAATCATCAGCACAGAATCAAGGTTAACTTGGAACATAATACTGTGCCATTTATCATTTCAGAAAGCTCTGATGCCAAACCACAACAAGCATAACCGCTGACGTTTCGGTGCTAAAAGCGTTTTCGCAAAAGAAGACTTGACGGGAGAACTGCCCCAGCCTCGGCGTCATTGTCGGAGCATCTACTAAATGAAATCATGTACCTGCAGAAGATCACCAAGCTGTGGGTTATGATGCGACTGTTGCTTGAAGTTTGATGCGTCAATAAATGCATTGTGATGTTCATCTTGGAACTTCTAACTCCATATGAGAATCACATCCCCGTTATCTAATCGTTATCGCTGAAATTAGGCCTAAAGTTGCCGCATCTTGTTGTATTTCTACCGCAATGAGACCAACTGAGTGTATATAAACTTGTGATTAGGTTCGATTTTATCGCCAAGCACGTGAGGGCTGTCTGCTTCATGTAAGGGACATCTTCATGGAGGATTTGTAAGCTAATCTGGCTCATACCCATCTTATATATGGGAAAACCTCGAAAACGTCCATGCGGCTAACCTCTCGCTGGGATTTGAAGCCATAACGAGGAAATACAATTTACCAATAATCTAACCCTCAGAAGGAGGGAAAATTATGTGAATGCGTTTAAAAGTTTCAGAACCTAGCGCTAGAAAGCTAGGGGAGAATTACGCGAGGGGGAAAAATAGGCGAAGAAATACGGTATTTGTTTTAGTACTTTCTTAGCTTATTTCATAATATTTATACTTCTTATCTCACAAACATCGTTAAGAGATATGCGTAGCGAATTTAGAAACTTTTATGAACAAATATATGGTACGAAAGGTCGCCCGGAACGTAACTCGTTCTTAAGGCTGGAGGTCTGAATTGTAAATTTGATTATAGCATATACTTACTCTGATGATGTATAAAAGAAATGTATGTCAGACTGTCCTTCAGCACCTGTAAAGGAAAGTACGAGGAAGTTAAAACGACATCTTCAGATATATCAAATACTGTTACAGTGGAAATTCATAGTAGCAGAAGAAAATCAAGCAATAGTACTATTTACAGATAGTATTTGGAAATGTTTTTATGACCATTTTCAGCGTTTACATTCTTTAAACTGCATTTTCTCATTTCGCATTTTTTCGATAAATCCTTTTACTCTGAGTCCTACAGCCTACACAGATGTCGACTAAATTATTTAATATTTTACTGCGTGTTTATTATATACGAGTACTTTATAGAAACAAGAATGAGTTTTACAAAATATTAAGAAGAAAAGTTATTGGAAATGAAAATGCATTTGAAATCATATTTTGTTCAAAGTTTTTATATATAAATATGTTTTTAATATTTTTTCTTGGAAATTAATTCATTTATTGCAGAATCGATCCTCTGAGTTATAAAGAAGATTCTAACAAGCACAATAAAGAAATTGGAATAAAAAAATTGAAAACAGCAGAAGAAGGAAAATACTTTATTCATTTATTAAAATTTTTAAAAGATTTTTAAATTAATTTTTTTAATTAAAATATTTAAAAAATGTTTTAATTAAAATTTAAAGAATTAATTAAAATTACAGAAAAAATATTTTTGAGCTTCAAGTTATTTTGCTGACAAAAGCATTTAATAATATTCATAAAAATTGATAAAAAGTTTTATCAAATTGTATTAAGTCCCCTTAATCAGAAATTTACAGAAAGTCTAGTAAGAGGTGTGATAAATCATGTCTTGTACTTAAGTCTAGTTATTGATACCGTGCTCAAATTCGCAGATTAAAAATAATTTTGTTTGCTCATTTTGTGACTCAAAATATCACTGATTTTTATTATATCGACACTTAGGACAGAGAAGGCAAAACACATACTCTGAACAAATTCCTCCGCCACTTCCAAGTGTCCAAGCTTGTGTTTGGTTGTGATACCAATCAAAGTGTCTCCCAGGCTACATCGAAGAAAAATGAAATAAATAAATAAATATCAGTTACATTCAAGCACATTTTTTTAAACTTTCAAACACATGGCAATTCTAGTCTCACCTGACAGACTGCGTGAGAAGTGGCACACTTCCAGCTCCATTTTGTGACGGTACGATTGTGGCGCGACACACAAAGCTGTTAACCATTTCCTCCGTCTGGGGATCCAGCGACTAAGAAAAAAGACAAACAATGAGTAAATCCTCACCCTGAGGAAAACAATAATAAAGTTGATATATGATGAAAATTATTATGTGAAGAAGTGACAAGAGAGTTTACATTAACATAATCAGGTACAATTTTGAGTTATTTCGTTTTTTCATATTGTCCTATTTGAATAACTAAGTGATCTTCAGAAATTTACCAATTTATATTAAGTAAACGAAGAAGCAGGCGCGAAGTATGGGCTAACTCGAAAAGACTGTTTCCCTAAATGTCTCTGACAGTTTGGATTCCTTGACATTTCTTAATAATAAACATGCACAAAGTCATGCTTATAAGTTTATACGGATAAAGAAAGTTAAAATTAGTAAATTCTTTTTACCCATTACAGTTTGGTTTTGTTTATTAAATTATGTCAAAGCACTCGAGCGCTACCTGCCTAAGGGCAGCGAAGGACTTTCTGAGGGAAATTTTATACGGACAAACAAAGTTAAAATTAGTACACTCTTTTTTTATCCTTTTTAGTTTGGTTTTGTTTTTTTAATTATGTCAAAGCACTCGAGGGCTACCTGCCTAAGTGCAGCGAAGGACTTTCTGAGGGAAATTTTATACGAACAAACAAAGTTAAAATTAGTACACTCTTTTTTTATCCTTTTTAGTTTGGTTTTGTTTATTTAATTATGTCAAAGCACTCGAGGGCTACCTGCCTAAGTGCAGCGAAGGACTTTCTGAGGGAAATTTTATACGGACAAACAAAGTTAAAATTAGTACACTCTTTTTTTATCCTTTTTAGTTTGGTTTTGTTTATTTAATTATGGCAAAGCACTCGAGGGCTACCTGTCTAAGGAGAGGGATGCCTGAGTGGAGATTTTTCGAAGGGAAACTGGCTCTTATACACGTTACACGTGGAGAAAACCACAATGCAGCCAGTCCGTTCGGCGGGATTCGAGCCTCGGATTGAACTACCAGTGCTCAGCGACTTTTTATCGGCTCGGCCGCTGCTAGTCATTACAGAAGGTCTTATATTTAGGAGCTCGAAGAAGGAACTGGTTTCATAATATGCAAACTTACCTGTGAAAATAAATCACTCTCACCCGATAAAAGGAAAGCTGAATGAAAAAGCTGATTTCAGGGACTCGAAAAAACTGAACTTCGGCACATAAAAGTTTTTGATATTTAGGATCTATACAAATGCGCAATGCGTCTTGTACCTGTGTTTTTAATTGTAAAGATACCTCTTAGGTATTTGCACACGTTTTAATCGCGTTATGACGGTATTGTTCCTTGCACGTAGTTACAAGGCCTAGGTAAACAACAACATTACGACTATTCTAAAGACGTGTTTTTGAAATTAAAACAAGTGCATAAACTAAAACTGAATTAGCACGTGGAAAAGAAAACTAAAATATGGGACAACTCAAGTCCCAATATTTTGGGAAGTCTGGGGTAGATACTTACCAAGCACTCATATTCAGGAAGCAGGTGACAAATATATGATAAGCAGAGTTTGATTACCCCTTAGGCCCGAAAGATCCAGACTTTGATTTTAGAGTAACCCAGAATCTTTAATCTCTCATTATTCTGTTTTATCTGGTGAAAATGAACAAAGTGGGCCTTGAAGGTCCCAGAAAGATCACCGAGCTAAGGTCCCTGGTGGTATTTATAGGATCTTGGAGATAGGCAATTATCTTTGTAAAAAAAATTGCAAATATGTATTAAGTACCCATGTTCGCCAATCATGGGTTAAACATGTAATAAGTATCTACTTTTGAGAAGTACGTGGTAAATGTTATTGTACCCAACGGTAATAGCATACAAAGGCGTTTTCTCGTAAGAG
Source organism: Stegodyphus dumicola (assembly GCF_044657685.1). Taxonomy (NCBI): domain Eukaryota; kingdom Metazoa; phylum Arthropoda; class Arachnida; order Araneae; family Eresidae; genus Stegodyphus; species Stegodyphus dumicola. The sequence goes on along the minus strand of NC_140768.1, from coordinate 21,165,108 downwards.
AAGAGATGTAGAGTTCTTTGTGCTTTGATATCATCAGAAATGTGTTTTCGGATAGCACACAGAACCATCCAGTTACTCGACAGAAGTTATAAATATGGGAGCAGATAATAAAAGAATATATAAGCTAATTTTACTTTATGAAAGATAGTGATATCACACATGTATATGCTATTATTTCGCATCCAATCATCTCGACACGAACTCAATTACTTAAAAAATAATCTTTGAAATATGCAATAACGTCAGTCTTACATAAACTGTTATGCTTCCTGGAGCTGGGAAAAGTAATATATCAACTAACGTCTTCGGTCACTTATCCTCCAGTGCTACCTGAACATGCTAATTCTTAACACCCCGAAGCACATACGAGAGAATGAGATAATTTTTATACTCTCCCCAATTTAAATGGTCACTTGGAAAGGAACAGGATCCAGTCGACCAGATCCAAAGAGAGGTGTTATAGTCTATCAAAATTGTAAAAACAACCTTGTATTTAGCGTAAGTATATTGAAACACTCAATCGATTTCGAGGGCAGCTAAAGGTCCCTCCTCATCAGGAGAAAGAAATACATAGTAAGAAGAAAACTAAAGGGGAAGGAGTCTCAGAAACAGGTGGTCCTTATCAGCACTGCACGTGGTTATAACCGGATTTTTAATCAGAGTTACACTGGCCGCCTACTTTTACTGAGCCAGGCTATCTGATCAAACATGTAACACAAGGGACAAGAAAAAATAGCGAAGTTAAAAATAGGGAGCGAGGGGCAACTGCACCTTCATGCTCAAAATCTGAACTTCGAATAATCAGTGTAACTCTGATTAAAAATACGGTTATAACCAGTAGGCGCTCAATCCCGGAACGAATTCTATTGTTTGCCGGAAAAGTCCAAGATTTGTAGGTATGGTACGTGAAAGTAGGGATGAGCTAAGAGGAGAAAGGAAAAGGGATTTTGAATATAGGAAATTACACTCGTTCCGGGATTGAGCGCCTACTATGAACGGGCTCCTGCTTTGTGAGGGTAGCTAGCGTTTCGTTCGTAAGTGCATTATTTATTATTCTTATTGATTGTCTGCTCTTTTTATTTACAGTTACAATTTTCTACAATACCTTAAGTAAATAAAAACTTTACAATTAGGTATTGTAACTTCATGTAATACTCTGTTACTTTACCGTAATAAGAGTTCTAATAAATATTAAATTTCATTGGAATAAACAAAATTATGTAATTTCGCCAAAACGTTATGCCTTTAAGCAAATTTTAAATAAGCATACAATTTTACATTGCAAACTCGTATTTCTCTACGAAATATTTTTTTTTGTTTCATAAATTGATAAAAATTAATCTGTCCTTAAATAAAATGTTCGATAAAACATGGAGCATAAAAATAAGCAGTGAAACTCCTTCCACGGTTCGGGAATAAGTCAGCGAGCATACCCCTTTTTTCCCTAGTATCCACTGAAAGCCATTCCACGATCTAATTATTTCCGTTGCAAACCATTCCGGAACTTTTCCTTTCTATTTCTCTCACCTGCGTATATTGAACTCGCCCAGATAACAATTGCAGGCGTTCCGAGATTGACGGTCTAGTGTTATAACCACGTGCAGTGCTGATAAGGACCACGTGTTTTTGAGACTCCTTCCCCTTTATTTTCTTCTTACTATGTATTTCTTTCTTCTGATGAGGAGGGACCTTTAGCTGCCCTCGAAATCGATTTAGTGTTCCAATATACTTACGCTAAATACAAGGTTGTTTTTACGATTTTGATTGTCACATTAGCGTGTTTTTCTTCTAGTTTAGTGTTATAGTCTATTATATTTTAGCTCAGGGGTCACTTTTACGCTGCAAAAGAGGAGTGCTGACCCTGCGACTATAAAATTTGTCTCACAGCATAATTGTCCTCCTTGGAGAAGACATCTAATGCTGCTGCACCCCCTCCTCAGGAGGGCCGACAGAACATACTACTACAAACACAGGATGGAAAAGAAAGTCCTCACAGACTCCTCAAGTCTTGTGCTAATTACCGACTACGTGAGGTCACTGATAGTCCTGTGTTCAGGTAGAAATTACTGGTTGTAAGGTTAGGACTTATCAAGCTCAGTTACAGTATTACAATCTAAGATATTACATGAGACTGCATACAACTTTCAGGCTAACTTCACAAAACACTATTGAAAAATGCTATTCATTACTATTACTTACTCTATTGAATGTAGCAATTATGATTAAAAAAACACAGATCTTTCAATTACACCACAGGAGTATATACACTCACGTTTGTGAAAATTGCAACACCAAGAAGGAATCGTCATAATTAAATGCAATTTAATACACAGTTGAGTGGTAGTGGTACAAATAAATGATTAAATGTTCAAAGCAAACAAAATAGAACAAGAGATCAGAATCAGTATTTTGTGTGGCCACCACGCGCCGCAATAAGTGCTGCTACATGACATGGCATGGAGTCAAACAAAGTTTGAATGTCTGACTGAGGAAGAGCATTCCATATCGTTTGTACGCGTACCCAAAGTTCGTCTGCAGACGCAACAGGACGAGGATCACGAGCAAGACGCCGACCAATGACATCCCACACATGTTCAATTGGCGACATATCCGGGGAGCACGCAGGCCAAGGAAGAAGCTGTACCTGCTGCGCTGCAAAGAAGGATTTAACAATCCGAGCAGTATGAGGGCGGGCATTGTCCTGTTGAAATACAGCGCCTGGCAAGCTTTGAAGGAAGGGAACAGCTTCGGGCTGTAGAACTTCACGGATATACCGGTTGCTGTTCAGATTGCCCACAATTCGTAGCAATTGAGATCGTCTATGATATGCTATGGCGCCCCAGACCATAACTCCGGGTGTTCGTCCACTGTGGCGTTCGATAATGCACTCCGGAAGGTGGCGTTCACCGGCATAGCGTCTGACACGAATGCGGCCATCATGGTACCACAAATTAAAGCGGGATTCGTCAGAAAACACGACATGCTGCCAATCAGCACGCCAGTCTTTATGCTGATTGGCCCATTGTAGCAGCAGGCGGCGATGGTCGTGCGTTAGGGGGATCCTGTATAAAGGAGTCCGTGCGCGCAGTCCACACTGCAGCAGACGTCTACGAATTGATGAAGCACACAATGAAACACCTGTAGCTATTGACCACAGTGCTGCCAATTGTCTAGAGGAAGCTGTACGGTCCGTCCGCGCCATGCGGACCAGGTGTCTATCATCGCGAGCTGACGTCACATTTCGGGGTCCACTCCCGGATTTCCGAGTTGTCCGACACTCGTCCGTCCACTGCTTCCAAACGCGCATCACTGTGCTGCTGTTACGCTGCACACGAGAGGCTACTGCACGATACGACAATCCAGCTTCACGAAGGCCGATGATTCTCCCTCGTTCAAACTCTGTAAGTTGTTCAAATCTCGCTCTCTTTCGTCGACGAGGCATAAGTACAGATTGAGTTAACGTTTACCACTAGCAGATAACCACCGATAACCATACACGCCTCGCTACAGCCGTCTATTTATTCGGATCCATCAGCCGTTCAGAGGGCGCTGCTCAGCATACGCATGCGCTACGGATTTGCAATTCTAATCAGTTGCATATCATGCGCTACTTTGCATTTCCTGAAAATTTCAGCTCACTCGCGTAAGTCCTTCATGGTGTTGCAATTTTCACAAACGTGAGTGTATGAGGGGGGAGGAGGAAGGACTGATGAAAGTTGAATACACGCGTGTTTATATTTCTGTCTTCTACTATATTTCTTATACACACGTACGTAAGTGCACTGAATTAAAAAAAAATTGTTATTACTATGATTTAAGACCTCGGTAGAATGAAAACACAGAGCAGTTTTTGTATTGTAGCAAATGAATGAAAGTTATATAGCTTTTGCTGAAGTCAGCTGCGTTTCTTTACATGCAACTCACGTTATTAACATTTTTCCAACCATATCTTAAATAATGCGATTTATTGCTCAACAAGGAAAATTCATAACATTCCAAAAGTAATAATTATAATTCTTTAGAAGCGCAAGCAGTATAAGATGGTACCCTTACATGGTAAGTGACATTGTTCTTGCAGACTGCGACTGGTTTTCCACTCTGGCCACAGAGAGAAATATTGAATACGTGGAAATACTGAGTACCACTAGCTGTGAAGAGGGTACTGCCTCTCACCTCCGTGTACCTGAAAGGGAAAAGTAAGAAGATTTCAATCACCGAAGAAAACTTTACTGGTTCCTCGGGAACCAAATGACTAGAAAGCAATAAACAACACGCATACAACAGTAATTAACAAAGTTAAGAAGAGTCTATAAGAGCTGTTTGTTGCCTGGATTGATGGAGAGTGTAGTGCCTAGTCCTCCGAAACTGTAACCCTGAAAATAAGTAGCGCCCTCTAGGCGGAAAAACGTTATTTATTATCAATTAAGTTGGAGACTGGCTTTCTGTGGGAGAGGCCGAATGCTCAGTGTGGTGATTTTATAAATTTAACAATTATATTATTTTATATATTTCTATTTGTGCAAAGTGTATATAGTTTACGTTGATGGTGTGAATAAATTAAAAGATAAACCTGAGTCTATTAATTACGGCATCGGACACGGCTGGATCTTACAGAGAGAAAACAAGCCTTCTAGTTTATATTATAGGCACAAGTTTATGAAACAGTCGAAACAGCTGGCATCTTCCTTGCACAAAACCGCTGCTCACTAAGGAACACCCTATTGGCATGCATTGCCTAATTGATCAAACCTACTAATTTTAAATTAGCAGAATAAATATAATGAATTTAAAATGAAGTAGGTGTACAATAGTAGTGGTATATGTAGCAGTAATGAACAAGAAGGTTTAAAAGCCTCCCACGGGACGAAGTCAGGAAAAGTCACTGTATGTCGTCACCTCTCATCGTGGCCACTACCATAAACGGAATTCATTATGATTGGTTTTGTTTACATTCTAATCGGCGTTGTCTACGTCTTTATCGTTCGAACGTTCTAATTTTAATCCTTAACATAGATGATTTTCTAATTAGCATATAGAAAAGTCACAAGGATTTCAAATAACTCCTTCAAATTTAATAAAATCTAGGTACATAAAAATGCGTAAATGGTAACAATAACCCAAATGTTGTATGGTAAAATCTGGAAGATCACTGGGAGTTTCAATGGTTCATTATGCCTAAGCAAATTATGCCTAAAACACTGTTCTAAGCCTACGGACGTTCATATTTGCTTTCAAATTCAGTGCAATTTTATTTAACAATATGTTTATTAGTCTCACCTGTACGTTTTATGGCGGCCATGATAAGTCTTAAAGTCATGTTGCTAACCTTTCCTTGGCTCCTCTTTTGTGACGTCAGGATTACTCAATCTATTCTAATCTCCTTAGTAACGAAGTAAAAGTAGTTGTAGAAACGATTGTGGGATTATTCAATTATGGCAAAGCACACGAGGGCTATCTGCCTAAAGGGAGGGATGCCTTCGTGGAGGACTTTCTAAGGGAAACTGGCTCGTATACACGTTACACATGGGGAAAACCACGAAAACGCCCATGCAGCCAGCCCGTTCGCGGGATTCGATCCTCGGACCGAACTACCAGTGTTCAGCGTCTTTACCGCTCGGCCGCTGGTGAGCTCAGTTGCAGAAACGAATTTAAAACGAAGTAGTTGAAGAAGTAATTTAAAACGAATTGGAAGATTAAATTTTACGAATTTAATGTTAGTTGATTATATTTAACGAGTTTAAAAATTTTATTGTTACAATGAATTGGAACGTTAATCACCTCGGTAGAATGAAAACGCAGAGCAGAATTTGTGTTGTATAACTCATGTTTAAATATCGTATCAGTCTCAGTTGTTTGATAAACTGTTCAAACCTTTTTGAGATCAATATAAAAAAGTGTGTTTTATTTTACTTATCTTCTCTTTCATTACCCAGAAAACATATTTGGATGATTTGTACAAAACATAGGATACAAGTATATATTTAAAACTTTCTAGATTACTTTTAAATCTATGTTTTTGAAGCTATTGAGGCAGATGCGGGTATAAATGTTTTTCAAACTGTTTTTCCTCATGCAATAAGAAACATAATTTCATATACAAATGCTATGTTATATTAATTCCTATTGAACTTCTCAAATTTAAATTCACTAAAATGTCCTTAGGTACAATGTCTTTTATTCGGCCACTTTCGATAATTAACGAAGTAAAAAACAACTAATTAACAGATCCAACGAATTTCGATCTCTAACATTGTAAGGATCCTAAGTTTTACTAACGTTTATTTTATTTTAAAACTATACTATCACTTCTTATTTTCTACTTCCGGCCAGAATTAAATGCTTTAACTTGTTTATGCAAATTGTCTTGCTAACGCCCAAGTACTTAAATTGTGGCTTTTTGCCAAGCGGGAGAGAGGAGTTTTAGAAAGCAAGCCGCTTGCCACTGCAATTTTAAGAGTTTTCACTCGGTTGCTGGTTGCCTTTAAGGCCAGAGGTTTAGCCCTCTTGATATTTGCAGACGTATCATAATTTTAGCAGCTCGGCGTACTACATACGTACCTTTTTTAAATAAAGGCCAGTCTTAGTGCTAGGCATTTGTATACTAATTCAAAGTTAGCTTTTAGTTAGAGTTTTAGTTAGTAGTTTTTATATTCTTACGTTCAGACCACAAGTGGTTGGTCTCTGTATTCCGAAGTTCGGAAATACCTGTAAAGTATTGAAAATAAAGGGTTTCGTATACCCTTCCTGCTTGTGTTGTCTACTTCACGCTTTCTTGAACATAGCTTGAGTAAGCTCCCTGTTCCTATTCAGGATCATTTATGTTTCCAAAGCAAATCAAGAGAAACACAAGTCCTGACAACATTAGTAGCTATTAATAAAAGTGTCCACGAGAACGCTGTTTTTATTGAGAGGTTTGAAAAGAGTATTATAAAAATATTCTCAAAACTATCGTTCATTTAAAATTTCAGAAATTACTACTGAATGGCAATGGTTAGTGATTCCGAAAATTCGTTATACAGGGCTAGCATAAATGATTCATTCATTTTGAACAGGCTATATTTTCAAAAGTATTACTTGTACACACATGAAAAATATACGAAAAGAAGTACAAACTCATTAATTTTTTTTCACTAATTCACTTTCGGATAAGTGGAACGTTGTTTCATCGCTGAATATCAACCTGGTGGTGAAATCTTCTTCCTCTAGCGCTTCCTGCATGTTGAAGCATAAATCTAGTCGACGGACGAAATCCTCCGACTGTAGTAGCTGCTACACACGGTATGGTTTGAAATGCAGCCGTTGGTGCAAAATCCACAAAGTTTTTTGCGGTATTCCGAACATCTAGTCAACTGATAGGACGAACATCTGGACAACAGTGCTACAAAATATATGTAATGAGCTCGATTATCATCTGGACGTGTGTCGTGTCACCAAAGGGCCATATACTGAATATTTGTCGAGGATATATAAGCTTGGTGAGTTTGTGGTTCTTTTCATATCTCTTCCATGTGTGTACAGGAAATACGTTTGAAAATACAGCCTTTTCAAAATGAATGAATCATTTATGCTAGGCCCTGTATTTTGTTATGAAAATACTCAATAGCAGAATATAAAAACAATGTACGTACATGGGCAAAGTGGTCAAATCGAAGAAAGTTCCGTCAAATAAATAGACTCTGCAGTCGCTGTAGCATCTTTGTCCATCTTCACTCCTCAGGCCCGGACCACAAGATTTGCAAGATTCTGGTCCTTGAGGCAATGCTTTCCACAAATACGTGTTGTAGGGGCAAGGAAAGCATTCCAGGTTTTCTGAATCTTTCAAGTAATGGCCGGCAGGACAGGGAATGCAGCGATACAAGACCCTGAAAGATAAAGAAGATGTATAGTTAAATATTCTGCCATATGTAAATTATTAGGATCAAGTAGAGTTGCTAATTAGATAGCAAGAACGTATTACTACTAAGATATCTTTCGAAAAATAGAATTATTATTAACTTCAATAGCATTATTTCTAAAAGTATTACAAAAATCGTGTGTTCAGATTGTAGTATAAATTAATGCGCTTGCAACATAAACGTGGAAGTCTCTGAAAAAATCCAAATCACTTATATTTTACGATTTCAATAAAATTTACCGCTACATCCGTATAATATGTCGGCTAATTTGAAAATGTTCTGTTTCTAATGTCTAAGAATGAAACGTTCCAAATTACAAAAGTTATACTTTCTTGTAAGACTTACCAGCTTGGAGTTTTTGGTCTCCCAATAGGCGATCTACCTGATTTAACTGTGTGGTTATTTTACAGATCGATAGATGGCGCCACTAAATGAACCTATCACCAGATGTTTATTAAGTTTGTTATGTTCCGTTATTTAACCATTTATTTTGTTATGTTTCGTTATTTAACGTTCGTTTGTTGTTGGATTGGCCTGTTCCCTCATGGGGCTGAGAGTCAGTGCTTAGAACTAGCTAATCTCATAAGTTTCTTAGAAAAACAGAGGCGTAGCTAGAATTTTCAGCCGCGCGGGGACAACTAAGGATTTTGCTCCCCTTTCCTGCCTTCCGAGAATGAAAAACATTTACATTCTAAAATTTGTAGCATCAATTTTGCGCCCCACAGATGCTGCGCCCGGGTACAGATGTCCCCCTTGCCCCACCCTAGCTACGCCACTGTAGAAAAACTTTCATGCTTGTAATTTCCTAATAGTTATTATTACGAATGGAATAATAGTTAAACGAGTAAGACACTTTGCCAAGGTAAACCCACAATTAGTGCGCTTTGTTTCAGGCCACGGACCTTTCCCCGAATATTTCGAAAGGTTTGGTATTTCAGACACGAGTACCTGTATTTGTGGCCAGCTGGGAATGCCTGAATATTACATTACTAAATATCACTAAAGATTTTCATATTACAATGCCCATTCACTAAAGATTTTCATATTAAAATGTCAACAACAAATATTCAAGCTTTTAGTAAATTCTTAGTAAAACAAAAATACACCGTGCAAAAAATCACAAAAACAATGGACATCCTAGCAAAATTGGGCACAGATTTATGTCAAGTAATATAATTTCATATAACAAGTTATATAAAAAAGACATAATAGTATAATAAATAAAGAAGTAAAGTAAGTGCAATCTATAACAGAGTAAAGCAAATAACATCAGTGCTCATAATTTGAAAAAGTAATTCATTTCTAGCAAAAAGTATCTATCATACATATTACATTTAAAATGCACATATATTCAAATTACGATCAATAAATACTGACGTTTCGCGATTATGAAGGCAAGGCGCATTCATAGTTAAATTGTCATAAAAATATTATAAACCTGAAAATCAAGTTACAAGAAAGCATACCCATGTTGATTCGGTGTGATCAAAGACAGATAGGATTCAGTGACATACAAAAGGAATAGACGAAAAACTTTTGAAATAAAAAGTGCTATTCTGGAAGACATTAGCACAATATATAAGGTATAATATGAGGAATACAATAGAAACCTTGAAATTGAGAAACTCATGAAAGAACTGCAGCAAAATGAAAGGAAGTTTGCAAGAGGAGTTAGACAACATTCTAGTTGAAATGGTACAAATAACAAAAGAGAAACTTTACTATGACGAAATAAAATATAAACAATATATATATAATATATAAATATATATAATATATAAATATATATAATATATATATAATATAATATATAATATAATATATAATATAATATATAATATAATATATAATATAATATATAAATATATATAATATATATAATATATAAAATAAAGAGAAATTACAAAAGTAAGAAATTCATTAGAGAAAATTCTCCAATCAAAATTTGTGTAATAAGTTATGTTAATAATGTGAATACAATTATTGTATAAACTTTATTTGTAAATCAGCCACAATATATGGCAATGTAAAATTTTTAAAATTATTAATAAATACTAGACACGGGCGAACGTGGGCAGAACCGATTAACCGTAACGGTAGAGGGATGGTGACCACGTCCTCCGTTACTACTACTACTACTACTAGTTATTTTTATTTTTAAACATGCTTTCCTTCAATTTCTTATTTCCCACCTATAATTCCCCGTTAGACTGAGTTTTCAGGATTGCGTTTTATGTAAACAAGGTCAATCTATTTAAGTTGATGTGTCCGTCACTTCAGTAGAAGAGCTCAAAAATTCTCAGCACAAAGTATTCTGCCTTCGAGCCATGTCGTTACTTTAAGCCTATCTTACTACGTTCGGCCGTAATCTTACGTGCCTATTAGTATTCGCCGGTGAGGTTTAATTAAGGGCCAACTCGGTTAGTTATTTCTGTACAGCTGCGGCTAGTTAGTTAACATTCGTTCAATTTGCTATTTTCTACCTTAAGTTAAAGCCCAAGTGGGGGCTTTTCCTGTAAGCCCGAGAAAGGCCAATTATAAATATTCTGAGCAAAATAAAAGGGTAATTTAATCCTTCATTGGACTTGTTCTGTCAGTTTTAAGAAGTCAACGAATAGTATTCTAGTTGCCAAAGGCAATCAATTTAATTAGAATCATATAAGTATAGAAACATGAACGTAAGACGGTGTAAAATGTGCTCGAGTTATATAGCGTATCTGGACTCGTCTGCCAAAAACTGGTGTATGGTATGCATAAGGTTGGCCTTCCCTGGTCTAAGACTACAATCAAAATAAGAGAAGTTCCCCTTCAATTAGCGAAAAATTAGCTTAAAATAAAGTTACTCCAAAGCAAAACGAAATTCATAATGTTAATACCAACAAATACAGAGTTACAGATGAAAGTACTGCAACAAGCATGAAACTTAAGCATTTAAATCCATTCTAGAAACCGATGCTATTCCAAATATATCATTGCTTCCAACGCAATTTTATGAGGAATTAAATTCAAACTATTTTGCCAATTTAAAACAAGATCATTAATTAGTAAATAATGAAAAAAAAAAACGTGAGAAACTTTAAGAGGTTGCAAGCATTGAAGGGGCATTGCATCAAACCGTACATGCTATTCTTGTATTTTAAACTAAGTGTTTTATAAAAAAGAAAATTCTAGATCTTCCATGAGTTACTATATGTCACCTAAACGATAACAGACAAATGTTTTGGACTAATAAACATAAATAGTACACCTCAACGTCATGATGTAATATGGCAATTGGATCAGAGGGGAAAAGAACCTTACCCTTGCGATTCAGTTCCTTGCGGACACGGTTGGCACTCAGAAGCACCTCCAGAGACCGTGTTCAGCACTGTGATGTCATAAATTTTGGCCACATCATTTGCCACACCTTCCGAGGTTATGTTATCACCTATCGTAACCTTTTGGAACGCCCAGTTGAAGGTATACGCATCGTCTATCGTCACGTCGTAACTAAAAAGCAATGTTAAATCAGACTGAAATATTGATCAGACAGAAAGGTATCTGAAATCAAATTTCTGCAGAATTATTTTCAGTGTAAAAGTGAAGTTTACTTACCTAAAATGTTGCTTGGGAGTCCTACCGATCCAACTTTGAATTTCAGTCACAGGTTTCCGATTCGAACCCTAAATGTACATAAAACAACATAATTTCATTTAAAGTATTGGCATAGTTTAAAAAATAAGAAAGAGTGTTTTTCTTTTTTTTAATAATAAATAGGTTATCTAATAAAGTCAGAAACTCTCAAGAACTCATCTAGAGTAATTTAACTTCTTTCAGGTGTGCGTGTTTTTGTAGGTGGGAAGAATTTTAAAGGCCAACTGTATGACGCAAGAAAAAAAAAAGGCTTTCAGATTTTATATTATACCCAAAAGGGCGCTTTTTTTATTTACACACACACACATATGCGTTTCGAGAGCTTTTGGGCTAAAAATATTTAAAAGCAACATACCTTTAGAATTTCTGATTGACAGTCTCGCGCGCTGGAGATAAAAGTGTTTTATTCTGCACAGTATTGGCACTGCTTGCTTTGAAATCGTTGAAATTTTAATCAAAAATGTGTTTAAAAGTTCTACAAAATATACTCTAATGTTTGTAAAAACTGCAACACCATGAAGGAATAATGCAAACTGAACCAAACTTATAGGAAATGTGAGGTAAGGTAAAAGTGGGGTAAGACATGCAAATGATTAGAATTACAAATGGAATGCGTGGAATGAAAAATGGTTCTTGTTCCATGTATATAAAAGACTGCAAAGTTGCACTGAAATCTGTTTATCCTCCTCTGTCTGCGATGAGCTAAGTAGTGGACAGTATGCCTCGTCAGCAGTGGAGGGTGCCATACCAACAACTAACGGAGTTCGTATGAGGCCGCAACGTCGGCGTGCGAGAGGGTGGACATTCATATCGAGCAAAGTATGCAATCGCAGCCCGCATACAGCCTAATGCCACAACAGTGATCCGTGTTTTGAAAAAATGGACAGAGAAGAACCAAACAAGGCGAAATCCTGGTAGCGGGACACACAATAGCACAGCAGCACGGGGCGACAGACACCTCATCCACATATGTGGGACGGCTCGTACAGCGTCCTCTCGTGTGTTAGCGCAACGTTGGAGCACGGTTACAGGTATTGTATTGTCTAGCTCCACGGTTTGTCGCCGTCTGCTGCAGCATGAACTGCGTGCAAGCTTTCCTCTACGCAGGATTCCGCTGTCGCAGAATCACAAACGCTTCCGACTTCAATGGACAAGGCAACACAATGACGTGTCCTGTGGCAGCAAGTTGTTTTCTCCGATGAATCTCACTACAATCTGGAGTACAATGATGGAAAAGTACGCGTCAGGCATGACGTGTTCAGAGGGGAACGTCTGCTCCCACAGCATCCAGCGTCATACTGCACAAACGCCTGGCATCAAGGTGTGGGGAGCCATTGGGTATAAGTGCTGATCCCGTCTACTGCAGATTGCGAGCAACCTCAACAGTGATGGCTACATAAGGAAAGTTGCGGACCTAGAGGACCTCGCCATTCTTCGACGCATTTCGGAAATGTATTTCAGCAGGATAATGCCCGTGCACATGTTTCTTAGACTGTACAAGCCTTCTTTAGGGCACAGCAGGTTTCGCTTCTTCCATGACCTGCTTATTCTCCGGCTATGTCGACCATTAAGCATGTTTGGTATTTCATCGGTCGGCGACTCGCTCGTACAGCTGGTGTCGCATACACTAAGACTGAACTTTGACATCAAGCCAACTTTGAAGCCATATTGAATGCTACTCCTCAGGATAACTACATCAGAATCTGCATGATTCACTGCCAAGACGTGTACAAACTCTCATCGCTCAGTGTGGCGGACATACAAAGTACTAATTGCTGACGTTCGTTTTTTTTTTTTTTTTTTTTTTTTTTTTTGTCTTTTAAATTTTATCATGACTGCTTGATCTTCTAATCTGTTTAGGGAACATCTAATGCCCTGAATGGGAGCAGAAAGCTTACTCAAGCTATGCTCGTGTATGTGTGGAATGGGCAACACAAGCAAGAAGGGTTAATTTTACCCTTTATTCTCCACGATATTACAGGTGCTCCCGCACTTCGGGAAACAAAGACCAACCACTTGTAGTCTGGACGTAAAAATGTAAGAACTACTAACTAACTATATTTAAATAGAGTTACCTTTGAATACTTTACACAGATGGCTAACAGAGGTTGGCCTCTCAGATTATTACGTATGTAGAACGCAAACTGCGGAGCACTACCATACGCCTTAGATATTAAGAGGACTAAGCCTCTGGCCTTAAAGGCGGACAACAACTGATTGAAAGCTCGCGTGAAATACAGTGGCAAGAAAGCTCACTCTTTTCCCATCGAACTCCGTTCTTGGCGAAAAGCCACAACTTAAGCGTTAGCAAGTACAATTTGCATAAACAGATTAACGTGTTTATTCTGGCCGGAAGTGGAAAATAAGAGAATGAGCAAGAGGAAGAGGAAAATATAAAATAAAGTAAACGTTAGTTAAACTTAAGATCCTTACAATTTGACTGTTTATTTGTACCACTATCCGTAAAATATGTGGAATAAATTTCATTCATTTCCTACAGTTATGGTGCTGCATTTTCCATAAACATTAGTGTAAAAAAGATAACAAAACTAATTCGCAATTCAAAATTCGGGCTTTCCAAGTGCTCATGTGCGGGTGGAGAGGTAATTTAATTCAATTACGTTATTCAAACTTTGATGGCTCTATCTAAGTACCGTTATATTTTCACAATGCGAGAAACTTCTATACATTCACGCAGATTCTTCATTATTTAATTTCTTCAAAGATAATGCAGGGCGATAATATTTGGTGGCTACAATTTGAAAAGTGATACAGCCTTCTATAGTGATTCAACGCAAAATCCCGGTTCGAGGCTAGTAGCTCATTGGGGCTAACGCCCCTTTTGGGCTAAAAAGAATTGCCAGAAATTTCATAAAGTCACTTATCGAAACTAGGATAACATACGGAAATGAAATGCAAATAATCATTGCTTCAATTAAAAGTTTGGTTATAGTAAAACACTGCACAAAGTTATACTTAATTTTCGCCCTTTGCTATTTTGTTGCTCTTCAGCATATTTATTAAAAGTGCGTGATAAAATTGCGATTCAAGTGCAGGGGATTATAGATAAATCTCTTGTAACTAGGTTTGAAGAGTTACTAAATGGCAGCTATGTACACAAAACTTAAAGCAAGATTTAGTTACTTTTTTTAATGTGTCATTTAGAATTCAGTTGTAAAGTTCTGATTCATCTTTTCAATGTTCAATGAGTTCAATGAGTGTAAAATGCATACACACATACGTTCAATCTCAAATTGGGGCGAGCCAAGGAAAGATTGGATAGTTAAGTTATTAGAATATGTCAAAGCACTCGCAGGATATCTGCCTAAAAAGAGGATTTTCTAAAAAGATTTAATGGATTGTATTGCATTACTTTAATTACGGCAAAGTACGATAGAACTGTGTGTCAAAGGGAAGCGATGCCTTCGTGCAGAACTTTTTAAGAAAAACTGGCTCATATCAGTGTTACGTATGGAGAAAATTATGAAATCTCCTTTCTCTATGGTCTTGAAAGAACTTGAATTAAATTACCTCGGAGCTTAAAAATTTGGGAAAGTATGATTTATTAAATACGTCAAAGCGTATGAATGCTGCCTAAGTTGAAACGGGAAGCTTTTGCAGAGGATCTTTAAAGGAAATAAGTGTGATTATTTCTCCTTAATGGCAGACGTTAATTTCTCTTAAAAATCTTCCAACTAATCAAAAATCGTAAAAACAACCTTGTATTTAGCGTAGGTATAATGAAACACTCAATCGATTTCGAGGGCAGCTAAAGGTCCCTCCTCATCAGAAGAAAGAAATACCTAGAAAGAAGAAAATAAAGCTTAGCTCAGATAGCCTGGCTCAGTAAAAGTATGCGGCCAGTGCAACTCTGATTAAAAATCTAGTTATAAGCACGTGCAGTGCTGATAAGGACCACGTGTTTCTGTGACTCCTTCCTTTATTTTCTTCTTTCTAGGTATTTCTTTCTCCTGATGAGGAGGGACCTTTAGCTGCCCTCGAAATCGATTGAGTGTTTCATTATACCTACGCTAAATACAAGGTTGTTTTTACGATTTTTGATTGTCACATTAGCGTGATTCTCTTCTAGTCTATCTTCCAACTAGTTTCTAATTTTTAAATTAGCTGCCCATGCTCTCCCCTTTTGTTCACGTTTTGTTTATATAATTCGGATCGTAGGGCAAAATACACTTTCCATGCATAATGTGCTGCACATAAATTGTGCTTATGAATAATTTCATTTCGAAGAAGTAACTGGGGGCAGGGGGAAACTAATTTATCTCTTCCTCCGTTCGCCTGAACTAATCCCATTAAAGCACATTCATACTATCTTATATTGGCTACCGTTTGATCCATATTGTTGCATGCTAACGGGTTCGTAATATACTGAAGGCACAGAGAATCGATGGTAGCTTGAAAAATTTATTTTACAAAAAAAAAAAAAAAAAAAAAAAAAAAAAACGCTGCGGAAGAGACCGGGTTCGAATCCCGGAGAAGCATGGATGTTTGTAAATGTAGAGTGTCCTTGCGGCATGATGGTACTCTAAATTTGCGGCGAGCTGAAAGTCCTCTCGAGAGGCTGGTGGTAGGGAAAAAGGAGTCCGGGGGAGACGCTCGGAGAGCTCTCCATCAAAACTGTGGGCGGAACTGAGCTAAAACGCACTGCCACCTGCATATTCACAAAGCCTACAGACAATTTCGCTACGGGCTGCTCTCATTGGAGGAAACGTCTGCTCGGCGGTCAAATTTGGAATGGCAAGTTATCGCCCTGTAGGCGTGGTAATTAACGCCAAACAAACGGAAACAGCGTTTATTTCATTCAATATTTTTTTAGTTTATGAATGAAAGCTTAGAGGAACTGTGTGGAATATATCTTAAATAACCTACTGATCTTATTTATAGTTTATTTGTATTTGAATTTAAACTTTTAAAAGTACGTAATTGTTTTACAAGAAAAGGTGTTTATATGGAGACAGCATATGCACTTTTTCGTTATTTCACTTAGGAAGAGTCTATTGTGTAAATTTTCATAGCGCATTAATTTATACAAATAAAGGAACATTAAAAAATTAACCAAATGAAAACATTCAGTAAACATTTAAGGGTGTCGGATACCTATTCTTTTTACGAGTAAGTATAACTAAAATTATATTTTATTCCATTATGCGCTATTTCTATTGAAACGCTTTTCGGGATACTTACTTACTTGCTTACTGGTACCTACTACAAAGAGTACAAACCAGTAAATAAAAATAAGAAAAATTAACATTAACAAAAATAGGGAAAATAAAGGCGTTTAATTTTTAACACCGTGCCCGAAGGCGAAAAGACAAATAATGACAAAGTTAAAATAGAAATAAATCCGTATAGAGCAGAGTTTATGAAAGCTACGAGTGGGGATAGAACCGGCGAGCTAGAAGCCTGAGAGCTATTCCCGCACTCGTTACCACTGGGCTGCGGTTTCCCCGGTGGGCTTTACTCACTTTTTGGTACACACTCAGGTGTGGTGGTGGTGTATTGAATTATGGCAAAGCACACTAGGGCTATCTGCCTAAGGGGAGGGATGCCTTTCGTGGAGGACTTTCTAAGGGAAACTGGCTCGTATACACGTTACACATGGAGAAAACCACGAAAACGCCCATGCAGCCAGCCCGTTCGCGGGGTTCGAACCTCGGACCGAACTACCAGTGTTCAGCGACTTTACCGCTCGGCCGCTGGTGGGCCCTGGTACACGCTCAGATACAAATTGTAAAGGCGATGAACCAAAAGTCGCCAAGCACTAGAATCTGTAACCCTACCTCTTTTAACCAATCGTAGCAAACAGCAGAAGCAACGGTCTGTAGGCTTTGTGAATAAGCCTGTCACCTATAAGATTCTCAAAGCTGTTGCCAACGACAGGAGTAAACTTCCGCTCCTTGCCACGAGAAATTTCGTGTGCTTGGGTTGACTATAGGTCAGACAAAGGGGGAGGGAGCATTAGCAACAACTACAACAACCAAAGGAACACTTTACAGTTCTGAAACTTTCCACAAAATACTCGCAGTGCTCTTCACAGCATCACAGAACACAATCAATAGCTGCACTTCAAACTACCAAAAACGTTAAACACGACGCAATACAAAGCGCATCTAAGAAGGCGAAGTTCGTACGGAGGTCTCTCAATACTTCAAACACGCTGAGTTTAACATCTGAGAAATTGACGCTCTCTCATCTCGTACAGTTTTTCTCTAGTCGCCTAAATTTCTCTAGTACAGGGGTTCTCAACCGGTGGTTGCAAAGAAAAACTATTTTTACTAACTATTAAATTCAAAAATCTCGTGAAAAAAAAAGGAAAATTGATAGAAATTTCCTGTGATCGAACTCGAACTGAAGATTTAAAAAATAATACACTTGTTAACTTTTGTCTGAACCGAAAAATAACTTTGAAGGCATTTCAAATAAAGGTATTAAATTTTTATTCCCTTTTTGAACAACCTACGAGGGTTGGAACTTTAATAGTGGCAACACAGCTGAAAAAACGCTACGCAACAAAACCAAAGAATATCGCGTATACCACACGTGAATTACATACCTACCTTACCTCTCAGCAAAAAGACTCGTCTTGCCTACGTCACGGGCATGCGGAGTGACGCGAAGAACGAATCCTTGTATTAGCTCGCGGTCTAAAGTACTCGTATGTGTTGTCAGGATGTTTTCAAAACAAGAACAATGTTGTTGGATAAAAATTGAAAGCGCCAGAGGTCGTACAGCACGACAGTGTCATCAAGTGCTTCAAGAGGCTTGCGGGGAATCTGCATTGCCTTACAAAATCGTAGCAAGATGGGTGAAAGCATTCAATGAAAGACGCCAAAACGTGGCAGACATGCTGCGGCCAGGTCGTCCTAATGTCAGCTATGCAGACATGCAAGCTGTTGCCGCTTTAATGGACAGCGATCGCCGCCAAACGATTCATCAGCTGGCCGGACAAACAGGATTAGCGCATACGACTGTGCTGCACATTCTTGAACGAACGCCTGTCCATGAGAAAAATTGCTTCACGATGGGTTCCACATCAATTGATGGAAATGCATAAATGGCTACGATACGATGCTGCCCGAATCCACCTGGAGCGCTATGAGCGCGAAGGAGATGCTTTTTTACGCCGTATCATTACGTTGGATGAGACTTGGGCCCGATCGTACCAACCAGAACTGAAACGCTAATCAAACGAATGGCGTCATCACGGGTCACCACGACGTTCGAAATTTCGTCAGAACCCCAGCAATGTGAAAGTTATGGTGATTCTCGTGTACGACTGTGATGGTGTCATCCTAACGCATACCGTTTCCCCACAGCAGACCGTCACTGCGCAGTATTACTGCTCATTTTTGGAGCACAATCTCCGACCAGCTTTGAGAAAAAAACGGCGACACTTTCTGCAGAGCTCTCCTCTCATTTTGCATGACAATGTTCGGCCGTATGCAGAGCAAGCTGTGACTGATTTGTTCAAGTGATGAGGCTGGGAAATGCTTTACCATCCACCATACTCCCCAGATCTATGCCCTTGGGACTATGACTTAATTCCTAAGATGAAGGAACCACTTCGTGGCACTCGCTTCCAAACTGTTCCTGAGATTCTTGCGGCAGTAGACCGGTCCATTCAAACTATCAACAAAACAGGCGCTGCTACAGGTATTCTGCGATTTCCACATCGTTGGAAACGGGTTGTACACAATGCTGGCGACTATATTGAAGGACTGTAAAACATGGTGACATGAATCACTTTTGTATTCCTTGTAAATAAATAGTTGCAACTATTAAAGTTCCAACCCTCGTATTTGGTGCGAATACGGATTTTCTTCCATGTTACATTTAAAAATTGAATACAGAACAAAATTTAAAGTGGATCTTAATTTGCGGTTAAAACTAAGTGATGTAAGACAAGACACAAAGAAATTTGTCTCTCTTGAACAGGCCCAAATTTCGCACTCAATTTTAAAGTACTATTACGGTTGTGCAAATGGCAAAATACATTAATTTTTAATATTTCTATTGAGAAATTGAAAAATAATTATTGTAATATGTAGCGGGTGGTACTTAAGTTTTCCAGTTTTTATTTAGGTGGTACGCATTAGTCGGAAGGTTGAGAACCGCTGCCTAGTACCTTCCACTTGTCAAAATCACTGGAAGGCATATGAGGGCCGGATACGGTTACAGTTACATACAGGAATTAATGATATTTATTCAATCGCAATATCAATTACAGTTATACACTGACTGGACCAAAATGTTACCAAATGGTCGCCAATTTTGGCGACTTTTGTCGATTTCTAACCAAATTTGGCAACAACAATTATTTGCCAACTTGACGATATCTCACCAATTTAGCAAGATAGCCATTTACTCAATGCTAAATAGATTTGTCCCCGGTATTTTTTTTTTCCAGAAGAACATCGTCTCTTTCAAGCACTTTTATGTTAAACAAAAAATACTACAATTTTAAACATTCACTAAAATTATAACAACTTCACTAAAATTATATGCATGTGTACAAAATTCGTAACAATATTCTTTATACAATCTCTGCATCATAATCGCAGGAGAAATCCAGTAAAACACTAAGCAGTAACTAAGGAATATTATCAGTTGTTTGGAAAACTTATTGTTATGAAATTTGATGGTTGTGTTAAATGTTAGAAGTTTGAGATACATTGGGGGGGGGAAGCTTCAAAACCTATTTATATGCAGTTCACAGAATATATTAACAATCGCAATATAAATAAGGAATATATAAAATCTTTCAATTAATTGAACGACGCATCATATGCAGCATTTTAATGACTAATTCCTTAACACCAAATATTTTACGTCATTTTTTCCTGATTATGACGGGTAACAAGTATTGTTAACAATGATTTTGCATAATTTCTTAACCCTTTAACTGTCAAGTTATTTTGATGATTTGGGTACACAAATTGTCAAATTTTTTTATTGCAAAAATCAAATGTTTAGTACAAAATAAAACATTCTTAAGTAGTTAAAAATTGATATTTTGAAGTACATGGGTAAACTTTTTAAAGTTTTGTAGCCACTGCATATTTGCTTTGAGGCGGCTGCCACTCAACATGGCAGTTGCAAAGTTCGCTTCTAGTGGAGCATTATTTTCTAAGAATGAAAAAAATTAATTATTTTCTAAAACATAAATATATATAAGTGAATACCTATTAGTAGTTCAGTAATTCAGTCATGTGTGGTACAACTGGAAACACTTTTCCAAGCACAAACCAACTCCACAATCACTACACCAGAATCGTGATTCCTTCCTTATCTTTTCCCCATTTTTATCCTTTTTCGAACAACACGCTTTGCACTGTCTAGGCTCACGTTTCGCAGGAGTAGGAGGAATATGGGATATAAAATGTCGTTCAGTAAGACGGGCAGGGTTATCTATTGTAGGTGGTCTGCCAATATTCTTTTGTCCAGAAGCTGCATCATCATATTTATGTAAAAGCTCTTCTTCAACTTGGATTTGAAATTCTAAAAATGTAATACGTTTTTCAAATACATTTTTATAGAGCAACTATGAGTTCCAGAGTACCTTGTCTAGTAAATGTAAAAATATCTTTTTATAATACTTTTTCTGACGTTTTCGGATTGTTGGATGAAAGGATATTTCCTAATCAAAGCGATCTACACCACCCATAGTTAGACCGTAATTAGAAACAATCTTCGGCTTGAGTTTATCTCCATTTTTTTATTTTTGAGGCTGACCATGGAAGTATCATGAATACTGCTCATCAAACACACATCCTTCATCTTCGATTGAAGAATCTAAATCATTTATATAACGTTTCAAAGAACTGGACGCCATTTTACAACAAAAAGATCCCATGCACTTTGAATCAAAGAACTTATAACCTCTAACCTTTGAAATCTTCAGTAAAGTGCTGTCATCTATTGAACTGAGCGCACATTAACTTTTCCGGAGATTCAGTCGGGCTTGACAAAGAGATGAAGCCGAAATAAACGTCTCCCGATATAGATTCGTGTATAACAATACGATGCACTCAAAAAAAAAAAAAAAAAAAAAAAAAAAAAAAATTACCCCGAGTAATACTTGGGCGTGACATTTTCGAACGCCAGTATCTCGGGCATGACAGTTAAAAGGTTAAAATCTACGTAAATTTTAAGTAAGCTGATTGCATCGGCATACTCTTCTCGAAATTTATCATCAGCTATTCCTGTTATGAGCGCATTTTACATGACCTAACTAGGAATTTGGCAGCTTTTCAACTTGTCCTGTAGTCATAGCAATCAATGAACTCCAGGCGATTACGTGTTTCCCTTCTTTATTTTCTAGAAATGCGGACACGGCTTTTAGGGCTTCCCTCCCCTCAAAGCAAACGTTTGTTTTATATGCGACTTTTGATTCTGAAAAGTTAAATTATTAAGCAGCAGAAATTTCATCAGATTTCTGTTGTACCATTTAATATAACAAATGCTTACATCTAACGTACATTGTACGACAGAAACTGATAAACTTTCTGCTTACTTCACTTTTATTAAATGAACTGTTTAAAATGATGCATTCCTTTTGTTTAAAATAAATCAGTTAGGTATGCAGATATTTATATTAAAATACAGACACTTCTGACAACTCTTGATTAACTAATTATCATTAAGATCAGATCCAAAAGGTTCACAAACAAGAGAACTGTTTTTAACTATAAATTAAATACATAGTTCATTTAAAGTCAGCATCTATCAATTCTTATAACTTTTTCAAGTATGTACAGATCAAAACTTCCTTATGTGTAATTTCGGACAAGCAGCAATATGAAAATTTGAGATATTTAAGATTTTGAGCTAAACTCTGAATCAAATAATAACTCAATAATAAAACCAAAATTAAACAGCTGTGCTACACCATGATGACCAGAATATTCAATAGACAAAAAAATATAGCAGAATGCAGTTCATGCTCAATTATATGTTTAATGCATCCGAAATTTTAAAATTTAAAGATACTGTGTATATTATTAGTATTGTAGCGATTTGAGAACAGTCAGATTTTTATTTTGGGTAGCGTAAATAAAATATTTATTTAACTGAAGGATATGTGCTAAATTACACAAGTTGAATTTTAAGGTAAGTTCAACTGCTTATCATAACAAAGTAGTTTGCTTAGCAAAATAGTCCGTTTACATAGAAAACGAATATCACTTGAATTCAAACTAAGTCCAAACAAAGGTAGCGGAGAAAAAGTCCGGCTACGCTTCTTTGAGAGTTTCTTTTTCCGCTCTTGACAGAGCTTAGCAGCGACTCGGGACGAGCCGTAAAATACACAAGAGAGAAAGGGCTCTCTAAAGCTTACCAGCGACTCGGGACGAGCCGTAAAATACAAAAGAAAGGCTTTCTCTTCTCTACGCTACGACTGCGTATTCTTCAGACTAATCTCTCTAATTATTTTCACTCACTGTTTTTATGTCCAAGTTTTCTGGGCGTGTCTTGTGCGTCTGCTGCAGTGATTCGCTAAACGTCTTTTTCAGAGCATCTCTCCATTGGTTAACAGGCGCTGATTTGTTCTCAGATACTGTCTTGACAGCCTGAGAAACTGAAATTTTCCGTGGGAAAATTCAGAACGTCTTTTTGGGAGGTCTATCTAAATTATTTCGAGAAACAGGCAGTTGGCGACAGTCTGTCGCATACAAACAATGGACACTCCACAACCCGTGAGAACTTGTATGAAAGTTTTCTCCTTTCGTAAAAACAATATGCTTTCCGCACTTTGTTGGGGGTCACGTTCGACCTCAAGAATTCGTAAGTGTCATCAGGGTGGTCATCTGGTGCCCATTTGAAGTCTCCTTTTCCCAGACTTCGTGGGAGTCCGTGGAAAAATAGCTGACGACGTTACAGTATACATATTTCAGGACTGTTACACTAAAGAACAAAGTAATCAAAACTGGGGGGGGGGTAAAAAAAAAGAGCTTTCAGATTTTATTTTAAGCACAAACGGGTGTTTTATTCATTTACAGATATATACTCGTACATGTTTCGAGAGCATTTGCACTAACGCCCCATTGGGCTAAAAATATTTAAAAATAGCATATCTTTAGAATTATCAATAGACAGTTTCGCGCGCTGGTGATAAAAATGTTTTTCCCTACAGTGTTGCCACTACTCGCTTTGAAATAGCTGAGTTTGTTAATCAAAAATTCGTTAATGTTTTACAAAATATGAAGTAGATAATAAAACAATTCCATATTCGGGCTTCCTGGTGCTCATGTTCGGGGGAAGGACTACGTTATTCAAAATTTGATGACTCTAGGTACCGTTGTTTTTTTAATAATTTCTTTTAATATAGGGCGATAATATTTGGTGGCAACAATTTGAAAAGTAATACAGCCGTTTACAGCGATTCGACGCAAAATGCCATTTTGACTCTAATATATCCCTTCTGGGCTAATACTCCTTTGGTGTCATCGAACTAGCAAAGAACAGTTAATTTTCTATTATACTTATCTCTCAAGCGCGTATAAAATTTACTTCAAGTAATAAGGAGACCAACGGAACTGACATGAGTTATCTCACACGATTATTAAAACTAGTGAAACCGACTTAGAATGAAATTAGTATTGCAGTTAGATTTTATGAAAATATAGCTTCTTTATCTAATCTTGCATAAATTATTTATAGGTAAATAATGTAAATGTATATTAATGCAATCGATTAGCTGGAAATCTATCTACCTAAGTGGAGAGACTTTTTTGTAGAGAAGTTTCTAAAGGAATTCAGGATACATTTACGTTATTCTTGGATAAAATCCTGAAACTATCTATAGTGGATGGACAAAAATATGGAAACACCTTGTGAAATGCATGTTTGAAAAGAAAGATTGATTTTAATGAAATATGTAGGTGGCGCTGGCGTTTTTGACTACTGACGCCACCTATACAACTTCGTAAATGTGCTAAACAGTTCAGTTGTTGTCGGAGTACTGTTATGTGAGGTTGTCATTGCATTATGTCAGAGTTAACAGACTTCGAACGTGGGCAAATTGTTGGAGCACGTATGGTAGGTGCTTCCGTAAGCAAGGTAGCCGAGGTGTTTAGTGTTTCAAGAGGTACTGTATCGAAGATTTATTCCGCATATTTGAAAAGCGGAAAAACATCATCTGCTAAATCACAGCGCGGACGAAATTGTGTCCCGAGTGATCGTGACAGACGATCATTAAGGGCAATTGTGACGAAAAATAAGAAGACCACAGTTGCAAAAGTTACTGCTGAAATGAATGTTGTGTTACCGAACCCTGTGAGTACCAAAACAATTAGAAGGGAGCTTCATAAACAGGGAATTGCTGGCCGTGCTGCAATTGAGAAGCCACTCATCAGTGATGCTAATGCCCGTAACTGGAAAAGGTGGTGTTTAAGTCATAAAGCCTGGACTATAGAGCAGTGGAAGCGAGTAATATGGTCTGAGGAGTCTTCTTTCACATTGTTTCCCACTTCTGGCCGAGTTTACGTCTGGAGAACGCCATCTCAAGCCTATAATACAGACTGCTTGTTGCCAAGAGTGAAACATGGCGGGGGTTCTATTATGGTTTGGGCAGCCATATCGTGGTTGTCTGCTAGCCCCATGATAACTGTGTCAGGGCACATGACTGCCAAGACTTATGTGAGCATTGTGGCCGATCAAGTTCATCCCATGGTACAAACTTTGTTCCCCGATGATGATGGTGTCTTCCAAGACGACAAAGCCCCTGTTCACACAGCTCACATTGTCAAGGACTGGTTTTCTGAGCACGAGGATGAGTTGTCCCGTCTCCCCTGGCCACCACAGTCACCGGATCTGAATATTATCGAACCTTTGTGGTCTACATAGGAACGGAAAGTGCGTTCTCGTTATCCAACGCCAACATCGTTATCTGAACTTGCCACCGTTTTGCAGGAAGAATGGTATAATATTCTCTTGGCAAACATACAGGAACTGTATTTATCCATTCCGAGAAGACTGCAAGCTGTTTTGGATGCCAACGGGTTTCCTACACCATATTAAGCAAAGAAACATGTTTTTTAAAGGTGTTTCCATATTTTTGTCCAACCCCTGTATATAACCAGCTAAGATTTGTACTTAATTACTGTCGTTTCGCTTATCTGTTCCAGCCAGTTGCGGTTAATATAGTGAATATCTACAGCAAGCGCCTGTTATTGTTATCAAGTTTGTCTACGGTTAATTTGATAATGTTAACCGAATGGTAATGCTAAACAATGAGAAAAAAATATCTTTCAAAAGAGCAAAGGAAGTTAATTAATTTAATATAAATATAACTATAAATGCATAAATCGATATTTTCAGTGCCTTTTAATTTTAATTAGGAAAATGAAAAAGCTTTTTTATGAACTATTCGTAATGCTTTTAAGTAAACAGTTCATTTATGAACTGTTCATAACGTTTGTGAAAATTATTTGATCGATTCCATACCTTTAATCCCTCATTGGAAAAGTATATGTCAATGTAAAAGTTAAAATTAGGCAAAAAAAGCAACCTTAGTTTGGCAGCGATAATTTCAAGGGGATAAAAAAAATCTGCAGAATTTTTTTTTGCTTTTAAAGATGAGGGATTGTCTAAAAACGGATAGATTTCTTCAAAATATACTTCGTACAAAGGTTGTTTTTTTATTTTTTTTAATCTAATTTTAAATGACTGACTAAATTTGAAACCAACCTGTTTAGGGACTTAGGGTATCCGACCTCGTTCGGGTACCATTTTTTTAAAAATGGTTTTTATTTTAACTATAAACATATTAATTTGAAGATAAGCATATTAATGAGCGAAAACAATTTAAAACGTAATGCTAAGTAATTTTAATTTTGAAAAATAAGGAAAAAAAAAGGATAATTTTTGCTTAAATTTTGCCTTTACAGCAACAACCACGGTGAACAATGTATATATAAATATGCAGTTTTTTTTATTTGTATTTATATTTACACTTGTTTTGTATGCAATGAAGCAAAATAATTATGAAATATTCATATATTCTTGAGATATGTCAAAATATACAATATATACTGTATATTTTCCTATTATTGCATCCAAAATCTAAAAATAAAAAGTAACAATTCAACTTCTAATTAATATTTCTAAAATCTTTTGCTTCAGAGCATGCATCAGATTATATGAAACATGTATAGAAAGTATCATTAAATTTTATGCATAAAATTTTGAGTTATGGCTGTTACCATTGGCAATATTTACAGAAAAAAAACATTTTTCAGAAAACAATTTTAAAGTTTTCATAAAACAATTTCTTAGTGAAAGAAGCATCCCTGATAATTAAAATTCCCCTGCTTTGTAACTTAACGCCTTGTTTTTTTCTTCCCACACTTTGCACCTTTTCTTTCTAACAAGGCGTAATTTTTTCTTTGGGTTGTAAAAAAATTACATAAAGTCATAATTTTGCACTTTATCAAGTTTTCGAATTCCCTGCTCAGTGTAAAATTCAGGGCACATACCAAACCTTGAAAATGCTTCAAGCAAACCTATAAATCCATCATTAAATAACATTAAATAACCCAACATTTACATTTGCTCCAAACATTAATATTCGCAAGTTTATGAATGTTTCTTTCGGAACAATTTGCAATAAAATGCCATTAAAACGTTCCTTGATATTTTGAGTTTTGCCATGTAGACGCTTTTTAATAACTCTTGTTTATGTAGTCAACTCCATATATGTAGATTTAATTAAATTCAAAGTATATATTGATATACCAGAGGTTTTTGCCTAATTTGTTTTCTTTCTGATTTTTTTCCTGATTTCTGCAATCACAGATTCATAGTTGCACCAATTCATTGATTTTCGAGGAGGGCATTGGCTTCGAAGAAGAGCTACAATGGAACAAGCAGTTAGTACAACCTGCTGCATCTCAATTAAGTTTCAAACATGACTTCTAATTGCAATCCCTAATTCTGCAGTTTATCAATAAAAGAATCAGTCAGTTTACCTTTTCCTTTCAATTCAGGAACGGAGTTTTTTACTTTTCGTAGTCCACTACCAACCCTTTTCTGTACATGTTTAATGCATTCCACTTTCTTGACCGAATCTTTACCATATATATCTTTCACAATTAAAAACCCCTTAGAATCCCCATCCTCGTAATACTCCGTGTGCTTCAGCTTTCGTAATGTAATAGATCATTCAAACAGGGAATAAGCACCAACTGCTTCCATACCCGAAGCTGCTTCTTTATAATTTGCAAAACAATTATATTACGCTTTACATATGTCGTGCTGAAGATTGTATGCCATTCTGTTTATTTTATTGCAAATGATGTAAAAATGTGACATAGCTTTCAAATCAAGCACTTTGTCAACGCTAATCGACAAAGCAGCAACACATACATTCAACGTCGAATATCCTCTACGCCAAACTAAATACGAAATTAAGGGAAAAAACTAACACCAGGTTCTTAAAGTGTATTACAAAATATCT
This sequence comes from Stegodyphus dumicola, assembly GCF_044657685.1. NCBI lineage: Eukaryota > Metazoa > Arthropoda > Arachnida > Araneae > Eresidae > Stegodyphus > Stegodyphus dumicola. The sequence continues at coordinate 21,137,109 of NC_140768.1, read as the reverse complement.
AAAATTAGTACGCAGGTTTATAATTTACAAAATTTTGATGATAAATAAAGTTTCTAAATAGGTATATCTATTTAAACGCTCACTTCCGGCCCAGAATATTGGAACTTCCGGTTTATTCAGTTACAGAAAAATGCTTATAACTTCATTTCTAATTAACCTATCAACAAGCAAAAACTTGTATTTGATAGCTAAAGATGTATTCTTTAAGATACTGTAATAAAGTAAAAATCGAAATTTTGACCGAAAATCGTCTTTTGTACGAAAGTCGGATACCTTAATGCCTTACTTGGCAATATTTCTCTGTCACTTAGTCATTTTTTATAACCTAATTTGAACTTATTTGGCGACATTATCATTTATTTGGCGACTTTGCTTCAGTTTAAAAAATTTATTCCTTAATATTTTTATCATATTAACCGAACAGTTTGATAACAATATCAGAATGATTACATTAATCGAAATCGTACTTAGCAACGTCTTCAGTACATAATAATCAGATGTATTTCAAATAATATATACGAAACTGCTTAATACATAAAGAAGCACAAGCCATGGCGAGAAAATAAAACTAGATGAAAAAAAAAATCGTTAAACTTTAATGATTTAATAATGATAAAATGATTTACGATTCTCGAAGAGACTCACAAAACTCCAGAATTTTTGTGAATCATTTTGAGAACTGTAAATTGACTTTTCTAAGCAAATTATCACAGATGGTAAGAAAAATGTCACGGATAAAATAGTAATAAACAAATAAAACAGCAATAAATAAAGCATCACACATACTTTTATGAAACCCATCTACTTATTGTAAACCACTAAATGATCTTTTTCAAAAATTTTACTTCTAAATTTCTTGCTAATTTTGAATTAACAAAAGAACAAAGTCTTCATTCATATCCGAACATATCACAAATTAAAAATTAATCAAGAAAAATTTCACAATGATTCATTCGTTTGCAAATCTGTATTGATTACCAATAAAATTTACCATCATAAAGACAAAAGTGCAAGCTTGAGAGCAAATCAATTCGAAAGTGAAGCTGACTGTTCCAATCTCAGCCGATTGGCCATTCATTATTCTTTCCTTTGTACGAAATCCAGGCACGTCCAGCGACAGGATGAGGTAAGCGTCCAGGCTTTGCCCAGTAGTGGTTCGTATGTGATCTCCAGCCGGTTGCCAGACCAGGTTCGTCATGCAGCCCCCCTCTGCAATTGAGAAATTTCAAGTCAAAGGTTAACACGGAGAAGTGGGACAAAAATTCAGTTCGTAAAATAATATTTGGATTTTCATATAAAGATTACTTGTTAAATAAAGAGAAACAAAATGTTCTAATTGTTGTATGGAGGTAATGGAATGTTTAATAAAGAATGCAACAAATCAAAATCGTAAACACAACCTTGTATTTAGCGTAAGTATAATGAAACACTCAATCGATTTCGAGGGCAGCTAAAGGTCCCTCCTCATCAGGAGAAAGAAATATCTAGAAAGAAGAAAATAAAGGAGAAGGAGTCTCAGAAACACGTGGTCCTTATCAACACTGCACGTGATTATAACTGGATTTTTAATCAGAGTTGGAATAGCCGCCTACTTTTACTGAGCCAGGCTATCTGATCAAGATTGGCAACAATTTGAAAAGCGATAATTTTTCTTGTCCTTTTTGCTTGATCAGATAGCCTGGCTCAGTAAAAGTAGGCGGCCAGTGCAACTCTGATTAAAAATCTAGTTATAATCACGTGCAGTGGTGATAAGGACCACGTGTTTCTGAGACTCCTTCTCCTTTATTTTCTTCTTTCTAGATATTTCTTTCTTCTAATGAGGAGGGACCTTTAGCTGCCCTCGAAATCGATTGAGTGTTTCATTATACTTACGCTAAACACAAGGTTGTTTTTACGATTTTGATTGTCACAGTAGCGTGTTTCTCTTCTAGTCTAATGCAACAAATGTTCATAATCTAATATAGTACAACCTTGCATGATTACGATCCCACGGAAGAATTATTTAATTTTACAGACTTCTAATTTACAAACTGGTCTCTTTTCCTAGAGCTTGAATTCACTGTACAAGTTAACTCATTTGTAGACTTTTCAAACTTCTGATAGTATTAGACTGCTTCTAAAAATAACAATATTTTCTCTTATTAATTTTCTAGTTCCCTCTCAGTTTTGATATCGTAAATTGTAACATTATTTCTCAAATAAAAAAACCACAAGAAATCAAACCCCGAACTTCCTATTTATTGAGAACCTCAACTGAGACTTCACATAAATAACATCACTAAAATGTACAGCCTATGAAACTCTTCTTCAGCAATCCTCCTGTCCTTGAAATGTTCCAATGATGCTGTCTTGGAACATGCAGCTTTTGGAACGAATAAAGATTTAAATTTCAAAATATTCAGAAATCACCTGGTCTCGGTTAAGACGAATATGGCGAAATTTGAGAATTTTACAGGTAACTAAAAATCCATTGTGCAATGAGACATAAAGGGTATAGGAACACAACTGTTCGTCTACGCATTTAGTCAGTAATAGCTTTTTGTTGGATAATATTATAAGTCAAATGTTTTTGTTTGATGGAAGGGATGAATCTCACTGATTTGAAAATTATCTCTTAACTGTCCTGCTTGCTAGGGAATGAACAAAAAACATTCATTACAAAAATTTAAAGATTGTTTATAACAGTGTTTCCAAAACATTTTAGTCTCATAGCCCACATGCATGTAAATGCCACTTATTGTGATTCACATGTGTATAGTTGTTTTGAGAAAATTAAAAAAAAAAAAAAAAAAAAAAAAAAAAAAAAAAGGTTTTTAAGAGAAAATAGTGCAATTATGAAGCAATAATATATAAACATGTAAAAGTATTAAGAATTAAAATGGTAATTACATATTAATTCACAGTTGTAAAAAGGTAAATATATACGGGGGCAATCGCAAAAAAAAAAGGTCTCCTATATTTTTAGATGTACAAAGAAACATTTATTTTCTATAATTGCTACATCTCTTTAAAGATTGAAGAATGCTTTATTTTTCAACGTAATCGCCATTTCAATCGAGGCATTTTTGTAGATGCTGTGGCAGTTTTACAATGCCCATGTCATACCAGCTTGCCGCCATGCCCTTCAGGAAGTGTTGACCCTCATCTTTCCAAGAAGTCCAAGAAGTTGTCCTTTTCGTCTCCATAGCGGCGAAGAAATTCGCGGGAAGAATTAACCCGTTGCTGTTTGTGGTCTTCTGTCAACATACGCGGCACCCATCTTGCACACACCTTCCGATATTGCAACTTTTCCGTTAAAATCCCGTGGATGGTGCTTCTGAAAACCTCAGGAACCAAAATGCAGACAGCATCCAGAGTGATCCTCCGATCTTTACGCACAAGTTCCTTAACTTTCGCGATTGTCTCATCGGCAATTGACGGCCTCCCGCTCCTTTCTTCGTTATGAATTTCAGTACAACTGGCTGTAAACTCTCTACACCACTTGCGAACTTTTTTGACATCCATGCACGACTGTCCATACACTTCCGTCAATAGGCGGTGAATTTCAACCAGTTTAACGCCTTTTGCATTCAAAAATCGAATAACTGCGCGCACTTCGCACTTGGCGGTAACGTTTATCGGGAGCTCTATTTCGAATGGCTGCCAAGCCAAGACTGAGCATCCGAGCGAAGCGCCTGCGTGCTTATGTGGTAGTGGAGAATGCACCACTCACAACAGTGTTGCCAACAACCGTATTAAAACTTTCTCTACGTCCCCAAAAAATAGGAGACCTTTTTTTTGGGATTGCCCTCGTATATGATGTATGTAATATACATTGAGAAAACTGGAAAAACAAATTGGGAATTACTGATCTGCAAGATTCTTACCTTCGAGACTCATGCAACGAGAGTACATTCCTGGGGGTATCTCAGGCCACCACTTGAAGAAGAGTCCATAGTTGGGTGCAGTGGAGGGTGGACAAGGCTTGCAAGCTAGAGAAGAAACAGAACAATATACAACGGTATGTTTCAGAATGATGTATTATTCAAAATTTGAAAAAAATTACGTCTGTAAACCCTTTTCTTAAAAAGGAGCTATTATGCAACTTCGAACTCGAGTTAAAAAAAATTCATTTTTAGTTATTTCACTATTAACCAAATTCAGATATTTCTGATTTTTGTTACCTGTGAATCAATAATAATTGATAGTTAAAGTAATGATTTAATGCTTTACCTAAACTTCAACTTATCAGGTTCAGTGTTCCTCCTTACTTGCTTGGGGAACATTAAATGACCTGACTCGGAACAGGGAGTTTACTAAAGCTATGTTCAATAAATGTGGGAAGTAGACAAGATACACAGGAAGGGTATACGAAACCCTTTATTTTTCTCTCTTTACAATGATTTCCGGACTTCGGAATACAGAGACCAACCACTTGTGGTCTGAACGTAAGAATATAAAAATATTAACTAAACTCTAACTAGACTTAACTTTGGATTAATAAACAAGTGGCTACTTGAAGATTGGCCGTAAATTAACAGAAAGGCCGTATGTAGTACAGAGAACTGTTAACACTACGATACGTTTAAAATTATCAAGAGGATTAAACCTCTGGCCTTGAAGGCAACCAGCAACCGAGTAAAACTGCAATGGCAAGCGGCCCGCTCCTAATCACTCCTTCCTCTCTCTTGCTTGGCAAAAAGCCACAACTTAAGTACTTGGCGTTAGCAAGACAAATTTGCATAAATAAGTTAAAGCTTTTAATTCTGGCCGGAAGTAGAAAATAAGAAGTGATAGTAAAGATTTAAAATAAAATAAACGTTAGTAAAACTTAAGATCCTTACAAACTTTTCACAACTTCAAAATTTCAACTGAAGCTCCTTTTGGGCACAAAAATGCATGGAATCACCATAGAAAAAAAGTGGTAGGAATAACTTTTGTAAAAGGATAAGATTCAAAACTGAAATGAATATATAAAAACAATTTATTGCATTTGAAAGTTTGCTTAGACCTGAAGTTGAATCGAAATAGTTTAACCTTATGAAGACTATTTTTGTAATACTGAAGTGCTCTTCTATTTGTTTATTTTAAATTCTTCTTTTTTATTACTTGCGATCTTATTATTATAATTTTTATCTTATTATTTTATTTATTTATTTCGTTAGAAGTTTAGACGTTTTCAAACGTAAAAATCTCAAGTATTCATAATCTATTCGGAACAGATTCAAATGCTGCAGGTCTCATAACTACCAAGGGCAGATCTTTTTTTATGTATAATTATAATGAACAAGTCTTGCATCAGCCGAGAAAGACAGAATTTGAGAGCCCATGCTAATTTAGAACTGGTTATTTATTCAGCCTATTATTTGCAACCCTTTTCTTTTGCGCACTTTTTATTGTGCAGTTTATAAAATATTTTCTTCAGTAGGATTTATTTAGCTTTACTAACCAGTTATTTTATATTTACTGTCTTTCTCGTTTTCCGTTTTCCTGCCAGAATGCTAGTAGAAAAGAAATAGTATTTAATGGATGGTTTTAGAACTTAGAATCAGAGCGTGTTCTACCTGCTGAAGGCCACGTTTGCTAATTGATTTTCTTGAGTGCAGCACATATGTGGGGTTACATTATTCTCTCCATTAGGATTATCCCACCAATATTAGGTCTGAGCCTAATTGCGGTTTCTATGTGCGTAGCCATTGGACTAGCTTGCACTTCACTTAGTTAAATTCGCTACTTTTGATTTTAAGCCATAAAATGATGGCTGGTTTTGAAAGCACGAGCTGTTAAACTTTTATGAGTTAAATAATAGAGTCTTTTACACCCTTCGTATGCTTCTGTCGTAATTTCAAAGACATAGTGATAAATCACTTGGGTTTTTACAATTTTAATCTAATTTATGTTACCAAAGAAGACGAAAGTTTGTATCTTTTTTAGGCGAATGGAGCATGTAGGAAATAGAAGAGTTCAAGAATTAAAAAACTAATGGTTGCTTATGTCGAAATATTAAAATAGCTTTGCATGACAAACTTACGTTCTGAACCGTCAGAATAATGATCCTTTGCACAAAATGCGCACATGGATTGGTTGGAATATTCCATCCCTGGATTGCAAGGAGGACAAGGTGTCTTGTCGGTAATTGTGGGCAGAGGAACGGAATTAGGCACATCATCTCGGCAGATCTTCGGTTCCATCCACTTATAGACAATTTGTGTCATTTTCATATCGTCACACGGCGTGTGCATTTCATAGAAGTCTTGCTTGGTGCACGGAGGTCTCTCCAGACACTTTGAAGAGCCTTTGGCTGTAAAATAAATTCGTAAGAATCTGTAAGTTCAATATATGATGCAAGATTGAGAAACAATTTTAGTAAGAAAAAAAATGTTTGTAATATTATGAATCTACTGGAGGAAAAAATGCAACTTATAAAAAAAAAAGGAAACTTAAAATTAGAAATTTCATATTTTTCTACTAGTTTTCACTTTTAGATGTCTTCACATGGGATAATATCAACACGAGTATTTGGCCTGTGACACATTTTCTCACACGAAAGAAAACATTTAACCTGAAATAGTGGTCTGAGACTAGAGACTTACTGCCCGCATGCGGCCCCAGAAGCAATTTTATGTGGCCCGCGAAGAAATTTCAATTATGTACCTTTTGCAAATACGGTATTGAAAGATTTCAAGATTTTAGTTATTGGAAGTCCAAGTTTATATTACCTTCACTCCCGTTAAAAACAAACATTGAATAAGGCACCAGGAAATTAGTAAATGGAGTTGACTGTTTTACAGTGTGATATAAATCTGATTCAAAGATTTGAAGATGCAGATTTTGTTAACTTTTAATTTTTGTGTCCGAGTACATTTTATATGTGAACAGCGTTTTTTTTACAGCTGAAAATTAATATGAAAAAAAAAATGCGATCGACCTATAAGCACCTAAAATCCGTGACGAAGAACTTTCTTGTAATTTCTCTCTGTAATTTCTTTCTAGTAATAACCAATTTTAAGGCTACAAACACTATCAGAATCAAAATGCCACTAAGTGTCAGGCTGCAGTAAGAAATAAAGAAATTTGTAACTAGCTACGAGGCTTATTCGGAAACTAAGTACCGTTTTGAAAAAAAAAAAAACAATAGTAAAACAATTTTTTCGAATCCAATTTTATTTTTACATGAAAATACATGTCTTAAACTATTTTTCAACATAGTTTCCGCCAATGATCAAACACTTGTCATAGCGGGTGACCAGTTTTTGTATACCATCGTCAAAGAAACTTCCCGCCAGTTTCGATAACCACGACTCCACAGCATTTTTCGCGTCATCATCAGATCCAAAGCGCTTGCCACCAAGCTCGAGCTTCATGTGCAGGAACAAGTGATAGTCGGACGGCGCCAAGTCCGGGCTGTACGGCGGGGGATCGAACTGATCCCAATGAAACTGTCGAATTAACGATTGAGTGACACCAGCAGTATGGGGCCGAGCATTGTCATGGAGCAACAAAATTCCTTTACTGAGCATTCCTCTTCGTTTGTTTTGAATGGCACGCCTTAGTTTTGTTAAAGTCTCACAGTATAGTGCCGCATTAATGGTTTCACCTCTCGGAAGAAATTTAGTAAGCAAAACGCCTTTCTTATCCCAGAAGACAGTGCACATGATTTTTTGTAATGACATTGTCACTTTGAACTTTTGTTTTTTTTCGGAGAATGAGTGTGTCTCCACTCCATCGATTGTTGTTTCGATTCTGGTGTGAAATGACACACCCAAGTTTCATCACCTGTCACAATTTGGTTTGAAATTTGAAACGTTTTCTCCCTCATCACTGTACCGCGTGAGAAATGTCAGGGCACTACCAAGTCGCTTTGTTTTGTGAACATCAGTGAGCATTTTTGGAACCCATCGGGAACACAGTTTGCGATAATTCAAGCGGTCAAACACAATTTCGAACAAAACAGTACGTGAAATTTGTGGAAATGCCTCTGAAAGAGTTGTCATTGTGAAGGGTCTGTTTTCATGAATTGCTTCCTCAACTTTCCTTACCAAATCATCGGTGACAACAGAAGGTCGACCACTCCGAGCCTCGGCGTGGACATTTGTTCGACCTGCATTAAACATTCTTACCCACTTTCTCACCATTCCATCACTTATCGCGTATTCACCGTAAACCTCTGTCACTTGACGATAAATTTCGGCCGGTTTAACATTCCTCGCGTTCAAAAATTTAATCACGGCACGAATCTCACAGTCAGCGGGAGAACTAATTGTTTTAAACATTTTGAATGTGCACAGCAAACTGAAAACACAACATAGAGCAAACAAAATGGCGACAATGGAAAGTCAGTGAACTAGAAAGACTAGTGCGCATGCGCAGGACGCCTACCACTGCGCTGCGACGGCGCTAGAATGAAACGGTACTTAGTTTCCGAATACGCTACGTATATAAAAAATATGTATTTTTACCTATGCATGGAAGAAAACTTTAATAACTAAGAGAAAGAGACTAGGTTGTTGTTATTTATTCTCAAGTTTTATCAGACTTGATAAATGGTCTCTGAAAACTTGAAAAGTTTTTATAATTGTATTATTTTTAGCTTAAATTAAAGTAACTTATTTAATAATTAAGTAAGTTTGTTAGTATTTGAAAGAAATGTCAGTCTGAAGAATTTAATATTTAACTCTCAAAACATCGGAATTTTAAAGTGTAACCAAGAATAATGTTTTACCGGTCCCAAAATTTAGATTTCAAACAAGAAATAAATATAAATTTGAATAGCTTTCCTTTGATATATTATTACTGTTATTTATGTATGTTTTGATAATTATTTAGCAAGTGAAATTAAACATTTATTTGAAATATTTCTTATTTACGTAGTAAAAATTTTTATTTTGTTAAAATAAAATTTCTGGTTCGTCAGCTGTTTCCATATTGCGAATTTGGCGCGCACGCAATTTCAGCTTGAAACCACCGAAGTAGAATTTTGGAATTTCTGCCCAAGACAAAAATTTAGAATAATGCATTTGGTTCAAGCAATAACTGGATAGGCGAATCTTTCATTAATACATAGCATATTAACTTCACCAAACACTTACGTGTTATACTTAACGAAATACTCATTTGATGCACCTGCATGAAACTTATTATTGCTGACAATGATTGGATTATCTAGTTTCAGGCAAAAACTTCAAGCTCCCATTTAACAGGAAATTCTGTACTTAAAAAATATATATATATACACTGGTGTGCAAAAATTAAGGACGAGACGGTTTTTTCAATATAACTTTGTACAAAAGCTTTCCAAATCAACACATTTAATACCGTAAGATCCCCAATACGTAAGGACATGAGTAATGTAAGCAACACTTACTAAAAGAGAAATCAGAGGGATAAAAAGAAGCTTTATTGAAAAAATAGCATGGAGCGCAATGCGACTGAAGGCCGAAACATCCCTGTGATGGGTGTCCAGCAAGAAACATCCGGTCTTTAATAGGGGATATGATCTCCCCTGACTGCTAGGCAGGTTTCACAGCGTCTGCCCATGCTGAGAATGAGGGTGTCAATGAGTTGTTGAGGCATTGCTGCCCATTTGTCTTGCAGCGCCAATTGAAGCTCCGGAATCGTTACTGGTGGTAAGGTACGAGCTGCCAAGCGTCTGCCTAGAAAATCCCATACATGCTCGATGGGATTGAGATCCGGAGATCGTGCCGGCCAATCCATACGTTCAATATCCTCACTCTCTAAGAGCTGTTCGGCAGCTACTGTGCGATGACATAGTGCATTGTCGTCCATGAAAAGGAACTGCGGACCCATAGCGCCTCTAAAAAGACGCACATATGGAAGAAGAATCTCGTTACAATAACGGGTCCCGTTGACTGAACCTGCGTCGAAGATGTGAAGATCTGTACGACTATCAAGCATGATGCCTCCCCAAACGAGAACACCGCCACCTCCATACCTGTCCCTTTCAATGATGTTCGAGGGACGATTGCGGCTTCCCCGCTCTTTCCAGATGAGTATGCGATGAGAATCGCTACTCAGACTGAATCTGCTCTCATCTGTAAAGAGTACTCGTCCCCATTCATTGTCTCTCCAATTCCGGTGTTCCCGGCACCACAGAGAACGCCTTCTCCGATGAACAGGTGTTAGAGGTACACACCGTACAGGGCGTCCTGCAAACAGACCACCACCGTGCAGTCTTCTGGCCACGGTAAAACGCGATATCGGTCGTCCAGTCGCCTGTGTCCTGTGTCTAGCGATTTCTCCCGCTGTCTGCCGCCTGTTTCTTCTGGCCTGTAAGGCAATATACCGGTCATCTGCGGGTGTGGTTCCTCGTGGAGGACCACTACTAAACCCCCGGATAGCTGTTCCTGTAGTTTGAAATTGTCTCCAAAGTCGTGAAACGATGCTGTGAGCAATTCCGAACTCTGCAGCCACACCTGTCACACTGCGGCCTTCCTCCAACTTCCCAATGATTCGACCTCGGGTAAAAGCATCCAGATGTCGTCTAACAGATTGATTATTCGCCATTTCTCGCTGAGGCAGCAACTCGGTGTGATTTTAACTGCTATACGGCGTGCAATCTCTTTGCCAGAAATACTCATCTTACATCGACAACATGCTTTATACTACTCAGACACTCTCCCATTACATTTACCTGCATATCTGCGCATGTGCTACCGTACATCACCTTACTTAATCTCCTGATTGGTCTTTCTGTCCGCTCTGCCTCTTCGTTCAGCTGATATGCTAATTTTTCGAATTCATCCTTAATTTTTGCACACCAGTGTATATTCTCCTATTATTCGCTGTGTATCCTCTGCATGAGCTATCACTGATTATGAAATGAAACTGCTGCAAATACTACAAAACAGTGTCTAAGTTTATTACTGAAACCCAAGATCTGCTCCAGAACCAGTGCAGTCTGTGTGGCTGCACAAGGCAGCAGGATTTAGAGGATGCAAAATGTTTTGAATTTAGAGAAGCACCAAGCAACAAAATTTAGGAACGACAAAATTCTTAGAATTTCTAGGAGGCACTTGATGGTAGAATTAAAAGGCGACAATTTTTTTTTTTTTTTTAATTTAGGAGGACACAGGGTAGCAAAAATTAAGACCCGCAGAGTTTGCACCGGATGACAAACTGCCTAGATTTGCTGAAGCCTTCTCTTCATCAGATATATTGAGATTTAATATGGGGAAAGGATTTTCTATACGCTTGCAAAAAGCGATTTTTAATAAAGCAAAAAACTGCACTTATGTTGAGTATGGTGACAGTATCGTATTTTTGAAGGTGACGATATGTATGATGAAGATAGGTAATACATATAGATCAGTTTTCTTTGTTTTTCTTATATTCTCTTTGATGACACAGGTATTAAAATTATTACATAGTGTTATTACTTTTTCGAGAATGCTAAAAGTGTTTCATACCCTTCTCTTCCATTTCCATGTTCTTCTGCACATATTCCATGAGCATGCCTCTACATGCCGCCCAGACGATATAGTGGTTAGGGAAGCCTACTACGGTACCAAAGGACCCGAGTTTGAGTCCTGGAGAAGGCATAGATGTTCGTAAATGTATAGCGTCTTTGCGGCATGGAGGCACTCTTAAATATACAGCGAGCCGAATGTCCTCTCGTGTGGATTGGTGGTAGAGTAGAGGAGTGGGAGACCTCCGGGGTGCTCTTCTTCAAAATTGGGTTGGAGATAGAAGTCCAACCTCCTTAAGGAGACTCATACACCTTAAACCCCTTATGATCTTCGAATATGTGACTGTTGCAAGAATTGGGATATTTTATTTATTTTAAAAGCAATTACTTCCAACTTTTTACAGCTGACTACATAATATAGCTGCTTTGGAAAATAGTAACCAGAAAGTTTGTGTTACCGCAAATATTTTTGTAATTTAATCCTCCTTGTGACAAAATATTTCGCCGTGTTTCCACCTTGCGCGCATGATATTTTAAAAATGACTAATGGTACATACTTGAAATTTGATGGAATTCTTTATATGGGCACTACTTTCTAATTGAACCAACAATCTGATGAATATTTTAATACTGAAAAATTTTATGGACGAAAACATTAAAAATTTTGTTAATAAAATACATTTTATAAACTTAACTCCAAATAAAATAAAAATTTAACATGAAATTTTTAGAATTTTAGGTTTACGGTAGTTTCCAAATGTTATAAAAGCTATATATTAAATATGGAATTAAATTATGAAACAGAATGTTTCAAACTGTGCGCGCAAGGTGGAAATACGACGAAAAATGTTGTCACAAAGCGGATTAAATTATAAAAACATTTGTGGCAACACAAACTTTCTGATTACTATTTCAGAAAGCAGCTATATTATGCAGTCAGCTGTAAAAAGTTGGTAGTAATTGCTTTTAAAATAAATAAGTTATCCCAATTCTTGCAACAGTCACCTATTCGAACATCTTATGGATTTTAAGGTGTACGATTCTCCTTAAGGCTCTGGAAACCATTTTTTTCATGAATTTCATGGAAAGGACAACAACAACATGCAACTTACATGAACAACATGTCACTTTGGCTTCCGAAAACAATTATCCTTTTTTTACTTTTTTAATAACTAACAATTGACCGCAATTATTGACAATAGGAAAACGATAGGCTTCATGGCACTCCATACAAAAATGCATATTGCTGCGATGTATCTTGTTTAAAACTCTCAGTTATTCTCCTTTTTATAATTGGAATGTACTTACGAGCATATTGTGTTAAAGAATCACAAGGAGTGCAGTCCGAAGAACCAACGTCAGAATAAGTATTTTCGGGACAAGGAGTGCACAGTTTAGAACCAAGACTGCTGTAGGACCCTGGTGCGCAAGGACTGCATTCTGATGTATAAGCCACACCTAAAAGCAAAGATAAGGAAGTTAGCGGTATCTACACAACAGCTGTTCACGTCATAAAACGAAAACGTTGTTTTTCAAACTTACCGCTAATTTCTATTTTCTTAATGCGAACTGGCTGGGATTTCCTCGTGTTTTCTGAGAACCCCATTCCTACGGTTTTCCAGTAAAGGACATTCAGACCCGCTTTCAGCTGAACCTGCAAAGATGAATGTTTAAGATGCAATACCTTTCAAATCGGGGATTAAATGAAAGTTGAAGCTGTAATTATAAAAAAAAAATTATTTAAATATTATTACTGTTGACGTTCTCCATTTAGCTTCGTCAGTGGTTCTGGGCCACTTATATTTCTCAACATCATCGATGGATTGGCACTGGTCATTTTGAGCCTGGAAAGAAACAAAGAAGCACTTGGTAAAAACTTTTGAAATAAACAATTTGCGATAGCTAATAGATTCAGAACTGAATAAAAACGTTCTGATGCATCTTGAGGTCCCCAGTCAATCTATTGCTTTGAAAATATGGCTCTTAAATTTAAAATTTGACACAGCTCATAATCATTTCTGTAATTTGGCTTTGGATTCAGATGAGATATCCCAAAGCATTTCAAAAAATGAGCTGATGTGAACCGATTTCCTAATACATTATTCTAAATCTGTCTTCTTAACTCTTTGAAGGGCAGGTTTTCTTTAAATCATTTTTTAATCTCTCTCTTTTTTTTTAAGTTGACTATGTGCAATAATTTAATAGGTTACATCTTTCCCCCATGCAGGACCAACGATTTTACAAAAGCCCCATAAATATATGACAGTTGTGTCAGGATTAGCACCCGCATGTAGACATTTAGCAAATCCAGAAAATCCACGGCAGTGAATTTTTCAGGCAGAGTCCTCCTATCTTTACTTTATCTAACACAAGTTTCTGTCTATTCTAACAGCGATTCCTAACAGTCTTTTGATTGCTTCTTTGCTTAATTTTAAGTAGTTCCTAACAGGATACTCTTTCCCCGTACAACAATATCGAAGCTTACATGTAGACTGAAGTTCTTAGCCGTCTATTCGACTGCGTTCCCGGAGCAGGGTGGTGCAGAGAGTAGATGGTTTCTGCTAGGAAGATATCACACTGTGAGGCTAAGGCCAGGTCAGTGGTCTTCCATGGTGGCGCTCACTCACTCACTCACTCACCTACAGTAACCACATTTCCTGTTGAACGTCTTACTCACTCGTGTGTGTGGTTTTAAAGACTGACTGTTTCTGAAGTTCCCTTGTAGCTCACTAGATGGCAATCAAGAAACATAAGCCAGTAGGTGATGCAGCAGTTCGTCTTCAAGAAAATAAGCATCAGTTATCGAAAACAACATCACGACGATGTGCACTCTGCAGCACCAAAAAACGGCTAGTAAGAACAGTGTGGGAATGCAGCACATGCAAAGTTGCACTCTGCTTGAAAAAGAAAAACTGTTTCCATGAGTACTATAGACACTGTATTGTAGGGATGTGTTCTGTGGGGCGGTGGTCACTGACACTAACCACCAGAAGTGGCCATTTTTTTCACATGTCTTGGACAAAATATGTATAATTAATTGTAGCAAATAATTTCATTTTAACACCTGACATAGTAAATAAAACAAGAGTTTTGCTGAAAACGTAAATTGCCTTTTCTTGCACCTCAAAGAGTTAAGAAGATAGACTGCTTCCATTGGTCACTCAAAACGGGCTTTTTAATACTTAATGGATTTTACAGTCACGTTCCATTTTATGTTTATCTTTTACTAATGAAAAGTAAATTATTTGTTTTGTAGTTCATCTAAATGATATCATAAATCTGTTGAAGCGGTTCTGATAGATGTTTTGGCATGCGCCACACTACATTTGCTAAAATTTCTATTCTTCAAACGTCATTTTATATTTGCCTTTATTTCTCTATCCTTTTATTGCTCATCTCGCAGAAGAATTATTAAATTTCCTGCCTGCAATTTGAGGATTTTCGTGGCACTCATACGAATACGTTTATAATATCAAGATATTTCCAGAATATTTGCTATGGTTATGAAAGCCCTGGATAACCAATCTTTGGAATCTTACTCGTCAAATTTCTGGTGATGCGCATAGAATGTTATGAATATCAATCTTATGCTAATCACTTATACACTCAATAATCGTCCAGCTTGGATTGGATTCCGTACGCGAAGGGATTTTTTTCCCGCCGAGGCAAACACAAACAATTCGTAAGGCAGCCTCCATTAATAATTGTACAATACTGTTGCGAGTGTACGGGTTCGTAGTCGACTGAATGCACACCGAATGATGAGAGCTTGACAAAAATTTCTTTTATCAAAAGAAGTACTTCACAGTTCTGGAACATTCCACTAAAATACTCGTACAGCTCTTCACTGTATCACGGAGTACAATCAGTAGTTGCATTACAAACTAGTTACATTTCAATACTCCGCATTCATCTCTGAACTAATAACTACTAAAATGCTTTGAACTAACTTTGAATCCAAAAAAATGCTTTGAACTAACAACTACTGCGCCAAAAAATGCTTTGAACTAATAACTACTGTGCCAAAAAATGCTTTGAACTAACAGACAGACAGACAGAAAGAAGTACAGGAGGCACCCAAACATCGCCATGGGCAAAACTGTATCGCCCCACCCACTGCACTAACCATCTATAGAAAAAAACCCTGACCGGGCACGCTAACACCATGCTCGGGAATTAGTTTACATTGCAGCATTCATAATACACAATTATATATTAATGGTGCATAATTTGCATTGCAGACAATATTGTCTCAGGTATACTTTACACGGGCATTTTGCAGTTGGATGGATAGATACAATAGTTACAATGGATAATTACAATAAGTTATTTACAGATGTATATACATATTTCTTTTGTGTTTCGGTTTGGAGCTTTGTTGGTGGGGGGAGTGTTTATGATATGTGGTTCGTTGTTTGTTTGGATTTTTTGTTACACGATTCACAGTTTATAAATTATGATTCATAGTGAAGTTCATAATACAGCATACAGTTTAAGAATTCATTTCATGGTGCATAGTGCTGAGTACGTAGTACTGGTGCATCTGTCACACATTGCGCAGTATGAAGTAGTTCATAGTTCGTGGTATGTGAAAAGTTACGGTTTTCTCAATAAATGGATATATTTAAGTGTGTTTTCTAAAGGCACTCTTGTATAGTATGAGGGTGAGAGTGAATATTCTTATTGTTGCGTTTTATGAACTTAGAGGATTATTTGGGGTTGTAAGCTATGGGATGACACAGGTTCAGTCCTTGGCGGTGCAAGAAATCAATAATATTTTTGATGTTTTGGAAAACTTTACGGTGCATAATAATGAATCTTCTAAATTCTATTCCAGTGTCGGTGGGATGGCGAATGTGATAGGCTGACGTTAGCGGACACTGAAATATGTAATGTTCAGGGTCTCCGCATTCCCCGCATATGCATCTATCCGACGTAGCCATATTGCGATCACAAAAATACTTGGGGAAGGGACCGTGACCCGAGATGTACTGGGTGATGAAGTATGTTGAAATTGTGGTATTTTCATCAGCCTTGGGTAGTAGTTCGATTGTACGCCGTCCTTGTGGTCCTTGTTCCCATTGACGTTGCCACTTGTCATTCGCCATTTGTTTTAGTTTGTATTTTAATGCTGATTTAGGCCAAGGGAAATGAATTTGAGATCCTGTTTGTTCTAGAGTTGCCTGATTTGCTAGATAATCGGCCCTTTCATTGCCTTCACAGGCGTTATGCCCTCTGGTCCATGACAGAACAAATTTCTTATTACTTGTGCTTATGATGTCTTGAATTTGCCGGGTTATAGAAGAATTTGTGTGCTGTTGTTTGATGGCATGTATGGAAGACTGACTGTCGGTGATTACGTGGATGGTATCTGTATTTAAGTCATTAAGTTGCATAATGCTGTTTAGTATGGCAACAACAACTGCGCCAAAAAATGCTCTGAACTAACAACTACTGCGCCAAAAAAATGTTTTGAACCATGGAGGTAAGAAAGGAAGGAGTGGCCAACCGGCACTAGAAGTGAAGCACTGTTTCGAAGCTTCGGTCACCAGACGGGGTGTTCTTTGTTTACATTCAGAAGCTCGCTTGACAATGCTCTGATAGTATTTCGACACACGACAGTTCCCTACAAATCGAAAAAGGGACACTTTCGCATGAAAGAAACATTCACAGTGTGATGTAAATAGCAATTTGTATAGTTTAGTGACATTTACGCAAAAATCACATCTTGGTTATTTTTCGATAACTAACAACAGCGATTTTAATTATGAATTTTTTTTATAAAATTCTAAGCTGTTGAACTACAAAAATATAAATTTTAACAAAAATGTTATGCTTAAAGAATGAAAAATACCTTACGGTACCTTTAAAATTGTATACGTCTTTCGATACCCTTGATAGAGTATTCGCTACTTTTATTTTATGTTCCAAACGCCAAAATGTTTTAAATAAAATAAATTTTTTTTACATCCATATATTATTTGACATGTACCTTTTAAAATTTTTTAGAGGAGAGGAATTACTGTTGCTCATTTTAAACTCATCATTTTAATTTTATATATCTGAAAAATAATCCCTTTGGGCTTACACGTTTTACTTATTTGGGTTAATTAAAAATAAAATATAGTGAATGCACAGAAATTAAAGATTTGCACATGCCGGAAATGAAAAATATGAAATATGTATGGGTATTTATGCATGTGCTTGCAAAAAGCATGTATCTGCCTTTAACAAAATACATAAATATTCATTAAATTATTTATAAATGTATTTGAAATGAAGAATTTATTCATTTATAAACAACTGTGAAGAAGTCTAATTATTAAATGTATCTAATTTATAATGATTATAAATGTTATCTAAATATATAATAACGTTAATATTGAATTGTAAACATAAATTGAAATCCTGTTGACAAAAACTATTTAAGCAAGAATTGTTCGTACTGGAAAACAATCTGTTAAAAGGCATTGTAAAGCAAATGCTATGAGATGCGCACTTAAGAAAGTAATAAAGAGTTTTGGAATATGTATTGTTGAAATTAAGGGTAAAAAAAATCTGATAAGTATAATTAAAAGAATAATTCCCCTTACATTTTATAATAACTCAGTTACAAGTTTTAAATAATACTTTAAAAAAATCCTTATTTTATTCCCTTTCAGAAATGTTCAGAGAAAGTTAAGTACTATTTTACGTATTTCGCTAATGTCTAATAATTCTCTAATTTAAAATGAACCGAATAGAACATTAATTATAAATTGACTTATATTTTTTGATTTAAAAGATGCCTCAGAAGGCAAAAAAATCATGTCATATTTAAGAAAGTATTTTAGGAAGAAGCTCTATAAATAGAAAAGTAGTAATGCATAATTTTAATATTAATAATACAATAAACTTTGATCTTAATTTTTGAACCTTAACCGAATAAAATCGAATTACCTTAAATTTTTTTTTCTAATGTAATTAACGAAAATTTGTGAAAATATTTCGTTCAAATTAAACCATTCTGAGAAAACTGTTCTGCGAAAAGTATAGCATTTAATTCCATTCAGAATGAAATGTTGTTTAAAAATATGTTGTTTTCATATACTTAGGACTGTGAAGTTCTTAAGCGTAGAGGAAATGATGTCATCGGAAGCCAAGCACGAGGAGGGATTTTTCATTGTGTGTGGCGCGGTACAGAGTGCTTATATGCGGGCCGGATACTGTTATAGTTGCATGTATAGATTAATTACAGTACCCATTACATATACATATAGTTTTATGACATTACAGTAACATATAGTTTCATGACATTTTTATTCCAAAAACTTACGGTTTTGTATATTTTTTCATACCAAAAAATATATATTTGATGTCATTTTTATTCCAAAAACATCAGACTTTTATGGAACTTTGTTCATATCTAAAAAACACATTTTATTCGAAAAACTTAAGATTTTTTTCATTTTTCCTCTAATTCTTTAGAGTCTAACATATCTCAAAATATGTAAAGAACATACATATTTTGTTAAAAAAAAACTTGCCATGTAAAAAAGTCTTTCAGGTTTTTGGAAAAGTGTCCCAGAAATGTCATTTTGACCCAATCTTTTATTCTAATAAACTCAAAATTTATTACAAACATGAAAATACTCGATGAAAGACATTTGAAGTTGAGTGTTCATAGCCTGCAAGATTACATCATGGTTATTGTTTCAAGGAACTTAAAAAGTTGTATATTTTTCTTACCTCAAAATTAAACAGAATGGAAGGATCTGTATACTGGTAGGTATAGGAAAGTACACCAGGCTTGACCAGCTTTACAGAATAGGTTAAAGTCGCTGCACAAGGTCCTCCATGGGAGGAGATAAATGATTTCTGTGGTTTCCAACCATACCTTTGATTTAAAAAAAAAAAAAGTATATATTTATTAAGCACAAATAAATAAATAAATAAATAAAGTCACTGGCAGCTACATTTATTCTCTTAGATATGTTTTTGCTATAAATACTACCAGAAAAAGTACCCGTCCTAAATTTTATGGCAAAACAGTCTATATTTTTCCATTAACCGCTATTTCTTCCACGCAAGGAGCTAATACGGATATTAATGAAAGATATAATGCTATAAAACATTACGTAATTTTATGATTTTAAATTACAAATATTGACAGTTTTATGCAATGTTACGGCTCATGTTTACTTGGACATACAACAGGAACTGCAATAATCTGACGTAACTTGAACCAACGTTGCCTTGGCAGATTGAAATTTTAAACAAAACAGATGGCAACCGTTATTAAAGGTTAAGGATTTGAAGTCCTGGAAAAACTAGAAGCGAGAAAATATTTTAGGAATTGTACACTGACTACCAATAAGTATTTGTACACCTGTGATAGAAAAGAAAAACTAACTTTATTCAAAATTAATAGTTGGTAGAGCCTCCACGAGAGGTAATTACAGCGTGGACCCTCCGGGGCACACTTTCTACAACTCTTTGTATGACAACTAATGGTATTTTCTTCCACTCGGCTTGGAGAAGACATAGAAGTTCCTTCACCGATTTCGCACGGGTAGTGCATCCCTGAATTCGGCGATGCAACTCGTCCCAGAGGTTCTCGATAGGGTTCAGGTCTGGACTCTGGGCAGGCCAGTCCATTCGATGAACTCCATTGACACCATACCAAGCCTTGGTTAACGTCGAAACATGACAACTGGCATTGTCGTCCTGAAAGTAACAATTGTCCAACCCGTAAAACTGCCACAACGTAGGAAGCACGTTGTCATCCAAAATAGTGCAGTAGGCATCGGAGTTGAGCTTACCATGAATGGGGACCAAGGGTCCTAGCCCATACCAGGAGAAACACTCCCAGACCATAATTCCACCTTCGTCGAACTTGACTGTTGGCACAATGCATTCTGGCAGGAGACGTTCTCCAGGTAGTCGCCAGACCCAGACCCTGCCATCCGAACGGTAAAGGGTGAACCTTGATTCGTCACTCCAAAGAACCCGTTTCCATTGATCTATGGTCCAATTTAGATGTGCTTTGCACTACATTAACCGAGCAGTGCGCTTGGACTTTGTGATCAAAGGCTTATGGGCAGCAGCACGACCATGAAATCCAAGCAGATGTGCTTCTTTACGGATGGTATTCTTTGAAACAATACTCCCGGATGCCTGTTGAAACTCCTCGCGGATGAGGGCCATCGGTTGGGTGCGGTTCTTCCGAATTTCTCTGGACAGCACTCGTCGGTCCCTATCTCCCAGTTTCGTTGGTCTGCCGACTCACCGATGTTGTTCCCTACACGATATACACGATGTTGTTCCCTACACGATATGTTTCTTATATTGACTTCCATGTACGAAATTGTAATGCGAAAAATTTCGGGTATAATATTTCAACGAAAATAGCCATTCTGACTGCTATCGAATGAAATTTAACGATGTTTTTGCGTGACATCTCTACGTAAAGACAGAATAAAGGACTGTTTTCCCCCAAACGAATTATGAACTGATTTAAAATCGATTTAGAAGAGATTTTTTTCCCTGACGTCTCTGCGTATGTATGTATTTCGCATAACTCAAAAATGAGTAGTCGTAGAACACTGAAATTTTGCATATGGGATTGCTATAACATGTGTCTGTGCATCACCCTTTTTCAGTGCCAGTCGGCCGCACCAAACGTATCTATATCTTTCCACGTTGTCCCCAGGCTCGGTAAGCTCAGGTTTTTTATTCTTATTTGTTGGTAAATTGTGCATCTTTTGCTTTAAAGTGATTGAATGATTTTGTTCTCATGTTTTGGTTAATGTTTTATGCCTTTCTTAATGTGAATCTGCATGCAATGATTGTAGAATTATCAGTTTTAAAGAGGCCTTAGGCCTAACGAAGCCGCAATTTGTCTACACTTGAAACTCTTAACAAAACAGTGAATTAAGTCAGTTAGTGCACCAATTTCAGTCTCTTTTTGCTCAGCGGAACCAAATATTAAGTTTTAATTTTGTGCATCGAAAATTTGGTCTTCCTGCCCATTGGCCGAATTGCTTGTTTTGGCGTAGAAACTATAATTTTAATAGCAAAAAAATTTTTTCTTGAACTTTTTTTAAGTGTATTTGGTGTTTTAGGTTTTTTTTGTATTTTACGTAGGTAAGTTGAAAAATAAGTTTTCCCTGTCGACTGTGGTCAGAGTTGTGTATGAAAGTCAAAAAATAGAATGAGACATTAAAGATATGACATACCTTTATTTTATTATTCTCGTACGAGTACGTTGAGACATTTGTCATATCGCTTGATAAGCTTCAAAAAGTCCTCCAAGAAAAATTCACGCTTTGCATATGGAAGAAGCGTTGAACGGCTATGGAAAGATTCGGAGGCGATTCGGAAAAAGCGGCCTGGCCTTCTCACATCTGGTGTTCTGCTGTTGGATGACAATGCCAGACCACATTCGGCGACGGCAACGCAAAACCATATTGCAACTCTTGGTTGGGAGCGCCTACACCATCCGCCATACAGTCCTGATCTCGCACCAAGCGACTTCCATCTATTTCCGGCTTTGAAGAAAAATCTCGAGGAAAGGCGCTTTGGAAGCAATACTGAAGTGAAACAAGCCGTTCAACGCTTCTTCCATATGCAAAGCCCTGATTCTTTCCCGGAGGGCTTTTTGAAGCTTATCAAGCGATATGACAAATGTCTCAATGTACTTGGTACCTATGTGGAAAAATAAAGGTATGTCATATCTTTAATGTCTCATTCTATTTTTTGACTTTCATACACAACTCTGACCACAGTCGACAGGGGACGTATTTTTGTCTTGCCGCTGAATTAATTGAACAAGAAATATATCTCTAATGAAAAAAGTAGGAAATAAGTTTAAATGAACTACAGAAAGTGTGTGTATAATTTAATAAGCAATTAAGGAAGTCATGTGGTGTGCACATACGATATTTTCCCACTGTAATACATAAAAAAATATTTTCAGCATAAAAATGTTGGATGTCCATAATTATCCAAATCTAACAAAGGTAGAGAGTCTTTCATTAATCATGATGAAAAAAGAGAATTTCTGAAAACCCAAGTTTTATCTCGGCTTTCTTGTCATAGCATATTTTCTGTTCATACTAATCAAATGGACAATCGAAATTGCTTACATTCTTTCCAACCTCAAACACGTAAAGAATACACTTCATTTCCGTTTCCGGCGTTCTAAAAGTTTCTGTTAACGCCAAAATTTCGCTTCCTTTAACTGCAGTTCTTAGATTATGCGTAAGTCCACGTTGTAAAGTTCGAATACATCTTTCTCGTGTAGTTCTGTTAATATTTCGAACAAGAAATTTTCATATTTCTTCCTTAAAGTTCATTGCTTTTGTTTGTTGGACTTTGCGAGGGTAATAATTTCTTGAATTACTACCGGGCAATAAATTTACTACGCTCAACAGCAGAAAAAAAAATAAAGAAAATAAAAAGAGGTCTTAAAAATAGATGCAAAACACTAAGCTGTGTTACAGTGTTTTGTTTATCAAGCACGAAAATTTTTATCACTATCACTCCTTTAGTTACGTCTGAATGATAAAAACTTGGTTGATAAAACGTAATTACGTCTGAAAGAAATAGCTACGAGATGCTTTTCCTCTCAGAAAAGGCTACTACTACAGCAGAAAGATGATTATTACACTAGAAAAGACTACTACTACAGCAGAACCTCGATTATGCGAGAAAACTGGAACCGTAATCACTTCGGATAATCGGAAATAAATTAATATTTCAATTGCTAGGTAACATTATAAGGTATTTCTCCCGTACTCTTACAATGCCTTTGTGGTGTAGTGGTCAGCACGCTCGAAGTGTATTCGAGAGGTCCGTGGTTCGAGTCTCGGCTAGGGCATTGCTCATTTTTCACATCTCCTGCTTCGAAATAATCTAGTGTCTCTACAGTGGCGCCCGAACTGAAAAAGGTGATGGACGATGATTCGCCACGACCAGTATTTGGCGATTGGGTCCCCTAATTCCCAGTCGACCTTCAAAAGGGGGAGCATATAAGATATTTCTCCCGCCTTTTAGCCTGCCTTCGTGGTGTAGTGGTCAGCACCCTCGACGTGAATTCGAGAGGTCCGTTGTTCGCGTCCCGGCGAAGGCATTGCTCATTTTTCATCTCTTCTGCTTCTGTCTCTACAACATTTGTTTCCTTTAGTGAACTCAGTTTTTTAGTTTTATATGTTTGTAAATTGTACAAATTGGGCATTAAAAGGGATTGAATTATGTTGTTCTTACGCTCCGGTTAAGGTTTTTATGCCTTTAGTTAATCTGCATGCAATAGTTACAGAATTATCAACAATTTAAAAGTTGTTTAAGTGCCACTAAACCTAACAAACCGCCACTTGTTTACATTTGAAACTAATGAATTCAGTTTCTGCATCTCCAGTGTGTTTTTGCCGAGTGGGACCAAAAGTAAACTTTCAGTTTTGTGCACCGAAAAATCTGCCTTCTTGCCCGATGGCCGAATGGCTTGTTTCTGCGCAGAAACACTGATTTTAATTGTAAAAAAAAAAAAAAAAAAATTAACTGTTTTAACTGTATTTGGCGTTTTATGCTTTTTTGTATTTTTCAATTTTTTAATGAAGACGTTTTGAGGGTTTATGCACTTTTGCTTTGCCGCGAAGTGAGAACCGAGTTGATTAAATGAGAAATCTATCTCTAATGAAATTCGAGGAAACATTTTTAAATGAAATGCAACAAAAATGTGTATAATTTAATAGGCCATACAAGGAAGTCATGTGAACCATCCTTTGTTAGTTTGTCTTATCAAAATTGTTTCATTAGTAAGATGGCTAACAAATTTTTTAGTCATTTTATTATTAACTTTTTATGTCTTAACATTTTTTATTAAATATGGCGCTCTTCTCACTTACGCCACATACAATTCAGTTCAACAGAAAAATCACAAAATATTTAAAAACGGCATCATAACTTTACAATTTCCGACAGACAGTCTCTTGAGCCGAAGATAAAAATGCTTTATTCCGTACAGTGGACGCCACTGCTCGCTTGAGGATGATTGAGCTTGTTAATCAAACGTCATTCTAACAAAATATTGAATGTTTTTAATTAGAGAGGTCCTAAATTAAATACATTTTTATTATTCAAATCAATCCGTTTCAAAAGTAAGAAATGAATATTCTTAATAAACTTATGTGTTGCTTTTAAACAGCATAATTCGTTAATCCACATCATACAGATTCAGTTTGAATGATAAATGTCTCACATTTACCGAATGGCAAGAGATTCGAATGAAAAGCAAAATCCCAGTGATTTTCACATTTACCGTTTTAACATCTTCCACTGTATCACTGTAATTTTTATTGTTCTCCGGACCTATGCCACGAATTATATTTTGGTTCCTTGTTTTCTATGTTTATCCCTTCCAAAACATCCTCATTTTGCGCTTTGCAACATGTTTACGAACCAATTGTCAGTTAGCGTTGCTTAACACATGCAAAGCATATATTTTATTGAAGCGCACAATAGAAAGACCGTTAACTAACACAACAGGATACGAAAACCCAAAATATCAATCACTGATCAGAGAATTCGCAAATGTGGCTGTACTCTTTTTGATGTTTACTGGATTTCTTTGAGCAGAGTGTTGGAATGCTTAATGGAGACTGCGTTCGGCAGAGAGTTTGTTACCAGAAGTTAAAACAAACTTGTTAATCGAATTTATAAAATAGGGTAGAAAAAGTCATACAAAATGAAGACCTTAAATACTGGGTTATTTAAATAGTTTTCAAATTTTTTAAAATTTTATTATAAAAATAATAATATTTGTTTTAAAATAAATAATATGCTTTACTAAATAATTTTTTTAATATAACAAAGCAGTATATTAATTTATGTGATGGACAGGTTTCTATGTTTGTGTGCCAAACTTCTAGAAACGGAGATTTTAGTTGTGGAATCTAGGAATCTCGAGATTTCTCGCGACAGGATTTTCAAGATGTTCTCTATTGGTATATTTAATGGATTTAGAATATGCATTTTCGAATTTGCACGTCATGCGTCTTCCAAAAAGCAGCATGGTCACCCTGCTAAATTGCAGATGGAATTCTACAAGAAATGTCGAGAATTCTTGCTTTGACATTTGAAGTCAGAGATGCATTTGCAGGATCGAAGATATAGTTTTTTGTAACAGAAAAATACGAAAAGAAAAAGACGAACAGAAGAGCCATAATTATTAAAGTGAATATGAGTAGAGTTACAAATCAAATCTTTTGTATGTAATCCTTTGTTTGCTTAACGTTACGTGACAAAATTTTAGTGCCTACTTAACACCTATTATCTTTTTTTGTTGCCTGGCTCTTCCGCCCCGGTATAGTTTTCTTTCTAAGAACTTGGCTTTCAGCTTTAAATGAAGAAAATACGAGAAGAGTAGGAATTATTTTAGTTTTCTAATAGTTATTTTAAATTTCGAAACCCTTTCATTTAAATTCTTGTTCTCCACCTACAACTCCCTACCAGAATGGTTTAGATTGGTTTATGTGATTACGGCAAAGCCTCGAGGGATATCCGCCTAAGGGGAGGGGTGCCTTCGTGGAATAATTTCTAAGGGAAATTGGCTTGTATACACGTTACACATGGGAAAAACCAGAAAAACGCCCATAAAGCTAGCCCGTTTGCGGGATACGAACCTCAGACCGAACTACCAGTATTCAGCGACCAAAATGAGTTTTCGGTATCGCGTTTAATGTAAACGAAGTACAATCAGTATTTAATGGGAAGTTCAGTACTTCTGTAGAAAAGCTCAAACGTTCTCAGTAGAGCGTGTTCTGCCTTCGGGCCACGTTGTTACTTTAAGCCTATCTTACTACGTTCGGCCGTAATCTTACGTCAGCCTGTTAGTATTCGCCTGTGAAGTTTAATTACCGGGCAACTCGGTTAATTATTCCTGTACAGCTTCGGCTAATTTTTAGTCAGTTCCAATTAGCTTAGTTTCTTATTTCCTATCTGAAGTTAAAACCCAAGTGAAGACTATAACCCTGAGAGGGGCTAACTGTTATTATTTCTTTGAGTGAATAAAAGGGTATTTTAACCCTTCTTCGGATTTTATCCCCATAATCATAAGATGACCAGAGAATAGTCGCTAGAGTCTTTACTAAAGTTCTAGTAGCTAAGAACCCTTAAATTAATTAGAACTTTATAATATATTTACAGAAGAAGTTATAACTAATTGTCGATTTACACTTTTTAATAGCATATCATAAGAAAAATGTAATTCCGCATTTAAAGACAAGCCCAGATGTCATAATCATCAAAGGTTAAGTCTTCAAATTCAGACATTCCATCCTTCTCACAACCTACTTATAGAAAGACCAAGAGAGTTGAACTTACTCGGAACAGTTGACGCCACTGTCAACGTTGAAACTGTGGAGCATTCGGAAGCTGCTCTCGAACGATTCCAAGGACACGTGGAATCCCAGGGGGAGATGGTCCCATGAGTCGAACTTCACGCCCCCGCCCAAAGAATAGGTTCCGGGAGGACACGAAACGCACTCTAAGGTAGAACGGTTGAAATAGGTACCCGCTTCACACGATATACCTGAAAGAAAAATGGATAAATAAATATAACCGAAATAAAAAGAAAACCTTGTACCATTCTTGAATAATAAATATCGTTTTCTCATTAAATAATGTTTCTTTTCAGCTCTACAACTGAGGTTTAGAAGTGTAAATGAAATAACTGAGGAAGTGATCATATATTCCTAAACAGAAGTACGGTTTTTTTAAAAAATATTATTGTATTATTACCATTATTTTCACTATCCTCAAATCATCATTATTACCATTATTATCAAATTGAATTACTAATCAATCGCATTCTTACTATTTCGGCAATCTAATTCCCCCCCCAAAAGTTAAAGTTCATAAAAGATGTAAATAATACTTTTATTCATTTATTCGTGACGAGGCCCAACCGGTGTGATGGTTAGCGCCGCTGACTGAGGCGCCGAAGGACCCGGGTTCGAATCCCGGAGAAGCCATGGATGTTTGTAAATGTATAGTGTCCGTGTGGCATGGGGGCACTTCAAGTATGCGGCGAGCCTAAAACCCTCTCGAGAGGCTGATGGTAGGGAAAGACGGATGCGAGACCCTCCGATCCCTTCTCCCCCCCCGAGGTGTTTTCCATCAAAATTGGGGGCGGATCCTCAGCTAAACCGCACTGTCATCTCTAAGGTGCTCAAGGCTTCTGCCAATCTCAGGCCTAAACTTGCGCTCCTTGCCACGAAGAATTTCGTGGTAACCCAAGACCACGAAGGCCTATAGGTCAGACAAGTGAGCATTAGCAACAACAATGACAATTTATTCGGAACTCTGAAATTTTTTTAGCTCAGTTTTAAAATTTTATTTTGCTTCAACAAAAATAGGAAAATGTTAAATAAATTTTTCTTTTAAGCATTTTTTAAAATTTTTCTTTTTATAAACTTGATATACCGGAGCAGTAATTTTGAACTCCTTCAAATGTAGCTGTAGATAAACTATCGATTGCATGCAGATTTTCAGATGAAATCTCTGAATAGTTTGAGATCGTGCCATGCATGAAACCTATCGACTGTCATGCATATACAGTACCCGGATAACGTTGTACCCCTATCACCATACCTTTTTGGCATAATCTCCATTTTGCTAAGTCTTCCCATAACGCATGCGTTCTGGAAGATTTCCTCCATACACTCAAGTATCTGCAATTCCTCAGTCTCTCGCTATCCCACATTATTGTTTAGATTTGAAATTCATTTCAGTTGAAATATTAGTTAAAAATGCCTTTGCAGCTATAATTCTTGAAACTGAATTTCATTCTTCTAATTTAATATTAATTTTTAACCACGTTATTAGGACCCAAATACACAACTAGAAGCATTTTTACATGTAGAACTGTTAAATTGTAATGAAAAGACTTCCGTAAAGTGCTGTTAGTTGATCTTCTGTTGTCAATCAATTTTATGAAAGACTCCATTTTTATGAACTCCACTTTTATGAATTTTATGAAACCATAAGATCCAGTGCAACAGCAATATCGCAAAATAGTTTTAAAACGAGCATATCTTTAGAATTTCCGATACAGAGACTCACGCGCTGGAGATAAAAATGTTTTTTCTGCACAACGTTGCCATTGCTCGCTTTGAAATCCTTGAGTTTGTTAATCAAAAATTCGTCAAAGTTTTAAAAAATAGGAAATCGATCATAAAACAAATTTCAAATTTCAAATTTGGTCTTCCACATGCTCATATTCGTTGGAGGATTACGTTATTCAAAATTCGATGACTCTATGTACCGTTGTTTTATCACAATACGAGAAATATACATACATTTACGCAGATTTTTCATTATTTAATTTCTTCAAATATAATGCAGGACTCTAACATTTTGTGGTAACAGTTTGAAAAGTGAACCGACATTTATGAGTCCGACGTAAAATGCCAAAACGAAACTAATAGTCCTTCGGGATTCAAATTCCTTTGGACTAAAAAAAAAAAAAAAAAAAAAAAAAAAAAAAAAAAAAAAAACTGTAAAGCGACGAAAACAAGAATGAAGAGCTACGAGTTGAGTTTCGAGAGATGTATTCCAGGAATCCAAAAACTCGTGGGAAGCCATTTCGACCATTCTCATCTTCGAACGACTTTAATCAGACGATATATTAAATAAAAGCTCAGAAAACGCTAATTTTCGCACTGATTTTTTCCGAGTGGGAACAGTCTTGCACGCTGGAGATAAAATTCTGCTTGATTTCGAAAAGTGTTGCCACTGCTCGCTTTCAAACTGTAAAGTTTGTTAACAAGAATTTGTAAGTTTTACAAAATATGAAATAAAAATTGCACTGCCAAACATTAATAGTATTATTATATAAAGTCACTTTCTGACGTTAAAAAAGCAGGCGATTGCATGTGACGTCATTGTATGTCGAAAATGTTTCGTTAATGTGAGCATTTTAAATAAATAGCTGGTGTTGCCATTTTTGTTTCAATAAATCGATTACATTAAATTTAAATCATGAAGTCATACATATAAGCCTGAAGGGTCAAAAGGTTTTGTTCCCTAGATTAGCAACAACAAAAAAATATATTTACGAATTGGTTGCCGCTGGGAAAGAATAAACTGATTTCATTCGCATTTGAAATACTTTTATGCATTTGATTTTCAGGCATATACAGAACTTATAAATTTTGCTTTGGCTGCAGCTCATTTTTAAAAGTCGCATTTAATAAATTATCAATTCAAAGATCAGATAGTTAGGTCAACATATAAATGGTAAACTAAAGAGAATTTACTAAAAGTTTTTTTCCACAAGCAAGAACCTAACAGACGTAATGCAAATTACAATAAGAAAAAGTGTGCAATTCCTAAGCAATTTTATTTACAATAATAGCATTAAATAAGCACCCCCAGGCAACAGAGTCAAATTATACGAAACCTAAATATTTTAAAAATTCTATTTCCGTCTGGAGTGCCAGACGATTTGTTACCCTCTTTGAGTTTTTCAGTGAAGTAACATCAAACAGAGAAGAAGGATTAAAATAAACCTTTTAATTAAAATTTCAGCATAATAATTTACACGGCTCCTGCAATTAACAAAACAAACCACTGCGGCTTGTGGAATTCACAGAACATTAACTTCAAACTTAAGCATTTAAAGTACAAAACCATTCGGCAATGTGCTACTATAAACTTTGGCTCAAGCCTCCTAATAACGGAAGTAAACATGGCCAGCAAAGGGTAAAGCAGATCCAGGTAAATCTAAGAACTGGGAGTATATAATACGGAGAAATTCAAAAACTCAATTAACTTCAAGCATTCTAATCTTACACACATTAACTAAATTTGCATTCGGGTGACAGCTGACGAAAATACAAGTGACAGACCATGTAACAATAATAAAAAATCTGATGTGTACACCACATGACTTCCTTGTACGGAATATTAAATTATACGCATTTTTTCTTGCACTTCATTTAAACTTATTAGATTGAATTAAACCTACTTCGCCGACAGCGCATAAACCACAATAGAATAAATGCATTCTTTAAAATTCACTTTGTTTACCATAGCGACACTCTGGCGCTAGCTTTACTTAACAGTATTATACTTCGTTCATAATATAACTCAGAATGCACAAAATTTATATCATCTTAAGAATTATCTAATCGTTGCCACATGTTCTATTCAAATAATATAGTTAAATCTAAAAAAATGTATAAAAGAAATGAAGAAAAAAAAAAAAAAAAAAAAAAAAAAAAAACCGAAAGAAACTTAAACAATTTTAAAATTGTTGATAATTCTAAAAATATTGCATACAGATTTACTAAAGGCATAAACACCTTAACCGGAAGATAAGAACAACATAATTCAATCATTTTTAAAGCAAAAAATGTACAATTTACAAACATGTAAGAGTAAAGAAACTGAGATCACTGAGACGGGTAACAGAGTGGATATATATATAAATATATTTATATACGTTTGGTGTGGCCGATTGCAACCAAAATACGAGGTGCACATCTACATGTTATAGCAGTCCTATATACAAAATTTCAACGTTCTGATTCTACTCGTTTTTGAGTTATGCGAGATACGTACGTACATACGTTCGTACAGACGCCACGATAAATTCTCTTCAGAATTCATTTTAAAGCAGTTTTATAATTTTTTTGGAGGAAAAGAGTGTTTTATTCTGTCCTTACGTACAGATATCACGGAAATACATCGTTAAATTGCATTTGAAAGAGGTCAAGATGGGATATTTTCGTTGAAATATGCTGCCTGAAACTTTTCGCGATTACAATACTTCCTTTTTACTTCGTACAAGGAAGTAAAAATGGATTAATAAATATGGTAACTTACAATATGATTCGTTCTCTGCTCAACATATAAATAAAATAATCTCAGCTGAAGTTAATTCCTGTTCTGGATTAGTCCCCAATTTCTCACAATAACTGAAATTATGTATGTCTTAACATGCCACACGCTTCAGCCAAATCACATCAAATGATTTTTTTTTTATTTTTTTATTTGATTATGGCAAGGCACGTTAGATCTAAGGAGAAAGAAGCCTCTGTGAAGGAATTTTTAAGGGAAACTGGCTCGTATCTACGTTCCATAGGGAAAGCCACGAAAATGCCCATGTTGTCAGCCCGAATATGGCCTATGTCGAACTACAAGTGGATAGCGTCGTTAACACTCAACCGTTGGTGGGCTTCGAATTAAAGGAAATAAGCGATCGTTCAAGCGATGAACATTATGTTGATTGCGGCAAAGCACATTAGAGCTATCTGCCTAAGAAAAGGGATGCCTTCGTGGAGGATTTTCTAAAGGAAAATGTCTCGTATACTTGTTACACATGGGAAAAACCACGAAAACGCCCATGCAGCCAGCGCATATCACTCGGAATCGAACTCAGGCCGGAACTACCAGTGTTCAAAGATTTTATCGCTCGGCCGCTGGTGAGGCTCGAATAAGTAAATTAAAAGAAGGTTAGGCGTAACAAATCAAAATGTGAAAAGACTAACTAGTTAACAACATTTAAAAATGATCTCGTTATCAGATGCTTTACTTCGTACGCCTTTTTTATGAATAGTTTCTCAATAACCTTTAGCAATTTTACGTGTTCATAAAAATTTTAAGATGCATCGAGAACAGTCACATAACATGATTATACTATTTTTTCACTTTGATTAAAATCAAGAGCAGAAATTTAGAGGAACAAATTATTTCCACTATACTTACGGCAGTCGTTAACTCGTGTTGGGGGGTTGGGAGCTCCACCCACGCAGGTCAAAGGTTTTGGAACCGAAACTCGCCACCGGCCTCCACTTTGGTCACATTCCGTGAATTCATAATGGTAGTCACGCTGCAAAAGAAAGATATCGAATTAAATTAACATAACATACAGGGGTTGGAAAAAATATGAAAACACCTTTAAAAAAAACATGTTTCTTTGCTTAATATGGTGTAGGAAACCCGTTGGCATCCAAAACAGCTTGCAGTCTTCTCGGAATGAATGAATACAGTTCCTGTATGTTTGCCAAGGGAATATTATACCATTCTTCCTGCAAAACGGTGGCAAGTTCAGATAACGATGTTGGCGGTGGATAACGAGAACGCACTTTCCGTTCCAATGTAGACCACAAAGGTTCGATAATATTCAGGTCTGGTGACTGTTGTGGCCAGGGGAGATGGGACAACTCATCCTCGTGTTCAGAAAACCAGTCCTGGACAATGTGAGCTGTGTGAACAGGGGCTTTGTCGTCTTGGAAGACACCATCACCATCGGGGAACAAAGTTTGTACCATGGGATGAACTTGATCGGCCAAAATGTTCACATAAGTCTTGGCAGTCATGTGCCCTGACACAGTTATCACGGGGCTAGCAGAGAATCACCATATGGCTGCCCAAACCATAACAGAACCCCCGCCATGTTTCACTCTTGGCAACAAGCAGTCTGTATTATAGGCTTGAGATGGCGTTCTCCAGACGTAAACTCGGCCAGAAGTGGGAAACAATGTGAAAGAAGACTCCTCAGACCATATTACTCGCTTCCACTGCTCTATAGTCCAGGCTTTATGACTTAAACACCCCCTTTTCCTGTTACGGGCATTAGCATCACTGATGAGTGGCTTCTCAATTGCAGCACGGCCAGCAATTCCCTGTTTATGAAGCTCCCTTCTAATTGTTTTGGTACTCACAGGGTTCGGTAACACAACATTCATTTCAGCAGTAACTTTTGCAGCTGTGGTTTTCTTATTTTTCGTCACAATTGCCCTTAATGATCGTCTGTCACGATCACTCAGGACACACTTTCGTCCGCGCTGTGATTTAGCAGATGATGTTTTTCCGCTTTTCAAATATGCGGAATAAATCTTCGATACAGTACCTCACTAAACACCTCGGCTACCTTGCTTACGGAAGCACCTACCATACGTGCTCCAACAATTTGCCCACGTTCGAAGTCTGTTAACTCTGACATAATGCAATGACAACCTCACATAACAGTAATCCGACAACAACTGAACTGTTTAGCACATTTACGAAGTTGTATAGGTGGCGTCAGTAGTCAAAAACGCCAGCGCCACCTACATATTTCATTAAAATCAATCTTTCTTTTCAAACATGCATTTCACAAGGTGTTTCCATATTTTTGCCCATCCACTGTAGAAACAAAGCATGGGAGCCTGTAACTGAATGAATTATATTTAAAACCAATCTAACGGAAGACATAGCGAAAGTTATGCAATATCTGTGACTGTCTATGTTTCTCAATAATCCATCTTTCTCTGTCATAATACTATACTGATTGCTGATATTTTAAATCTGGGGGTAAAAGTTTAAACTCGTTGGAATTTGAAGCATTTTACAGATATGAATTTAAGTAAAGTTACAATTTTGAATAGTGTAAATTTTATATTAAACTATAAAGATTTCGAAAGCATCTGGTACATGCCCCATCTGTTCGAAATGCATAAGCAGTTTATATAAAGTATTTCTCCAGCTTTCCTAGCTTGCCTTCGTGGTGTAGTGGTTCTGCACGCTGGGCCGGTATTCTAGAGGTCCGTGGTTCGATTCCCGGCGAAGGCGATTGCTAATTTGTCATCTCTCCGGCTTTCAAAAATTCCTAATGTCTCTACAAGTTTATTCATTTTTTATAAACCTATATCAGTTTTGAGCGTAATTTGGATAAGTCTCTCTTGTTCAAGCAGCAAAAATATTCTGCAGAATTTGAAAAACGTGGGACATACAAGGTGGGACACAAAAAAAGGAAAAAAAAAAGAGAACTGGTCCAATAAATCACTGTACCTACAGAATCAGTTCTCTATGACATTATCACCTTCAACGTAGTCCCCTTCAGCATTCACACACTTCTGCATTCGGTGTTGCCATTGTTGGTAACAGTTCTGGAAAGACGTTTTTGGAAAGCCCTTCAGGAGATTTTCCGTTTTTGCCTGAACCTCTTCAACTGAGGTAAAATGGCTTCCCTTTAAGCAATATTTAACTTTAGGAAGTTAAAAAAAGTCGCATGGAACCAAATCAGGTGAATAAGGAGGATGCCCCATTACAGTAATGTTTTTGCTGGTCAGAAACTTCTTCACAGATAGGGCCGTGAGAGTGGGTGCATTGTCCTGGTGCAACAGCAATCCATCACCCCCAACTGTGGCCTTTTTACCCTAATTCTTTGCTGAGGTCTTTTTATTACTTCAATGTAGTTGTGTTGATTAACAGTTTAACCACTGGTTTGACCCCCTCAATCATTACAATTTCATTAATGTCGAAGAAGACAATTAACGTTGCCTTGAATTTTGATTTTGACATGCGTGCTTCGTCTCTTTCCCCTGAAAACCGCTTACGTCATTCAAACATACGTGCACGAGACAAAGATTCATCTCCATAAGCCTCAGTTAACATTTGAAATATTTCCGTGGCTGATTTCTTAAGTTTCATAAGAAACTTGATGTTGATTCGCTGTTCGGGTTTTACATTAC
Organism: Stegodyphus dumicola; assembly: GCF_044657685.1. Classification (NCBI taxonomy): domain Eukaryota; kingdom Metazoa; phylum Arthropoda; class Arachnida; order Araneae; family Eresidae; genus Stegodyphus; species Stegodyphus dumicola. The sequence continues at coordinate 21,102,207 of NC_140768.1, read as the reverse complement.
ACATTTTTCCCGGCAGAATACACGTGTTCATTCAATGATGCAGTACTCTCAACTGGTGTGATCGGTTAAAGCCGAGGCCCACCAGTGGCCGAGCGGTAAAGTCGTTGAACACTGGTAGTTCGGTCCGAGGTTCGAATCCCGCGAACGGGCTGGCTGCATGGGTGTTTTCGTGGTTTTCCCCATGTGTAACGTGTATACGAGCCAGTTTCCCTTACAAAGTCTTCCACGAAGGCATCCCTCCTCTTAGGCAGATAGCCCTCGAGGCTTTGCCATAATCACATACACACAGTTAAGTCCGAACTGGCCGCATGGATAGAGGAGGTGTGTGGGATGACGTCACCAAACCAATTGCTATCAATTCCACTTCTTTTTCAAGCTGCACACTTAGTTTCGTTTGTTTTGCATCACACCTTGTATGTCAGCTGCTTCGAATTCTATAGAGTTTCATACAAAATAGGCATCATTCTAATGTTTGCTTAATTTTGCATTTAATACTAATATGTGTCTTTTCCATAAAATTTGCTAATTAAAAATAAGAAAATTTCTTTTAAAATTATGCTAGAAGTAGAACCTCTAACATGTACAAATATCTATAATTTTGCAGAATTTTTGCATCATGCTGTAATTTTTTAAACTAAATATACAAAAATGTACTTTTGGGTGTGGGAACAAATTCTTGGAGAGTATTTCTAAAATCCAATAACACTGCTATTCAATTAAAGACCCAACAACACTGCTATTCAATTAAAGACCCAACAACACCTACATATCTGTGTCTTTATGCTACGAATCAAATACTAAAAGAAGTCAAGTTTCTATACCCTCACCATTCTTATACTAAAGGCTTAGCCTCCAGAGGTTGGCTTTGGAAATATTTAGCATTTTAACTTTCCCTGCATAAAAATAAAATTGCATTTTTAACTGTTAATCACAGTTTTCTTTACATAAAACTGTAATTATTTTGAACACCAGATTTTCAGATCGATTGAAACCCTGATAATCAGGTTTTCTTTATCCTGTGGGTCAAATATAGTATATCTATTATAAAGCACGTGATTGATGTAATGCAATTAAAAATTATACAGTGCAAAATATTACATTTTAACTTTAAAAAAATGACGTGGACTCCGCGTTGACTTCCTTGTAAATCCTATTAAATTACATGTATTTTTCGCTGCATTTCCTTTAAACTTATTTCCTTGAATTATTCTAACTTAATTAAGACACAATAACACGCCGAATAAATACTAATTCAGAAGTCACAAGCCTTAAAATTTCGCGTCAAGGAACATGAGGCATATGTTAGAAAAAAGGAAACACAGACATCTTCTGTTTCTCAACATTGTTGGTCCGAAAATCACACTTTCGATTTTTCTGCTGCCAAAATTTTTCAAAAAACCTCTTTCATTGGAGAACTGGATTTTCTAGAGGCATTTCACATTAAAAAAAAAATCTTTCTGTTCTAGTTAACGATTCTAATTCTAATCCATCTTTGCCTTTGGCCTTTAAAGAAATTATGTTTTAGTTCTGGTTTCAAAACAGATGGCGCCACTTGCTTACTCTTGTCCAGGCTTTCTTATCTTATCTAATCATTATTTCCTATCTTGTTCATTGGCGGTTTTGCAGCTGAGGATGGTGGTTCGGTAAAACCATCGAAACTAGTCCTGTGAAAATTTTGAAAATATAACGCTGATTTTTGTTGTTTGACTTCTGAATTATTATTCTAACTTAATTAACAAATTCCTCAAGGCAAGTTGAAAATGACATCAAAGAATGCAAATTTTGAAATTAAATATACCAGTTGATTTTCATCGCACGGGAGTGGAACTTTTTATAATTTTATAATTTCATAACGAGTATAAAACTTTCCAAATATAAATGTAGGAACCTAGAAACCGCGTGAAAAGTTAGATTTCGTTTATCTGTCGAAACTTTTTTTTTTAATTGGCATTACCAAAAGGCGAATATTTTCGCCATTTAAAACTCTTCTGTAATGGAGAGTACATGATTACGACCATCGGAGAAAATAAAGGCCGTGTAAAAACTTCTAGCCGGGTAAGGGGGGAGGGCTTACTTATATATATGTTTTGTACTGCCGATTGCAACCAGAAAGGGAGGTGCACAACGAGATGTTACAGCAATGCCATAAAACATTTGAACGTTCTAGGACTAATCATTTTTGAGCTAATCCAGATAATTACAGTATGTACAGACGTCTAAAAAATCCATTTTGGAAAAAAAAAATGTAAATAAGTTTTAGAATCCGTTTTGGTAAACAGGGTCCTTTAATCAGTGCATGCGTACAGACTTCACGAAAAAAAAATTGGATAATTCCATTGAAATAGGATACCCGAAAAAATTTCGCTATTAATTTATTTCTTACAAGGACGTAAAAATAACACTTTTTCAATAGAGAAAGAAGTACGCATGGAGAGCTATATCTTTATATATATAAGCGGCTAAAGTGTGTGTCGCCGATAGTTTATTGTTGCCACTCGGAAAAATGAGCTCGGAAATTAACGTTTCCCCAGTTTTAAATTAATATCTCAACCGATTAAAGTTGTAGGAAGATGAGAACGGTATCGATGGATTCGGAGAATTTTTTGGAATTCGAGTATACGCGTCTCGAATTTCAACTCGGCATCGTTTCGCAGCTATTCGAGAAAAAATAATTTGGCACGTAGCCAAATCCCTCTAATAGGGAAAACCCAAGAAAGAAAGTGGAAAATGTAGGGAAAAAGTAAGGGAAAATTAGTTTTTAATTAATATCTCGGCTAATTAAAGTCCTAAGAAGACGCGAATGATCAAAATGGCGTGCCACGGACCTGCGGAATCCAACGGTGTGCTTGGATAAGCCCGGGAGCCGTTTCGGAGGATATGATGTTACTTCACCCCATATATACTATATATATATATATGCGGCTTAAGTGTCTGTTTGTCGCCGATAGTTTATTGGTTGCTTGCGTAACTGTACTAACCAATGGGGTAAAGTTTACACGGCACAGGATTGCCGTTTCAATTGAGACGTAGACAATTTCCACTAAAACTTGCCTTTGCTATGACCCTCAATAAGTCTCAGGGCAAACGTTTAAGCGTGTTGGCATTTTTTTACCTGAGACGCGGTCAACTTTATGTTGATTGTTCAAGAGTTCGTGAAAGAACGGACGTAAAATTAAAAATATTGAATGGTCCACTGCAAGGCGAGCTTAAAAATGATGGAAAGATCTACACAAGAAATGTTGTGTACAAAGAGATCTTTGACATGAGAATTAACATTTCATAAATCACCTTTATTGATTGAGCTAGCGGTGGGCTCTTCAGAAATGTACCGCCAGTGGTTTCCCTTCATTGCCCTCTACTTTAAGCAATTAAGCAAGTAGAAGAGGGAAACCCCGTGGGGCAGTAAGCAAAGGTGCGTCTTCGCAGCCTGCCCTGGGTAATTCAGTTTAAATTAGCAGACACCTTTACACAAATCATTTTAAGTACAATTTATAATATCTAGAACAGCGGTCATTTCGTATGACCACCGGGTTTTCTAGTTATTTATACAAAAACAAAGCTAATAGAAAATAGCTTATTACAGTTATACTGAATATTTGAAAATTTAAATTCCTTACAGCAGGGGTTTCAAACTCAAACTGCATGGGGGTCGAAAGCACGCAAGCACGAAAGCACAATTTAAATTAATTTTATGGTAATTAAATTCCATTAAAATTTAAATCCAAATGAAAATAAAACAAGTACACTCATTCTTACAGCTTCAATTTCTTACAAGGACCTTTTGAATTACAGAAAATTATTGTAAGTCAAGCTCAATAAATCTTCCGTAATTGCCTTCAATTAAAAGACTTTAGGCCTAAATATAAAAAAGAATGACTGTAAAACTCAAAATTATGGAAAACGGTTAAACAATTTTATTTTCAGTATCTAATCTAATTATCAGATTCCATTAAAATTAGAACAACAAAGATAACATTCTTAATATTTCATTGCTTTGTCCTTTTCTGAGGGATAGATGATTAATAAATCTTTTCTACAAAGTTAACTTAGTTTCCATAATTTTTATAAATTTTAAAATAAATTCTTCTTAAAAATATTTAAAGTTCGTTTGCCATTCCATAATTGAAGTTTTAATGTTAATTGGCAACAACTGAAACATAACTTCACAAGCTGGGTGCTGTAACTCTTCAATGGCTAGTAAGACTAACTACATATATAAACTCTTATCATATATAAACTACATATATAAACTCTTATTATGCAGTGAGATTTTGTTCGAAAACTATTTTTTTTTCCTTCCTTGTACGAAGTAAAAAGGAAGTATTGTAATCGCGAAAAGTTTCAGGCAACATATTTCAACGAAAATATCCATTTTGACCGCTATGGAATGCAATTTAACGATGTTTTGGCGTGATATCTGTGCGTAAGTACAGAATAAAAGATACCTTTCCTCCTAAAAATTATAAAACTGCTTTAAAATGAATTCTGAAAGAATTTTTCGTGGCGTCTGTACGAACGTACGTACGTATCTCGCATAACTCACAAACGAGTAGCTCAGAACGTTGAAATTTTGTACATAGGACTTCTATAACATGTAGATGTGCACCTCGTATTTGGGTTGCAATCGTATATAAATATATTTATATATATATCCACTCTGTTACCCGGCTCAGTGATCTCAGTATCTTTACTATATATGTTTGTAAATTGTACATTTTTTGCTTTAAAAATGATTGAATTATGTTGTTTTTATCTTCCGGTTAAGGTTTTTATGCCTTTCGTAATTCTGGAAACAATATTTGTACAATTATCAACAATTTAAATGCTGTTTAAGTGCGGTTAAGTTTTAAATAACATGGCGACATATTTGTTTACATTTGAAACATCACAATTGTAGATTTGTTGCCAATCTAGAGAGACTAAGCTTCGCAACACAAAAATAACGCCTTCATTTATTATTGCGAATTAAACCATGCTTAATCCTTTCTGGAATTTTTTCGAGGAAATACTAAGTGTTTAAGATTTACTTCGTAATTTTTAATGCAGATATTTTGAGTTTTTATGTATTTTTTCCTTGTCGCGAAGTGAGAGCTGAATTAATTGAATGAGAAATACTAAATCGTCTGTGAAAAACTGTTTCTTTTCTGTTTTGTTTGCTTAATTTCTTTTATAATTGTTATAGATTTATTATAGTATTTGAATAGAACATGTGGCAACGATAATTCTTCAAATGATATAAATTTTGTGCATTCAGAGTGTCGTTATAGTAAACAAATACAGTGAATTTTACAGAGTGCATTTATTCTATTGTGGTTTATGCGCTATCGACGAAGTAGATTTAATTCAATCCAATCAATTTAAATGAAATTCAAGAAAAAATGCATATAATTTAATATTCCGTACAAGGAAGTCATGTGGTGTATACATCAGATTTTTTAATTTGACACTGCTAAACATGAATATTTTCGTCATTTAAAACACATCTGTAATTGGAAATATATGACTACTATCAACGATTGCAAAAATTAAGACCGGATAAGGAATTTTAAGTCGGATAAGAGATGCATATATCTACGTTTGACGTTGACGATTGTAATAAAAAAAATCTGATGTGTGCACCACATGACTTCCTTGTACGGAATATTAAATTATAGCATTTTTCTCGCATTTCTTTTAAACTTATTCCCTCGAATTTCATTAGGGATATATTTCTCATTTAATTAATTCCGTTTTCACTTCGCGACAAGACAAAAATACATAAAAACTCAAAATGTATTCATTAAAAATTGAAAGATATAGAAAAACATAAAACACCAAATACAGTTAAAACAATTAAAAAACATTTACAAAATTACAGTTTGTACGCAAAAATAAGCAACTGGGCCAGCAGGCAAGAATGCAGACCTTTTGGCGCACAAAACTAAAAGTTGTCCTTTGGTTGCTATTCGGCAAAACGGAACTGAAGATGCAGAAAGACTTAATTCACTATTTTGCTAAGTTTCAAATGTAAACAAATATGGCTGCTATGGAGGGGGGGGGAAGAAGAAGAAGGCTTAAATGCATGCAGATTAACTAAAAGCATAAAAACCTTAACCGGAAGATAAGAATAACATAATTCTATCCTTTTCAAAGCAAAAAATGCATAATTTACCAACATATAAGAATTAAAAAAACTGAGCTCATTGAGTCGAGTAACAGAGTGGGTATTTATATGTATATATATTTATACACTTTTGGTGCAGCCGATTGCAACCAAAATAGGAGGTACGCAACTACATGTTATAGCAGTTCCATATACAAAATTCACAAACATCGTTAAATTGCATTCGATAGCGGTCAAAACGGATATTTTCGTTTAACTATCATACCCGGAATTTTTCTCGATTACAATAATTCCTTTACTTCCTACAAGGAAGTAAAAAAATCTGATGTGTACACCACATGACTTCCTTGTACGGAATATTAAATTATACGCATTTTTCTTGCATTTCATTTACACTTATTAGATTGAATTAAACCCACTTCGCCGACAGCATATAAACCCCAATAGAATAAATGCATTCTTTAAAATTCACTTTGTTTACCATAGCGACACTCTGGCGCTAGGTTTACTTAACAGTATTATATTTCGTTCATATTATAACTCAGAATGCATACAATTTATATCATTTAAAGAATTGTCTAATCTTTGTCACATGTTGTATTCAAATACTATAACAAAGCTAGAACGATGTATAAAAGAAATTAAGCAAACAAAACGAAAAAGAAACAGTTTTTCACAGACGATTTAGTATTTCTCATTCAATTAATTCAGTTTTCACTTCGCGACAAGGCAAAAATACATAAAAATTCAAAATATCTGTATTAAAAATTACGAAGTAAATTTTAAATACTTACTTCCTTGAAAAAATTCCAGAAAGGATTAAGCATGATTTAATTCGCAATAATAAATGAAGGCGCTATTTTTGTGTTGCGAAGCTTAGTGTCTCTAGATTGGCAACAAATCTACAATTCTGCTGTTTCAAATGTAAACAAATATGTTCGCCATGTTATTTAAAACTTAACCGCACTTAAACAGCTTTTAAATTGTTGATAATTGTACAAATATTGTTTCCAGAATTACGAAAGGCATAAAAACTTTAACCGGAAGATAAAAACAACATAATTGAATCATTTTTAAAGCAAAAAATGTACAATTTACAAACATATAAGAGTAAAGAAACTGAGATCGCTGAGCCGGGTAACAGAATGGATATATTTATAAATATATTTGTAAATATATTTATAAATATATCCACTCTGTTATAAATATATCCACTCTTATTGGCGCGGCCGATTGAAACCAAAATAAGAGGTGCACATCTACATGTTATAGCAGTCCCTATATACAAAATTTCAACATTCTGAGGCTACTTGTTTTTGAGTTATGCGAGATACGTACGTTCGTACAGACGCCACGAAAAATTCTCTTCAGAATTCCTTTTAAAGCAGTTTTTTAGTTTTTTAGGAGGAAAAGAGTCTTTTATTCTGTCCTTACGTACAGATATTACGCAAAAACATCGTTAAATTGCATTCGAAAGAGGTCAAAGTGGATATTTTCGTTGAAATATGCTGCCTGAAGCTTTTCGCGATTACAATACTTCCTTTTTACTTCGTACAAGGAAGTAAAAAGGAGGTGCACATCTAGATGTCATAATAAACTCATATACGAAATTTCAATACTCTATAGTTAATGGTTTTACTCTCAATACTCTGTGGTATGTACAACATGCAACATCACGAAACACTCTCTTTTGAATCCATTTCAAAATCCGTTTTGGAAACAATAGTCCTTTATTCAGTCCGTACTTACAGACGTTACGCAAAAATATCTTCTAAATGGATTCGGCAAAGGTCGAAATGTATATTTTGGCTGAAATATGATAACTGAAATTTTTGCGATTACAACACTTCTTCTACTTCGTACAAGGAAGTAAAAATTTAGGGACTTTCAAATTAATGTTCTGACTTAAATGATTGTTCGATACCAATATCCAGTTTGACACATTTCTAGCCCCTCTCATTAAATTTGGATGGCCCACCAGCGGCCGAGCGGTAAAGTCGCTGAACACTGGTAGTTTGGTTCGAGTCCCGCGAACGGGCTGGTTGCATGGGTGTTTTCGTGGTTTTACCCATATGTAACTTGTATACGAGCGAGTTTCCCTTAGAAAGTCCTCCACGAAGACATCCCTCCTCTTAGGCAGATAGCCCTCGAGGCTTTGCTGTAATTAAACAACATGAAATTTGTTCGTAAATAAAATGCAGAATTTGTAATGTGCTACTGGTTGTTTTAATCCATTCTTCTTCTTAATTACATCAAGAAATATCATATCTCTAACTGCGACATCGTAATTTTGAAAACCAAGTATAAAAACCAAATTTTAAAAAAGCTGGTTTTATAATTGTTACGCACTATTAATTCCAGTTAAATTTTATGACATTAAACACGAAGGATAAACTGTTTTGAATCTTCTGCTAATTATACCATTTTGGCTATAAAACCTCTACATAAGTATGCTATCAGGCTCTTTTTGCTAGAACAGTTATGGACTTACCAAGAAACAGCATAGAACGAGACGGTATGCTGTGTTTTCGGCTAAGTCAAATTCACGTGACTAGCCAGTGTTAACACAAGATGTATTCAAAATTTACGTAAGATATTAATTAGAAATCTAAATAATTTCCGCATACTTACTCAACAAGTTATGCATCAGAGCGTTTTTACACGAGAAACATAATGTAAAATTCTGTTTGTGTGAATACATTGCAGTCAACTAGCAAACAGAGTCATAACTCAAACATGAGGGAGAGGAAGGCTAGACAGGAAGTTCGAATTTTATCAAGGAGGTGGATTTTATACCCGGGCAGGCACCCTGCTTCCGTTTACTTACAGGTCCTGAACTTAGGGAGAACAACGGCAGCGGAAACTCCATCTCAAGCTCAACCTGCTTCCTGTAGGTATGACCGCATCGACTGTGAGAAGCTCGGACCGATGGTTCCCCCCCCCTTGTTTCGATGTTTGTAAAAATGAACCAACCCATCATTTAAGTTTGACTTCATTTGCACGTGGGATAAAATTACTTTCGGAATGTTGTACCAAACGCAAATCCAAAGAAGAAAAGAGTTTGAATAGTTATTTATTAGGTCATAAGGCAAAATGAATTCTTCCCGATTTTCATGAAATACAAATAAAGAAGTGCACAGGAAAAGAATGGAATTCCTTACAAGAAAACATGCTTAATTAATTTGACTACATTTTAACGAATATTATTGTTATGACTATATTTTAACGAATATTATTATTATTATAATGACTATGTTACCGTGAAAGACCGGAATTGGAGAATGTCGGCTTTCACCGGAGAATGTTAACATTCACCAAATACATCGGTGAAAGATCGAATATTGCACTACATTCTTGTATATTCGGACCCTCACCGGTGTATGTCGACAATCACAGATATGCTCTGGTGGAAGTCGAAAAGAGAGGTCATAAAGTGCCATAATAGTTTAAGTTGTTGCAATAAATAAGATTTGAATCACATAATTTAGTAAGTTTTTTATGACTGTTATTTTATTTTCTCATTTAGAACGTACTGTATAATTAAGTAAGTTTTAACTTCTATTATTTTCCTTTCTCATTTTGAATGCATTGTGTGCTTTAGGTTCTCATGTTCTTAAGCTCTTATTTCAAGTGCGTTTATTCGCGACTGAATGACGGAGAAGAAAATATAATATTGTTATCTGTTCAACATTAGTACATGGTGAATGTCGACATTGACCGGTGTAAGTCAGAATAAGAGTATTTGGAAAATACTTCGGACATACACCAAGAGACTATGTGAATGTTGACATTCACCGGTGAAAGTCGACATTCTCCAGATTTCGGTGTTTCCCCGTAACAACTATATTTTAACGAATATTATTATTACGATGACTATATTTTAACTAATATTATTATTACGATGACTACATTTTAACGAATATTATTATAATAATGACTGCGTTTTAAAGAATTAGATATTAAATACCTAAAAATAAATTGATTCGATTCAACCACAATTCCTCAATTTAATGCAAACTTAGCTGACTATTTTGAGCTAAAAATTCGAATAAATAAAATAAAATAAATTTACTAAATTAAATAATAACGCTGATAAATCTGATATTAGTTGATTAATTAACTTAATTAGCAACATTAATCAATTTACAACTAATTGATTTACTAGATTAGATAATAATTATAATTAATTTTGTGATAATTTACTAATTTAACTGTCTTAAATACATTAATAATTAATTAGATTACGTTATTTAATTATATTAAAATGCAACAGGGCTAATCCTGCCTATCAGAATGGATGCCTTCGTGAAGAACTTTCTACTGTGTTTATTATTAGAGGAGGAAGAACAGAGAAACTTGCTGTAACTAATTCGTTTGGCTATCAGGAAGCTAATTGAGAGAATTTTCAACGATTTGTTGCTTTAATGACTCGGATACTATTAATTTTGATTGATTAAATATTATTACTGACCCCTCAAAGGCTCAGTAACCAATTCACTAACTGCTAGTGGCAAAGCATGAGAAGGTTAGGCAAAGTAATTTTTTCGCTAGCTAATGGCTAAGTAATTAATTTGCTAACTGACAAAGGCAGAGCATGAGAAGCCCTTAGCAGGGCTGATTTTACAAATGACTTTCTAAAACAGTTGTGTTCATATTACACATACGAAAATCACAAAATCTGCGTACGGGATGTCTTTTATGCGAAAACCGAACCCAAGATTACCAATATTCAGTAGTTTCATTGATTCGGACAGCGGTGGGCGAATGATTCCAATTAGTTTGTGAAAATTTATTTATTTATTTTGACTAACAGTTAATTAAAGTTAAAGCAATTTTCTTGTCGTTCTCCTTTTCACTTATGCTTTTCATGCCAGAATGTATTTTAGACAGCGCGCGTTTATCCAGATTAAAGGAGCGCAAGTTGAATTTAGAGCGTGTTCTGCCTGTTTGAGGCCACGTTACCGTGACTTAATAGCGATTAGATTCTGTGGCGTTGAGTGCTTCTAGCCATTAGGCTTGTCCCGCCAGCTTCTACGAGCCAGAGCCTTCCTGCGCGTTTACTTTATCGTGTGAGTCGTTAGGCTAGTTTAAATATATTGTATTTTAAATTCAACAATACCTTTTTAAAGTTAAGTCGGAAGTGTTGGCTTATGTAAACCCAAGTGGAGTCAAGTATTAAATTCTTTGTGATCAAATAATAAGGCTATTTACACGCTTCTTCTGACTTTGTCTACCTACAGTTAAAGACACGAGGATGATTCCTCTACAGTCTTTCTACAGCCCATGAGATTATGTTACCAAAACATATAAGACTCTAGAAGTTATTAAGTTAATTAATAATTTTAATTAATTTGGATTTTGTTCCTTATTTGGTGTTAAGTTTCATCATATGCAATTCAATGACTTTCTTTCTCGCTTTTTCATAGACTCCAACCTTCAGCAAACCTTGTCAGTAGTCAACGCGCGAACGACATTTTTACAACTTTGAAAATGTGCGCGTAGCGTATGTTGTAATTAACCATTCATTAATTTTAAATTAATAATTAATTGTAATCAATTTTATTACATTTAAAATCCATATACATATAAAACTGAATAATTAAAAATATACCTTGTAAATTATATGCACATTTAATTAGAAATTTTCTTTTAACTCCTCAAGCATTCACTAATAAAAAGTACTTCAAATCACTACTAATCATAGAAAAAATCAGAAGCTATAAATCATATCTTTATTCTGGATATGATTTCTACAGGGAAATAAAATTTAAATAACCAAGAATGATACATATAAGTATTAAACAAAATACGCATAATTTATGAATGCAAAGATTTACTCGTATATGTAGCATGCTTAGCAAGCTTAAGTTCTGATTTTGAGAATGTTTTTTTATAACACAGTTCTTCATTTGCCTGCATATTTATTTTTTCAATCAAGACTGCTTCAAGTGTTTTAAGACCTAAATTTGGTCGAAATTCCGTCTGATTTTTTTTTTTTAACAATAGAAAAAATTCTTTCGCAAGCTGCATTTGAATGAGGTATTATTAAGACAGCAAGCATTACAGAAGGCAATACTTTGTATTTAATACACCCATTCATATTTTTTAATTTCGCAATTTCTCCCCATGCTATATCAATACGCAAATCTACAATTTCTTTCAAATCATCTACTTGATACATGGAAAATTCAATTTCTACTTGATTAAGACATTTTTCATCAATAATGGATGGAAAAGTATTCATCAAGTAAAGAACAGATGAAAATGAGACTTCAGTTCTCAAGTTGATGTCAGCAACTTCAGCATGTTTTAGAAATGGATCACTCAGTGGAAATTTATCAATTATATATGAACATGCAGTTACAAAAAAAGCTCGCACAGAATTGAAAAATGATTTCACTTCACTTTCATTCAACTTGGCATTTTTTAAATATAGTCTTGTTTCCGCACCAATCACTAAATTTTCATTTTCTTTTTGTTTACTATACTTCTGAAATGGAATAGACGTTAGAGTAACATCTTCATTTTCTTTAGAAATTACTGATGGTTTTACGAATCTAACAAATAAATTCATTAAAAGTTCAAAAAGTTCTCTTCTCAATTTATGTATATAAGGAGCTTGTTGTTGCAAATTAACATTTACTGTTATAAACAAAGGCAAAGTATTTTTCAAAAATAACAAGTACAATTTGGTGGTCGGTGACTGTAAAATTTTTTTAATGTTTTGCAATCTCTTTTCTTCATTCTCACTGTTATCTGGTTTATCTCCAAAAAAATTTATCACAGCATCCCACTGTTCCAAAATCCTTGTTATAGATTCTAAAAGAGACAACCATCTCGTACTGCAATATTTCAAAATTTTATGAGATTTTGCATTCTGTCCCAAAATTTGTTGAGCAACTTTGAAGCTATGCTTCCGTTTCGAACTTTTCTCCAAGTAAAAATATATATCTATTATCAACATTTCAATTTCTGAGCCAATTAATTTTTCAGTAGCTTTTTTAGCAGCTATATGCAAGAGGTGGCACGGACAACCTCGGGTGATTATACTTGGTTGATGCATTTCGATAAATGATGCTACACCTTTAAACTTTCCAATCATATTACTAGCATTATCTGAAGAAAATGATAAGCAATTTTTCCATTCTAAACCTTTGTTTTTAAAGTTTTCATTTATACAATTAAAAATACCTTCTCCTGTATTATTCGTGCATTCTAAAATAGAAATCAATGAAGTAATTATCACTCCCTTTTCTTTACTGTAGTATGTTATAACCAATGGGTAAAGTTTGTTATCATTACTTCCATCAGTACTTAGAGAAAATGATGTACTGCACACTGATTTTATAATATCAGCAACAGTATTTTCTGCAAGCGTTTTCACAATAGCAGCAGTTTTGGTATGACCGCAGCTAAATTTTTTTGCTATGGCAGAATCCGGAAACATTGCTTTGAAAAGCTCTTTGGAATGATCCGAAACAGAGAGCGGTAGATTATGTTCAATTAAAAACGAACAAAATAGCATTCGGCTTTTATAGGATCTGTTTCATCATCTTTTATTAAGAAATTTGTTATTTCTTTAGATTTTACGGTGCCAAGTTCTATATGCTTTTGAGAAAACACATGCCGTTTACAGTCATCTTTTCCGCCATGAGCAACTGAGAAGTCTTTGTTGCATACACTGCAGTGTGCGTGATTCACAGAAATTTCGGACGCTTTAATGCATGGAAATTCTGAAGAATATGAATCTTTAAACTTCTGCTTTGATAATTTTGGCTTCTTCGTTCGAGGCAGCATTATGATTAAAAATCTTTCACCTGATTCACAGTTCACAAGACACACGCTAAGCTCTCGCCGTAAACTACACAATGCAGCCTAAACACGCATCAGCGAGGAACCTGGGAGACAGACAATTGGGTGGAACTATTGATAAGTCGTTAACGGTTGGAGTTACTGATCTACGATTGGCTAATTCTTCAAAACTAGTAACGCACTCAACACGTGATATATGATAACACGAGTATTCAGCCAATCATCGGATGAATTAGTTGGTTCCGTTTTGCGTACTGGTTCTCCTGCTCTTGTTTCTGTAAAATCCGTAGTTTTTTCCATACTTTTCGTAGCTCGTAGTTTTTCATGAATTTCCGTAGAAACTACGGAGAATCCGTAGTAGTTGGAGTCTATGCTTTTTACATCCAAATCTTTCTTTAAGACATAGCAATTAAAACTATTTCTTGGGTTGCTTTAAAAAGAGTAAAATTATAAGGGTTTACAGTTAGTTTTTTTAATCATAAAACAAGTAAGCAATCAGGCAGAAACAATCGTAGAGGCACCTGGCGATTTTCGAAGGTTAGTTGAATAGAAAAATATTAACAGTAACTGTTCATTCATTTCATTTTGCCATTATTTTGTAAATGGAATTCCAATTTATCAATATCTAATCCTTTCAGCTATTCTGTGTTCAAATTTATCTTAAAAGCAGTATTTCAATCAATAGGGGTTTAAACAAGCGGAATAGATTTACTACATTTTACATATCGATGAACTGATTAAGGCATATTTTTTCAAGTAAGTCGAGAATTTGATAATATAACGAACGGATATTAAAATCCCCCCTACACACACTGAAATGACAGAGTTGCATAAAGAAGTTCGGATAATTCATAAATACAGATTTCAGGAGGAAATAACGCAATTGGTAAATTAAAAATTCCCACCCATACCTATTTTTTTTCCGCGAGCAGAAATGGCTGTTTGAATGGAATGTTTTGAAGTTCCTTTGTATGGGATATAGCAATTTGATTTTCTGAGCAACTGATACATTAATAATGGCACAATTTAATAGATTGTGCCAAAACTCACGAGGGATATCTACGTAAAGAAATGCCTCATTGAGGATTTTTTAAGGAAAACTGGTTTGTACTCACGTAACTCACGAGGGGAAAAAAACGAAAAGCTAGCCTTTAACGAGATTCAATATTGGGTCGAACTACCAAGCCACTAAAAGCCTTCATAACAGAGCTTTTATATAAACAGGCGGTCTCAAAAGGTCGTTGATAAGCTTAACATGCTAGTCTGTCATGCCATGCCAAACAAGATTTACATATGAACTTGTGTCCGAAAATGCGAATGGCGAGGGCTAAAGGGCAAATCTTGCAGAATTATGGCAGAGTGGGAAATGTGATCATTTCGGGGGAGGGCGTTGCAAGAGAAGGATGAATCGGTTTAACAAAACTGTTCTTTATGGACATTTTATGGAAACAGTGTTGCCGGATCTGAAGGTTGACGTTCCAGGACAGGACAGGACTAAGTGTGGGAACCAACACATCGCCATTGCCAGAACTAATGTCGCTCCTTCACACTAACCGTCTTGAGATGAACACCTCCCCAGGGCGTACTTACGCCACGCATCGGTGTTAATTGAAACGTTAATCATTAGGGCACAGAGAACTTGTGGTACGGGAGTAGATGTCGAAACGAAACATCTCGTTTCAGTAAGATGAAACGCATGTACATTTTAGCAGAACTGTGCGAGAACACCTCGACGGGACATATCCTGATCCCTGGACTGGCAGAGACGGACCAGCCGCATGGCTCCGCGATCTCCCGATCTGGCTTCCCTGGATTTCTGCCTGTGAGGATACATAAAGTCCATCGTGTACGAGATGACCGTAACATCGGACATGGATCTCATCGCCAGGATCGTGGAAGCAGCAGCCCTTGTCCGTGACACATCAGTTCATTTTGAATCGGTTCCGTGAATACCTGCGTCGATGGTGTGAAGCATGCAATTTGGCGAATGGAATTTCAAACATCTTCTATGATTTAACCATGTTCTTTAATAAAAGTCATATTAAAACCTCTTACCGCATCCTTTCTTTTTGCCCTTCTACGCCTGCGAACATTGCCCTCTAGCGGTCGCCGTTCGCACTTTCGGACACGAGTTCCTATGTAAATCTTGTTTGTTATGGTATGACAAACAAGCATGTTAGTCTTGGCTAAGACCTTTTAAGACACCCTGTACTCATAAATATGATACTAACAATTTTAAACATGAAAAAACAATCGCGGACACTTCAAAATTTCCTATTTTATTTTATTTTTTTCAAAATACTTTAATTGGAATATACATTGAATACTTGCAAGATGTCAGTAATGCATATTTAAGTTTCAGGTTTGTAGACTATATATGTTCCACGCGGAAATTCCAGAATAACTAAGAGAAACAGGGTTCAGTTAGGATAGTTTTGAGCTAAAACAGAAATTCCCCAATTGATTACAGTGCGAGGAATTCTTGTTCTCTGTTTTCTGTCGCGTATATATAATTTAAAACTCTAATGTACAAAGTTTATTTACACATTTTCAGAACAATTTTGGGGCGAGTTAATTAATATTTAAAATATAAACAATATTTTAAAAAATTCTATATAATAACTTTTTTTCTAGGCTATAAGACTGCAGCGGGATTTTCATGATAGAAGGTCTTTTAGTAAAATTTCCAGACGTATAGATTTGCATACCTGTCCCAATACTTCTCAGAGTCCATCAGTGATGGTGGGTTTGCGATTAGAAAGAGCTCTTTTCATGAAATCAAAGACACAGTAATGAAACACGTAAAACGTCAGAGTATTTGTAGGAATATGTTTAACTGGTTAATATGCAATACCTACGTCAGTCTTCATTTTTTTAAGGATTGCAGTGGTACTTTTCGAAGTATGACTTGTTGCTTTGTCTTGATGAAGTGTCGCTCCTTGTAAGTCAATGGAATAAGGAAATGGAATTTCTTCTGTAAATATCGGAAGTAAAACTTTCTGTTCATAGTACTTTGAGTTGATTTTAACTTTTTCCCCCACTTTTCTTATTTTTAATTTCTGATTCTAAGAAAATCTTGTGACAATCATAATAACCCGAACTGAAACTTTCTTTGGATTAACAGGTCTGTACATTTCCCCCCCCCCCCGCTTCGTTTTCCTCTTTAGGCCTCTTTCAATTGCAGCCATTTATGTAAGATTAAGCTTCAAGAAGGGTGACAATGTGTTTCCAATTTATCTCCTACTAACTAAATTTCATACGAGGTTCTATAAATTGTTATACATTGGGCCACGTGCCTCGCAAAAGTTGATGAATATTATGTTATTTAGCCTTTAAGCTATAAATCATTGTGTGTTATTTTATTTATTGTAAATACATATACACTGAAGTGACAAAAGTCATGGGATACCTCCTAATATTTTGTCGGTCCTCCTTTTGCCCTGCGAAGTGCAGCAACTCGATGTGGCATGGACTCAACAAGTCGTTGGAAGTCCCCTGAAGGAATATTGAGCCATGCTGCCTCTATAGACGTCCATAACTGTGAAAGTGTTGACGGTGCAGGGTTTTGGGCACGAACTGACCTCTCGATGAT
Source organism: Stegodyphus dumicola (assembly GCF_044657685.1). NCBI lineage: Eukaryota > Metazoa > Arthropoda > Arachnida > Araneae > Eresidae > Stegodyphus > Stegodyphus dumicola. Next base: position 21,084,700 of record NC_140768.1, on the reverse strand, counting down.
GTCCCATAAATTTTCGATGGGATTCATGTCGGGAGATCTAGGTAGCCAGATCGTTCGGTGGAATTGTCCAGAATGTTCTTCTAACCAATCGCGAACAATTGTGGCCCGGTGACATGGCGCATTGTCATCCATAAAAATCCCATCGTTGTTTGAGTACGTGAAGTCCATGAATGGCTGTAAGTGATCTCCAAATAGCTGAAGGTATCCATTTCCAGTCAATGATCGGTTCAGTTGCACCATAGAACCGAGTCCATGCCATGTAAAAACAGCCAGACCATTATGGAACCACCACCAGCTTGAACAGTGTCTTGTTGAAAACTTGGGTCCATGGTTTCGTGGGGTCTGCGCCAAACTCGAACCCTACCATTAGCTCTTACCAACTGAAATCGTGACTCATCTGACCACGCCACGGTTTTCCGTTCGTTTAGGGACCAACCGATATGCTCACGAGCCCACGAGAGTCGCTGCAGGCGATGTCGTGCTGTCAGTAAAGGCACTCGAGCCGGTCTTCTGCTGGCATAGCCCAAGGAAGACAAATTTCGCCGCACTGTCCTATCGGACACGTCCCTCGTACGTCCCACATTGATTTCTGCGGTTATTTGACGCAGTGTTGCTTGTATGTGAACGTTGACAACTCTACGCAGACGTCGCTGGTCTCGGTCGTTAAGTGCAGGTGGTCGGCCATTGCGCTGTCCATGGTGGGATGTTATGCCTGAAATTAATACTCTCGGCACAATCTTAACACTGTGGATCTCGGAATGTTGAATTCCCTAACGATATCCGAAATGGAATGACCCATGCGTCTAGCTCCAACTACCATTCCGCGTTCAAAGTCTGTTAATTTTCGTCGTGAGGCCATAATCACGTCAAAGCCTCTTCACATGAATAACTTGAACACAAATGAAAGTCCTGCCAAAGTACTTCGCATTTATACATTTTCTACGCGATACTACTGCCATCTGTATATTTGCATATTACTATCCCATGACGTTTGTCACTTCAGTGTATATGTAAAGACTTTGTAATTGATTTCTGCGTCAGCGAATTTTCTCTTGTTAAAATTAAAAAACTCTTATCATTTTGGAAGATTCTGATTTTTGGAAGTGTATATGTTACGGTGAAACACCGAAATCTGGAGAATGTCGACTTTCACCGGTGAATGTCACCATTTACAGTGTCTCTTGGTGTTTTCCAAATACTCTTATTTCTGACTTACACCGGTCAATGTCGACATTCACCATGTACTAATGGTGAATGTTAAACATATAACAATATTATATTTTCTTCTCCGTCATTCAGTCGCGAAAACACGCACTTGAAACTTAAAATAAGAACTTAAGAACATAAGAACTTAAAGCACACAGCACATTCAAAATCAAAAAGGAAAATAATAGAAGTTAAGGGGACTCGTACACCTTAAAACCCATAAGATGTTCGAATAGGTTACTGTTGCAAAAATTGGGATAACTTATTTATTTTAAAAGCAATTACTACCAACGTTTTACAGCTGACTACATAATATAGCTGCTTTCTGAAATAGTTATCAGAAAGTTTGTGTTTTCACAAATATTTTCATAATTTAATCCGCTTTGTGACAACATTTTTCTTCATGTTTCTAACTTGCGCGCACAGTTTAAAACATTCTGTTTCATAATTTAATTCCATATTTAATATATAGCTTTTATAACATTAGGAAACGACTGTGAACCTAAAATTATAAAAATTTCATGTTAAATTTTTATTTTATTTTGAGTTGAGTTTATAAAATGTATTTTATTAACAACATTTTTAATGTTTTCGTCCATAAAACCTTTCAATATTAAAATATTCATCAGATTGTTGGTTCAGTTAGAAAATAGTGCCCTTATAAAGACTTCCATCGAATTTCAAGTATGTACCGTTAGCCATTTTTAAAATATCATGCGCGCAGGGCGGAAACATGGCAAAATATTTTATCGCAAAGAGGATTAAATTACAAAAATATTTGTGGCAACACAAACTTTCTGGTTACTATTTTCCAAAGCAGCTATATTATGTAGTCGGCTGTAAAAAGTTGGAAGTAATTGCTTTTAAAGTAAATAAAATACCTCAATTCTTGCAACAGTCACATATTCGAAGATCATGAGGGGTTTAAGGTGTATGAGTTCCCTTAAAAACTTACTTAATTACGTTCTAAATGAGAAAATAAAATAACAGTCATAAAAAATTTACTAAATTATGCGATTCAAATCTTCTTTATTGCAACAACTTAAACTATTATGGCACTTTATAACCTCTCTTTTCGACTTTCACCAGAGCATATCTGTGATTGTCGACATACACCGATGAGGGCCCGAATATAGTACAAGAATGTAGTGCAATATTCAATCTTTCACCGACGTATTTGGTGAATGTTGACATTCTCCGGTGAAAGTCGATATTCTCCAATTTCGGTCTTTCATGGTAACATACTATATACAGTATAGAGTTTGATACGTTTTGGGCAGCATAAGCTGCCATGCCCTAACAGACTTGGAGCGAATGATCGCTTCGTTTGAAAAAAACTTAAAAATCTCGAAGTCTCAAGAAGGTTTTAAAACGAACCTTTTTATTAAATCAAAACTAGAACATAAATGCACGCATCGTGTTTACAAATCAGCCAGCCACTTGCGACGATGCTACAAAAAGAACGTATGGGGGACAACAGGAATGTACCATGGATCAACTGGTAATGCCCTCCCATGCTAACTAACTCGAAAACAATTGCAAGCTTTATAAGAATTTGAAAAGAAATATTGAGAAAATGAGCAAATGAAGCTTTCCAAAGGAGCTAAAGTTAACTTGGTAAGGTACATCGTGGAATCCCACCGTACATCCTGCATCCAGTATTCAATAAAAATAATGATTTAGGACATAAAACGATTATAGTAATTATACAGTATAGTTTGAATACAAGTTGAAACTCACTAATTAAACAGAACATCTGTTTGGATGTAATAAAAACAACAAATAAACGTAATAAGTAACAGGTAAATATAATGAATACTGGGAATACAATGTTATAATGAACTGTAATAATAATAACAAAGAGGTATTCCAGGGGGTATTACAGTTAAGGTTGTTACAATTTATAAAGTTTCACAAGTGGAATCCGTTTGAAAATATCCACAGGATGTAAGCGTTCATTAAATTTATTCAACATGAGAACATGTACTTGACAAAGATCTAGGCTGTAGAAAGAGAATCGTTGCATAATTTTTTGAAACTTCGGATGCTAATATTTATCTTTAATAACAAACCTTTGGAATACCAGGAGATCAGTTAGTGGGAATTTTATGCGATTTTCCTCAGTTAAGGGGCACGAGAATGTGTAATCATCAGGAGTTCCCTGTTCCCGATATATACAGATGTTGAAGTTGGCCAATTTCTTGCGTAGAAATGTGTGGGGAAGGTTCCATGTCCTGTTAGTTAGTAGCCTAATGAAGGATTCGAGTATAGAGATGCGAAGCTTACATTGAGGATCAAGTTTCACTATATGTGCGTCTTCCCTGTGAAGAATTATTCCACAAATCTTGCCAATATTTTGAAGCAACTTTGTTACTTGAGATTTAAACGAGGCCATGGAAGGGCTGTTATTTGTGACTAGTTCATCTGTCCGATCATTACCAAAATGGGCACTATGCCCTTTGATCCATGAAATGTGAATTTGTTATTCGGAATTAAGGCAAAAACAGAATTTATATCGAAAATCAATGGAGAAGAATGTAAGGGATTTTCAATGGCTAAAATAGCTGCTTGGAAGTCAGATTTTATGGTAAATTCGTTGAGATTTTTGAGAATGGCTATTTCAATCGCTGTAACGGTAAATTCAAATTTAATAGTAGTCTAAAACTAGTAGTCAAAGGCTACACAAATGATTTAACTCTCCAGTCGTCTCAAGCTGTGTTTTACAATCAAACAACTTTGGCTTAAATACTCTTACACTAATTTGTATTCTGGTAGGGAAACGGAAGGAAGAAGTTACAGTAAATGTCTAAATCATAAAATAACAGTTTATTCAAAATAATAAAAACCTCACTACAGTTATGAATTTCTGCAATGCTTTTTACATTTTGTCTTCTGTCAAGGTCAAAAGTCTAACGTAACCTTATAAGGTATTCCTCCCGCCTTCTTAGCATGCCTTCGTGGTGTAGTGGTCAGCACCTCGACGCGTATTCGAGAGGCCCGTGGTTCGAGTCCCGGCGAAGGCGTTGTTCATTTTTCATCTCTCCTGCTTCAAAAATAACAATGAATCTGCAGTGGCACCCGAACTAAAAGATGGTGAATGATGATTCTTCACTACCAGGATTTGTCGATTGGATACCCTTCTGTGCAAATAAATATTTAGTAAAGATGTGTGGAAAAGATTCATTTCATTTAAGAATGCGATTGCATCCTTTTCATGTAATTCGAATCAACAAAATGTTGTCGTGTGCTGGAGCGGATAGGCTTCAAACAGGTATGAGAGGAGCTTTTGGGAAACCTCAAGGAACAGTTGCTCGTGTAGATATAGGACAAATGATTATGTCTGTAAGAGCTAAGGATCAACATAAGGAACATGTTATTGAAGCCCTTCGTCGTGCAAAATTTAAATTTCCAGGCCGTCAGAAAATTGCTGTTTCAAAAAAGTGGGGTTTTACAAAGTGGGATAAAGAAGAATATGAAGCAATGCGAGCAGATGGTCGTCTGAAGCCAGATGGATGTTATTGTCACTATTATAACAACCATGGGCCTTTTGATGTTTGGGTTGATATGCAGCGAGAATTAAGAGGACTTGATTAATGTAAGAGTTATATGTAATTAATTAAAGTCCTGAATAAGTACTGGAAAAAAAAAAAAAAAAAAAAAAAACATGATGAATGTTCTAATGTAAGCATACAGTTCTTGTACATAGATGTAAATAAAGCTTCTGTGTGATAAAATTGAAAAGGAATTCCAAGCGTTCCTGTGGATATTTATTAAGAAGGGTAAGCAAAATTTCACTTATCGATGTTGTTAAAATGTAAATAATAAGAATAAGAAAAAAGATCATAAGTTACAATACCCCTAAAACGCCAGTCGCTCTTTAAAAGGGGAAGTATATACGGTATTTCTCCCACCTTCTTAGCAAGCCTTCGTGGTGTAGTGGTCGGCACACTCGACGCATATTCGAGAGGTCCGTGATTCGAGTCCTGGCGAGGGCATTGCTCAATTTTCATCTTTCCTGCTTCGAAATAACCTTATGTCTCTACAACCTCAGTTTCCACAAATAAAAAATACTAAAAATACTTACCACTGTCTTTCAGATTATTTACGTAATTTTAACTTATTAGGGAAATATATCTGTAATAAAAAGTTTCAAATGTGAAAAAGTCATTTCACAAAATATATTCGTATTACTTTTGCTTATATTCCTTCCCTACTTATATTGATCTCGTATTTCTTTTAACGAATCACAGCTAAAGGCCTCTGATTACAGAGAATCATTATGCTAAACAGAAAATAAGCAAGTATGTACTTTTACTATGCAAATCTATAAAAGAATTTTATGGATTTTCTTTTAGCATTCATTTAAAAGTATAAGGAACAATGAAACTGATAAGTTTTCTTCCTAAGTGAAATTTTTAATTCTGTTTCAGAATTTGGGAGATATCATCTTCAAATCTTTTCAGTGAGAATAGCATCCTTCGGTAGCTGTGAACGTTATGTTCGATACTTTAAAAATATTAAAATACTAAATCGTAAAAAAAATTAAAATACTAAGTCGTAAAAAAAGTTAAAAAACTAAATCCCCCCCGAAATAAAAAAAAAAAATCTAAATCGTAACAAAAAAAATTCAAATACTAAATAAAAAAAATCGTAAAAAATGAAATACTAAATCGTAAAAAAATAAACAAATAAATAAATAAAATAAAACAAATATGTAATTTTTTTCGAAGGCATAAGAACAGCTTGGTAATAGCTGCAAATAAATTTATCAGATAATCAATGCAAAAAATTTAAAATAAATATAATTTAGTAACGAAAAAATGTAATACTTTGAGTTATCTTAGGCTTTACATTTTTTGCAGTATTTTAATCGCTGGCATTACAGTGAATGCATACTTAACTACAAAAAAGGCAACTAAGTCCCCGGGATTTTATTATTATCTAAATTAATTATGGCATTACTTAGCCTAGGAGTAGTATATTATATTAATAAAAACATTCAAATGAAATAGAATAGATATATGTAGATTTGAGAAAACAGAAGACGTTCTTACGGGAAGAAATGTTTACAGAAATTCCACTTTCCTTTTTTTTTCTCCACCCTAACCCATTTATAGGACTGAAATGCAGATGCTTAGATTTTGTAAGTTTATAAAATAAGTTTTAAAAGCTTCAGAAATGATTACAGGGGGGAAAAACACTTTTGAAGCTTTTCTCTCCCCCCCCCCTCCCCAGTGGCGGAATTTAGCCATTTATAAGCGTTGGCCACTTCCACGGCCGGATCTGGTGGTACCTAAAAGATTGCCGTGGAGAAACGGAAAAATTACATCCATGCCTTCTTCAAGCTTCGAACTTGGCCCCTTCGGTACGGCAAAGTCTCTAACCAGTTTCCCATCTGGACGGCGAGTTTTGAAGCATTTTGTAAGATTCTCTCTATGAATAATGTTATGAGAAAGAACTGAGTCTATACACTACTTCCCATTTTTCAAACTTAAATTGGTAACGGCAACTGACGTTTCGGGAAAATTCGAATCGAAGATATCTAATGCAAAATGATAAACAGATGGATCTCAAAAAGGGGCTTCAGATACCTCGTTACAGTGGTATATAAAACGTGAGTCTTCTAAAGTTCTAAAAGAAGAGCACAGAATAATCATTTCCAAATAGAGTAATTTGCGGTATGGTACGAAGAATGTTGGAATGAAGAGACAGCCTATGGTTATTCTTAGCCAAAAATAAACCAGGATAAGGTATGTCGACATTTGTTTTTGAAACATTAAACGACCGCAAACACATCTGGACCAAACAGGCGAAATCCCAGAGCACAATCAAGTTTGCGGTTTTGAAACGCGTTCATATGTTCTTGCTGATAGAAGAACGATTGGACTGGATTATTTGAATAACGTTAAATATATTACTATCTGTCTGGACGGAGGAATTCTTTTTGCAGAAAACATTTTATTTAAAACTGCTATACATAGGGAAAACTGCGTAAACTCCCATGTTCACCGGGATTGGAGCCCGGATCGAATACCACTGTTCAGAGATTTTTTACACTGGCTACAAGTTTACAGGGTGGGTTTTACAAGAATAATAGGCTTAATTGTAAAAAGAACAATCAAACTCACGTGCTGACATTAAACATTCATTTTGATAATCGAAATTTTCACTATAGTTTATAAGATATTTCTCCCGCCTTCCTTGCGTGCCTTCGTGGTGTAGTGGTTCTGCACGCTCGGCCGGTATTCCAGAGGTGCGTGGTTCGATTCGCGGAGAAGGCGATTGTTCATTTTTCATATTACCTGCTTCCAAAAAAATACCTAATGTCTCTACAGTGGTGCCCGAACTAGAAAGGTGGTGGGTGATGATTCTCCCCATCCAGAATTTGGCGATTGGGTTCCCTAAAATCCCCAGTCGTCCTTTAAAAGGGGGAGTATATAAGATATTTCTCCCGCCTTCCTAGCTTGCTTTCGTGGTGTAGTGGTTCTGCACGCTGGGCCGGTATTCCAGAGGTCCGTGGTTCGATTCCTGGCGAAGGCGATTGCTCATTTTTCATCTTGCCTGCTTCCAAAATAATACCTAATGTCTCTGCAACTTAATTTTTTAAGCTTCTGCACATTAAACTGAATTTTTTCACCTAGTTATAACTACAGAGGCTGTTCGCGCATTTTTAGACGATTTCGGTAAGCAGTAATAAAAATTCGTTTGTTGCAAAAGAAGTAATTGCAATTGTACTATGTTTTTAAAAGTCAAAATTATCGTCTGTGGCTTGAAAGTTTGTTTTTATTCAAAATGGCGAATTTAACAAAGCAGTGGTTCTAAGGCTACATTGACGCTCTTTCCGAAGAGAAATAGGCATACTCCGTTATCCAAAAACGATGTGAGAGTCATGGTTTTGTGATATCTAAAGCGTGGATAGGTAATATCATCAACAAGAAAGGAAGAAAACGTCAAATTGCATTTGCAAATCCTCAAGTGGGACAAAACTTCCAAACAAGTATCCAAGGAATAAACGGACATCTTCGGCTATTGTAAAGGTACGTTGTTTAATGTTAAAAGAAAATCCCCCTAGTCAAAGGACAGTTGCAAAACCATTAAAATGCTCGGTGTACACTGTAAACAAAATGATAAACGTTGATTTAAATCTTAAGAAAGGGAAAAAACGCAATGTGCATCGTCTTCTTCCAAAGCATATCGCTCAAAGCAGGACACGCTGCAGAATTCTATATGAGAAACAGTTATCCAAAGAAAAATGGAAAACAATTGTCACAATAGATGAAGCATGGGTGTATTTAAATGATTGTAACAAAAAAAAGAGCCGTTTATTATCATAAAAGGGGAGAAAAAAATTTAAGTACATGGTTCAAAGAATCGAAAGAAAGTTTTTCTAAGAGATTCATGATGGTTGCTGGTTTTTCTTATAATGGCAAGTTAAAAATAAAGAGAATGGAAAAAAAAAATCGCCAATTTTTCTGAATGCAATACCACCGCTTTACCCACAGTGACATCCATTTGTGAGATTCAATCAGAACAAAGCTAGCAGTCACACATCAAAATCCACTGTAAATTTCCTAAAAGAAATGGAACAAAAAACTGGTATCAAGGCCATACCCTTCTGATATTCGTACTAAATCTCCCGATGTGTCACCTATGGATTTTAGTGCTTTCGGAGTTTTAAAAACTGCATTATCCAAACGTTGTCCCAAAACCCTAACAGAACTCTGGAAAGCTGTTCGGGAGGAATGGGATAGAATACCTCTTCTGCCACTTCAAAAGGCATTATTATCCTGGAAATTGCGGTGTCGAAAGATAGTTCAGAATAAGGGATGTCAAATAGAACATTTAAAACACAAGAATTTTATGTAATTTAGTTTTGTGAATACAATATACATTGTCAAAAAAATGTGTGAACAGCCTCTGTGTAACATCTTTTCACTCTTATGTAGAACATTCTTTCACTCTTAGGGACGCAGTCGGTAACCAAATCTTCCGTCGAATGATGAGTTTCAAAAGAAAAATTTATAACTATTGAATGGAATTTTCAATCTGTTAAAAATACATCAACGGTAAAATATATGTCAGACGTAACAAGAGTATTTGAAGAATGCTGAAATTCATTTTCTTAAAGCTATTCGTTCTTGAGAGTTATTATCCTCTCTTAAGTAAGCATATGCTATTGCAACATACCCTGTAAAATTTAAAAACGTCCTTCAGAAATTCGTTTAAAATAAAGTATAAAACCAAATTCAAAGATAATTTGCTCGAATAAAAAATATCTATAAAATTATCTTTAAAAAATACCGTGCATCGCATTTTAAAAATTCAAAAAAATGAATAGATTTCTAAAATGACTTCTGTGTAAAATTGTTCCTGCTGCCGTTTATATAATAGTTTAGGTCTAGACGAACAGCTGCGACTGGCTGCATTGTTCATTTATGCGCAACGGAAAAAAAATTTCTTAAATCCTGTGGTTAAAGGAGATGATTTCAAAACAAATCTAGTATAAGTAACAGCTGTTTTCGAATAAATTACTATATCACAATGTTTCATTAAATATTTCTACGGGTTTCTTTTTTCTATGCTCAATTTTTTACAACAATTCTCGCACACACTGATGATTATACATTGTCTAAAAAAATAGATTTCTCCAGAAAGCTCAGTTTTTTCTGATAGCATCTTCAAATTTTGCAAAAATTATTATAATAGCTTCGTCAGCAAAATAGTACTCATGAACACTGCATCATCCGAATTTTCAGAGTCTCTGAACACAGAGCTTTCTTTTTTACTTATGTACAACGCAATTCAAATTATATGTCAGTTTCTGGACAGTCGTCGAGTCTATCAAGATAAGAAAGGGATAATAGAAACGTTACCATATAAACGCCATCAGTCACGAATGACTGACTTCCTTCTACGGTCTATTAAATTATACACATTAAAATTACAGTTTCTACGTAAAGGCAAACTATCCGGTCATCGGACAGAAAAACAAAATTTTCGGTACATAAAACTGAAAGTTAACTTTTGCTCCCACTAGGCAAAAAGACACTTAAGTTGGTGCACCAGCTGACTTAATTCACCATCCTACTAAGAGTTTCAAATATAAAAAAATAGCGGCAACGTTAGGCTTAGCGCCACTTTTCAGTTGTTGTTAATTCTACAACTATTGCATGCAGAATAACTAAAGGCATAAACACCTTAACCCGGAACGTAAGAACAACGTAATTAAATCACTAAAGCAAAAAAGGCACAGTTTATCAATATATAAGAATAAAAAAACTGAGCTCACCGAGTCGAGTACAGAGTAGGAATATATATGAATAATATAATTTTTTATACGTTTGGTGCATCCGATTGCAATGAAAAAGGGGATGTGCACAACGAGATGCTATCGCAGTCTCATATACAAAATTTCAACGTTCTGCGGCTAATCGTTTTTGAGGTTTGCGAGATACATTCGTATGCACAGACGTCACAAAAAAATCTCTTCTGAATCTAGTTTAAATAGATTTACGATTCATTCTGAGAAAACGAATCCTTTATTCTGTGCTTAGGTACAGATGTCATATAAAAAACAAGATTTTTTTTACAGTACTTCCTACGATTTTCTGTACAGTACTTCCTACAATGAAGTAATTACAGTACTTCCTACAATGAAGTAATTACAGTACTTCCTACAATGAAGTAAAAATGACATATTTCTTCTTAATTACCAAATTCGTTTTCTGGCAGTTTGAATTTTGAAAACATTCTGCAGGTTTGTTTGGAGGTAAAATGCTGCAATAATTAAAATAATTGTCAGTTTTTGTATTCTAATCATATTGTACTATAATAAATTGCAATATTGTAGCAAATTAAATTTTACTGAGCAATATATGACCTGTATCAAATAAGATTTTTTTTTTTTTTTTTTTTTTTTTTTTTTTTTTTTTTGTACTAACTTTTTGGATGGAAGGAATCTGCTCGACGGACTTTCTCAGTGGCTCATGGGTAATGGAAGTTGACGATAATGAATATTCGAGTTTTCATTGCAAGTTTCGTTGTAAAATTAATAATTATGAATAATCGAATAATATCACAGACGAATTATTCGATTCTGAGATATTTTTTTTAACCTAGTTAATAAATGACATATAAATCTGTGAATTATCTATCGGCTGAAAACCCTAACTACAGCTCTGCAAGAGTTTTAGCAACAAATAACAAAACAACTGGGGACTTTGCTTATCATTAATGGCAACGGGGCACTAATATTTTTAAACTTTTACGAAGAAACATTCTGGCAGTGTATCAGAAGAACTCCGTGATAAAATTTCGGAATGTGTATTAACATGAATGTCCAACTTCACGATATAAAGCGAATTATTTTGAAGAATATGAGAAGCCATGCTATAAATAGCAAATCGTAAAAACTGGAAAACAAAGAAAAAGGCACTTTAGAGTTGACCCCCTTTCCGTTTGGAATGGCGTCACTCACCTAAGCCAACCACCCCTTATGAGTTTAAACAAGAAGACGTGCGAGCGGAAGGATGTAATCTCATATCGAAGCGGAAAGACTGAAGAAGAGGGGGAACATTGTTCAGGATAGACACACAAAAGTAGGATAGACTTACAGGTATCCAAAATAGCTCTCCGTCAGCCGAGTGCAAGGCTCTCTTTGCTATAAATGTGTAAATATGCCTCAAAAATAATTACTACATGATTTTAATTCACGTTTCATAGATTTTCCAAAGAAATTCGCCAGCGGTGAGAGATATATCATTGTAGGATAACTCAGCAATTAAAAATAACATATATTACGTCTGGTTCTTTCAAAAATTTAAAGAAATAACTGAAGATTTGCAAAGTAGAATACATTTATATACAGGGTTTCCAGATGAATTAAAAGGGTGTATGAAATAGAGAAGGTTTCGCAGAGTTTACTAATTAATGGACTCCCTTTACCGGAATCCCAGTCGTAAGAGTTGTTTGTTTTTCTTTGGAAGTAATTTAAAATTAAGCTCGCTGTTAATTTACTTGTAATTAAATTTTTTGTTAATTTACGTAAAACAAAAGGGTAAAACAAGACAACAGAACAGAACTCACATATCCAGATTTATGGGACCACAGTCCATCCGAATATTCCGAAAATACGAATGAAAGATTTTTTTTCCCCCTCTGTAGACCAAATATGCATTTTTATAGTGCATATTTGGTCTACAGACACAAATAAGTGATGATAACTTATTTATTTTTTTATCGTTTTTATTTACAATAAAGATTAAAACATTAAAATTATATTGTTGTGGTAGTGTGATTAATCTTGCTTGCCAGATATCGGAACAAGCCCACAAAGTTCTTAATGGTAAGGAGAAAAAATTACGCCTGTCGTTGGCAAGAACCTGATCACAGTCCACCCCCCCTCAGTTTTAAAGAAGAGCACACCAGGGGGCGGTTCCGAGAGTCTCCAATCTCTTCCTTCCCTGCCACCAACCTGTGGAGCGGACTTTCGGTTCGCCACATATTTAGAGTACCCTGATGCCGCACAGACACTATACAATTACAAACATCGATGTCTTCTCCGGGATGTGAACCGGGGTTCTTTGGCACGGCAGTCAGCGTCGTTAACTGGTTGGGTGGCTTTACATTATATTATATATTCTAACCCCCCCCCCCCAAAAAAATGCCGCACTGTTCACTAGATAAGAAATTTCCCCGGGACAAAAAAAAAAGGGGGGGCGTGCGTCACAAGATCAATAAAAATTATTTGAATGCTACTCTATATTTTATTAAAACAAAAATCTCTTGTTTGGAAGCAAAACAAATAAACATAGTATACCCGAAATTATTGTCTACTTTTAGGTGTGGTGTATTTAATTATGGCAAAGCACTCGAGGGCTATCTGCCTAAGGGGAGGGATGCCTTTCGTGGAGGACTTTCTAAGGGAAACTGGCTCGTATACACGTTACACATGGGGAAAACCACGAAAACGCCCATGCAGCCAGCCCGTTCGCGGGATTCCAACCTCGGACCGAACTACCAGTGTTCAGCGACTTTACCGCTCGGCCGCTGGTGGGCCTGTCTACTTTTAGGAAACAAGCACTTTATATCTAAGTCATAATTCGGGGAATAAACAAAGAGTATTACGCTTACGTCAAAGTTTTCTGTTGATTTTTATTATTTGCGAAATGATACATGATGAAATTTTACAGAAAGTGTACACATTTATCTAATTATACGTGATGGCATGTTATTAAATTAAATGAGACGAATTTGCATTATTATTGGGTAACTACTAAATATTTTTATAAGCCAATAAATACGCATTTCCTTATGTTAATTTAATAACTTATAAAGTTATACATGGTCTAGTACTGCTATTTTAGTCCTATAATCGCAACAGACATGTAGCCAGTCATCGCTATGTCTGAGACAGTACGATAAAGTCTTACCAGCCGCCTGACTGGGATAGCGGTTAACGACACTGACTGCCATACATAAGGGTCCGGGTTCGAATCCTGTAGAAGGCATGGATGTTTGTAAATGTATAGTGTCTGTGCGGCATGGGGCACTCTAAATGTAGACGACGTCCTTTCGAGAGGTTGCTGGTAGATAAAGCACGACGTTCTGCTACAAATAACCAAAACTTAAACACGCAACCAGCTAATTTGCATTCTGGTGAGGAATGCATTCTGGTGTATTCTGGTGAGGAATGCATTCTGGTGTATTCTGGTGAGAAACATTTGATGCTATTTAAATCAAACAAACAATTAAATTTGCGTGAATAAATTAAACAAAATTTTAATTTTAAAATATAACAATTTAATAATGAGAACAATGTGTAAAAAAAGTGACTCGAATATAAAAATAACTGAATGTAAGCGAAAGTAGGTCTCACAGCGTTATGTAATTCAATATCATATCACTACGTATCATTTAGCAAACGCGTAACTCGTAAAGGCAATTAATTATATACTCTATTAGAGTCTCTTCTTTGTTTTACCCTGTATCATAAATTTAGCCATCAAGTGCTTTTTTTTCCTAAAATCAGATTAAATATCACGGTGACGTTATGCCTGATCTTTCTCTACGCTAGGAAAACATACTTACGTTAAAATATAGATTTTTGTATTCAGTTTTTCCAAAAGAAGGGAGGTCTTCATGTTATTTAAAAGAACAAAAATATTTTATTTTCTGTTAAATTATAATCTTCGTTGAAATGAAACAAGATAAGAACAGAATAAGATATTATTATCTCCATTACATTACAGTAAATTCTTACTTGGTCTACAGAAAAAACCAGAGTAATCAAATTTTCCATTTACTCAGACCGTTTGCCGTCGCATTTAATCAGGATAACTGGAGTTCTACGTGAACACACACACATACACAAAAAAAAATTCTATATCTCCGATTCTACTGAATCGATTGACGAAATTTAACATTCGCTTCTCATGTCTCGGAAGCGCGATAGGATTCATATTAAATTTAAACACAGCGCTGTTCTAACATATGTATTCTGACATGAAATCGGATTTTTTTCTTTAAATTATTGCTTTTTCCACCTGCTGCTAAAACACTTCGCTACTGCTCATCTCATCTTTCCTTTGTTCGAATAGTTAAGTAATAGAAAATCTAAATTTAATCTTATTTAGTTTAAATCACTATTGAATATGTAATTTTGGAGAATTTCATCTAAAGTAAAAATGATCTGCGGTGAGAATGGAATAAAGATGTGGAACCTTTGTAGAGTCATTAGGATTTTTTTAGAGGCAGAAGGATGAAAAATATGCAACCGCCTTCGCCGGGAATCGAACCACGGACCTCTGAAATACCGGCCTAGCATGCTACCGTTACACCACGAAAGCACGCTAGGGAAGTGGGAGAAATACCTTAAACCTTAAAAGCTTCTTTGTCATTCCTGTGCTTGCCTACCAAAATATTACATATATATGCACACACATGCAAGTTAAAAATATAAAATAAAAATTCTAACATCCAGATCATTTCAAATATAGATATAAAGAGAACCCTCCCAACCCGGATAGTGATTAGTGGCCTTAACTGCTGTACCGAAGGGCTCAAGTACGAATCCTGGAGAAGGCATGGGTGTTTGTACATGTATAGTGTCTGTGCGATATGGGGAAACTAAATTTGCGAGGAACCGAAAGTCCTCTCGAGAAGTTAGTGGTACGGTAAAAGTGGTGGGAGACCATTAAACCCGTCTCCCAGGCGTGCTTTCTCTCAAAGCTGGAGGTGCAGCTGAGCTAAAGTCGGGCTGTAAACTATAGGGTGCTCAAGGCCCTTGCCAACGACAGGCACACACGACTCTTGCCGCGATGAATATCGAGGGCTTGTGCTGTCTTTTGTCATACAGATGAGACTGGTAACAACAACAACATATAAAGAAAGAAAGAGTGAAATCACTGCAAGATAATCATCTACGTTTCTTGATGACTTTATTATCCCATGGAGACGGTCATCTTAGATGTTTGCATTTAATTTAATTCAGATGTTTATTTATATTCTCACAAATACTGGTCACTTTAAGAAGTGATCCTCTTGGGAGTTAGCCACCACGAGGATGTTCATTGTGTATATGTTACCCGTGAAAGACCGAGATTGGAGAATGTCGACTTTCACCGGAGAATGTCAACATTCACCAAATACGTCGGTGAAAGATGGAATATTTCTTTACATTCTTGTACATTCGGACCCTCACCGGTGTATGTCGACAATCACAGATATGCTCTGGTGTAGGTCGAAAAGACAGGAGTATATGTACACGCTGCCATTCCAAAAGGAAGTGTTCCACAAATAAATGCAGTTGTAAAAGCAAGGGCCTCTTGTGCAATTCAAAGTGTCATAATAGTTTAAGTTGTTGCAATAAATAAGATTTGAATCACATAATTTGGTAAGTTTATAACGTCTATTATTTTCCTTTCTCATTTTGAATGTACTGTGTGTTTTAAGTTCTTATATTCTTAAGTTCTTATTCTGAGTCTCAAGTGCGTTTTTTCGCGACCGAATGACGGAGAAGAAAATATAATATTCTTATATGTTCAACATTCACCATTAGTACATGGTGAATGTCGACATTGACCGGTGTAAGTCAGAAATAAGAGTATTTGGAAAATAATTCGGACATACACCAAGCGACTATGTGAATGTTGACATTCACTGGTGAAAGTCGACATTCTCCAGATTTCGGTATTTCACAGTAACATATATATATATACCATCCACATAAAGCTTGAATATATAAAGGTACTGCCTAAAAGTTTATCTTGATGATTTCGGAACAGACAAGTGTAAACAATGTCTTTTGTTCTAAGGCAGATTAAAGTAGCTTTCTACTAGTCGAACCTCTTTCGTAGCCTGTCACAGCACAAGCGAATATCTAATGCGTAATTAATATCTTAGGAAAAAATAAAATTACTTCATTGCTAGCCTATTTTTTCATCACGCGACAATGTTGCTGAAGAATTAATACCGACAACATGGAAAACAAAGTGATTAAAACAGTGGCGAAAGAATTTAGATGCACTTCTTTTATCACTAACAACGGCTATTCGGAGCAACACTGCGGAAGAACCCAGAGTCCAAAACACGATTTATGACAGAACAAGCGTGACATATATAAGGTCTTCGAATGAGGAATAAATCACTCGGGGTTAGATTAGCGCCCAGGTTGTTGGAAGATAGAACGAAATAAATGTTAAGCCTCGAAATGAGGTATATTTGTATCAATCTTCCTGTAACTTTTTTTGGCCCATTTCGTACTTCCTGCTATAAATTAAAAGAGTTTGTTCCGAAAATTTTCTATGATACATGTTCTTAAAGAAAATATAAAATCTTTTGAAAATTAAGTGCTTTTTGATATCGACAAATAGTAGTTTTAACCGGTGTTCGCAACTAGTTTTTCACAGTTTTATATGTTTTACTTTAAAAACGCTTGAAAAACATATGCATAACAAAATTAATATCGTATAATAATTTTATAAATGCACACAGTCAAGCAAATTAACACTTCCAGCAGAACTGGATACCAGTTAACAAATACATGAAATAATGCGCATGATTTCAAAAACAGAGCAACGGCATAATTATTAAAGAACCTGTGGTGTTTTGATTCTGGCCTCTTCAACAAGGGGCTATGCCTGATCGTAATGCAATATACAGGGGTTGGACAAAAATATAGAAACACCTTTAAAAAACATGTTTCTTTGCTTAATATGGTGTAGGAAACCTGTTGGCATCCAAAACAGCTTGCAGTCTTCTCGGAATGGATAAATACAGTTCCTGTATGTTTGCCAAGGGAATATTATACCATTTTTCCTGCAAAACGGTGGCAAGTTCAGATAACGATGTTGGCGGTGGATAACGAGAACGCACTTTCCGTTCCAATGTAGACCACAAAGGTTCGATAATATTCAGGTCTGGTGACTGTGGTGGCCAGGGGAGATGGGACAACTCATCCTCGTGCTCAGAAAACCAGTCCTGGACAATGTGAGCTGTGTGAACAGGGGCTTTGTCGTCTTGGAAGACACCATCACCATCGGGGAACAAAGTTTGTACCATGGGATGAACTTGATCGGCCAAAATGTTCACATAAGTCTTGGCAGTCATGTGCCCTGACACATTTATCATGGGGCTAGCAGAGAACCACGATATGGCTTCCCAAACCATAACAGAACCCCCGCCATGTTTCACTCTTGGCAACAAGCAGTCGGTATTATAGGCTTGAGATGGCGTTCTCCAGACGTAAACTCGGCCAGAAGTGGGAAACAATGTGAAAGAAGACTCGTCAGACCATATTACTCGCTTCCACTGCTCTATAGTCCAGGCTTTATGACTTAAACACCCCCTTTTCCTGTTACGGGCATGAGCATCAGTGATGTCTGGCTTCTCAATTGCAGCACGGCCAGCAATTCCCTGAATATGAAGCTCCCTTCTAATTGTTTTGGTACTCACAGGGTTCGGTAACACAACATTCATTTCAGCAGTAACTTTAGCAGCTGTGGTCTTCTTATTTTTCGTCACAATTGCCCTTAATGATCGTCTGTCACGATCACTCAGGACACACTTTCGTCCGCGCTGTGATTTAGGAGATGATGTTTTTCCGCTTTTTAAATATGCGGAATAAATCTTCGATACAATACCTCTTGAAACACTAAACACCTCGGCTACCTTGCTTACGAAAGCACCTACCATACGTGCTCTACCAATTTGCCCACGTTCGAAGTCTGTTAACTCTGACATAATGCAATGATAAGCTCACATAACAGTACTCCGACAACAACTGAACTGTTTAGCACACTTACGAAGTTGTATAGGTGGCGTCAGTAGTCAAAAACGCCAGCGCCACCTACATATTTCATTAAAATCAATCTTTCTTTTCAAACATGCATTTCACAAGGTATTTCCATATTTTTGTCCATCCACTGTATGTCGCAATATAATCTGACATTATGTACAACAAATGCCTAATTAT
Organism: Stegodyphus dumicola; assembly: GCF_044657685.1. Lineage (NCBI taxonomy): Eukaryota > Metazoa > Arthropoda > Arachnida > Araneae > Eresidae > Stegodyphus > Stegodyphus dumicola. The sequence goes on along the minus strand of NC_140768.1, from coordinate 21,066,021 downwards.
GCTCCTTTACATGTACAATCAGCCTATTTGTATAGCGCCTTACCTCCTTGATCAGTATAGTGATTAACGTATTGGCTGTTGTATCGTTCGAATACCGGAGAAGACCTGGATGTTCGTAAGTATATGTGTATGTGCGCCATGGGGGGAACTTAAAATACGGGTAAACCGAAAGTCCTTTCGAGTGGTTTGGTGGTAGGAGAATAGGGTGGGAGACTCTAGGATCCGTCTTCCGAGATGTTCTTGACCAAAACTGGAGCAGAATAGGACAGTTAATTAATTTGTACTCCACACGTACGTCCATTGATTAAATTTTGATGTCCCCCCACCTGTGCCTGTATAGAGCATTCTAGACTTTGGATAACGCGTCACAGAGACCGGCCACGTTTCGTGTGTTTCTAGACATGCTCGATAGAGGGCAAGTCCTGGTAGCTAGCAGACCTTAGAAATATACGCACATGACATTCGTAATCTTAGTTAAAGTGTGTCGTAAGCTGCAGGGTATTCTCCTCATGAAATAGCATTCCAAGACTCTGCACAAGGAATGGAAGCACCGTATGGCTGTACAATCCCATACACATCTCTCTTGGGCTGTAAACGTGCCACGAACCACTGCTACAGCGATTCAGTTGTTGGATACGGTTTCTTAGGTCATAATGCTGACTCTTGAGAATCTGTGCAACTGAAAGACAGGCTGGAGTTGTACTGCTCGTTACAGTTAAAAGATTTTGTTACTTAAAAAAAAAAATTGATTTCCCAACTTGGATGATGCAGCCAATGCTAGTGGATTTGGATGATATTTCAAATATGCAGTAAAAAGAACTCGCAGAAATGCAAAAGTCAATTAAATCTTTATTATGATAATGAGTCAATTAAATCTTTATTAAATATAAAAGGAGCGATGACATAGCTTTGTGAGGAAACCAGAATCAAATATCCAAATGCAAAAAAATTTGCAAGAGAACTATTGTTACCGTTTCAATCTAATGAAATGGGGAGACGTGAGACTCAAGTTATCTAAATTGGAACCTGACATAAAATCTCTTTGCAGCAAATATCAAGCGCAAGGAACTCGCTAAATTTAATTAATAAAAATTACTTATACTTAAAATAATATTTAAAAAAAACTTTCACTTCAAATGAGTTTGTTCTTGAATTTCAGTTCTCCATGTTTTGAAAGTTCACTTACTGTATTTGCTCACAAAACTTTGTAGTCATTTCTTTTTAAAAGCTAACATTGAAGTTTCTCGCGAATATTTCAAATTTAAATATTAAAAATTTTATATACGCTAGGGGGGTGGGGCATAGCACAAAAAAGGTTGGGAAACACTGGTATAGAGTCTCACCCCACTTTGGTAACATAAACTAGATGCAGATGAAACTAAACTCTAGAAGACATAAGTGACTTCTCGCTATGTCTTGGAAACTACAACAGAGATTTGGAAAAGGTGTAAAAGACCCTTTTATTAATATCACTAGATTAACCGAAAGCACTGCTTGTGCTTACAGAACCAGCCAACATTTATGGCGTAATTCAAAAGTGAAGAATTTAACTTAACTAAGTAAATTTCAAGTTAACCCAAAGCCTGCCTATACAGACAGAATGCGCGCGAGTTGGTTCAACTCTAACATCGACGTGACGAGCCTAATGGTGAGAATAAAGCAAAGCCGCAAATGAACTGCCTATCAAAAGATTCCAACGTTCTAATTCTATTTCTAATTCCACCATCTAAAACCTTCCTTTAAATATTATATCTTGCTACCCCATTTGAACACGCGCGAGCTAGAAATTAGCATTCTGGCAGGAAAACGGAAAGAGAGAAAAACTGTAAGGATAATTAACATAAATTAACTGGTTAGTAAAATTAAATAAATCCTTATAATAGTGTTACGAATTTGGTATTTAAAAAGCTAATGTTAGTTTAATTATAAATTAAATGGTTTTATTTCTCGCGCAGTGCAACGCGTGACGAATATTAAAAGAAAGCTAAGCCGGAAAATTGAAAATACAAGAGCGCGTGCATTAAATAAATAAATATCTCTTTTTGATTTCGAGAAAGTACTGGAAAATTCTAGCGCGTGATTTTAAAATCTTATAAAAGGAGGAAAACATCTCAGTTTGTAGTAGTTGCTTAATTTGTTGTTGTTTAGAAAACTACTGTTGTTGATTGTAGCGAATTCGCGGATTAGCGTTCTTTAGCTGTTTTGAATTACGTTCTATTGGACATTTGAGTAGTTAAAAGAAAACTACTGTGAGATATTGTAATACTGCGTGATAATTTGAGAAAATTTAAGCATTTTTGTTGTGATAATAATAAATTTTTGTTCATTTTTCATCGGACTTGTGAATTCATTTAGTAACGAATCCGTACGCACGCAACAATTTTTGGTGTCAGAAGTGGGATTTGAATGCCAATCACAAGAGCGATGGAAGAACAGTTAAAACAATTCATGGTAGCCTTTGCTACATTTAAAGAAGAAATGAAAGACTCCGTTAAAGAAGAAATTAGGTCCGTTAAAGAAGAAATGAAGTTGGGCCAGGAATTTGTTAAGGACGAAATGAAAGCCGTTCAAGCTGGTCAAGAAACGATTGAAGCAGGTCAAGAAGAAATGAAAAGAGAGATTACCTGCATAACAGAAAATAAATTTGAAGCTATGGAAGGCAGAATTGACACAGTTGAAAATAAAGTTGGACTAATTGAAGAAAGAGTTTCTTCGGTGAAAGAAGAAATAGAAGAAAGAGTTTCTTCTGTAAAAGAACATATAGAAGGGAGAGTTTCTGCTGTGGAGGAACGAATTGAAGGAAGAGTTTGTGCCGTCCAACACCAAATCGAACAACAAATTGATGAGAGAGTTTCTGCAGTTGCCAAAGAAATGGATACTTTAAAGAAATTCGTAGCGTCGGCAGGGAGCAGGAGTGATGATTTTAAATTCTTACCAATGCCTGCTCGTCCACCTCTGAAGCTATCCACATATGATGGGAAGACATCCTGGCAAGTGTATAAGACCCAGTTTTCTATCGTGGCGGATGCGAATGGATGGGATTCCCAAGCTAAGGCCTGTCATCTCGCCGCTTCTCTGAGAGCAGACGCAGCGGATATCCTGCAGACGCTCCCCGAAAACAAAAGGTTAGATTTCGAAGCTCTGTCCGGCGCCTTGGAGTTGCGCTTTGGGGAGAAGTGTTTAAAAGACTACAGCAGGCTCCAATTAAAATCTCATCAACAGAAGCCTACCGAAACACTTCAGGAGCTCGCCGCGGATGTTGAAAGGCTGTCCCATCTCGCCTTTTCGGAATGCCCGACAGAAACAAGGGAAATCCTGTCCTTGCAATACTTTATCGACGACTGTTTTGAAAGGCCTTTCCTACGAAGCCTGTCTGATATACCTGGACGATATCATCGTCGTCGGAAAGAGTTTTGAAGAGCATCTAGAAAATCTTAGAAAGGTGCTTTAGAAACTGAAAGAGGCCAATCTGAAGCTGACTCCCGCTAAATGCAAATTGTTTCGAAAGGAAGTGACTTACCTGGGACATGTCATCTCTGCAGAAGGTGTGCGCACGGATCCTGAAAAGGTATCAGCGGTTAAATCCTGGAAACGTCCTGAAAATGTCCATCAGCTGAGAAGCTTCCTAGGGCTTTGCACCTACTATAGGAGATTCGTGAAGGACTTTTCTTCCATCGCAAGACCCCTTCACAAGCTGACAGAGAGCAACTAAAAGTCCTTGTGGACAAAAGAATGCGAGGATGCATTTAACAACTTAAAGGAAGCTTTAACATCTGCTCCAATCCTGACGTATCCTCAGCTCGACAGACCATTTATTCTCGACACCGACGCGAGCAATGAAAGTGTCGGTGCTGTTTTGTCCCAAGAAATAGACGGCCAAGAACGTGTAGTAGATTACTGGAGCAAGTGCCTGTCTAAACCGGAGAGGAATTACTGTGTCATAAGGAAAGAGTTGCTCGCCATAGTCAAAGCTGTAGAACATTTCCATCATTATCTATACGGGAGAAAATTCCTCCTCCGCATGGACCATGCCTCATTGGCCTGGCTTTTAAATTTCAAAAATCCTGAGGGTCAAATAGCCAGGTGGATACAGAGACTCCAAGAATATGACATCACTATCCGTCATCGTAAGGGATCATCACACGGAAACGCCGACGCCCTGTCTAGAAGACCTTGCCAAGAAAGCTGCCGATATTGTTCCAGGGTGGAAGCGAAATACGAGCTGCTGACTCCGGTCGCAAGACAAATTACAACATCAACATCGGCTGATCGAGACCCGTGGAGTGATGATGAAGTCAGGAAAGACCAGCGGGAAGACCGCGACATTAAACCCATACTTGATTTAATAGAGTCATTAAACAAAAAACCTACATGGCAGGACATTTCTATCTGTAGTTCTACAACAGAACAATACTGGGCACTCTGGGATTCACTTCACATTCGAAACGGCGTCTTATACCGGAAATTCGAGTCGGATGATGGGAAGACGTTCCGATGGCAACTGATACTTCCAAGATCCCGGATTCCTGATGTCCTCAAAGAACTACATAACAGCCCTACAGGAGGTCACTTTGGAATTATGAAGACCTTACAGAGAGTTCGTGAGCGCTTTTACTGGAATAATGCAAAGAATGACGTGCAAAAGTGGTGCCGATCTTGCGATGCCTGTGCAGGTCGGAAAGGACCGAGGAAACGCAGCCGAGGCAGACTGCAACGTTACAACGTAGGTGCGCCTTTTGAACGTATCGCCTTTGACATCCTGGGACCTCTGCCACGAACTGCTGATGGCAACAAATACATACTCGTTGTCATTGATTACTTCACCAAGTGGCCTGAAGCTTATCCTATTCCTGATCAAGAGGCAGTCACAGTAGCTGAGGTAATGATACAGCACTGGAATTCCAGGTTCGGAGTGCCTCTTCAGTTACATTCCGATCAGGGAAGGAATTTTGCCTCGGCAGTAATCAAAGAACTATGCAAACTACTCGGCATTGACAAAACTCAAAAGACGCCATTGCATCCCCAGTCGGACGGCATGGTAGAGAGGTTCAATCGAACCATCCTTAATAACCTCTCATTAGTGGTTTCCAGAAACCAACAGGACTGGGACAAGAAATTACCACTCTTTTTACTGGCTTACCGCAGTGCTGTCCACGAGACTACCGGCTATTCTCCATCACAGATGCTCTTCGGTCGTGACCTTCGTCTGCCTTGTGATCTATTGTTTGGCCGCCCTCCGGATGCTCCTTCATCGTCTGAGGAATATATTCAAGATCTCCAGGCCCGGTTTGAAGTGATGCACAATTTTGCACGAGAGCGAGTCAACTTGGCGACGGAGAAGATGAAGATCCGATACGACACAAGAGCTACTGAACATCAATTCCACGAAGGAGACAAGGTGTGGTTGTGGAATCCGACTCGACGGAAAGGACTTTGTCCGAAATTACAGTCACCTTGGGATGGGCCGTACACAGTCCTAAACAGGCTGAATGACGTCGTGGTTCGGATTCGTAAGTCTTCGAACTCTAAACCTAAAGTCGTTCATTACGACAGGTTAGCTCATTACTATGGCCATAGTACGTAATGTAAATAATTGTAAATAGTATCAGACCATGGTCCTTTTTGTTTATAAATGTGTATTTGATTTGATGTGTATTTAGTATTTGATTTGTATTTAGTATTTGTTTTGTATTTAGTATTTGATAGCATTTGATTTGTTTAAGTTAGTTATTGCATTTATTGTTTATATTGTTTGATATTGTAATGTAATGTTTATGCCTCAGTTGCATTTATGCCACAGTTGTAAGTTTAGCTTCCTGTACGGGGATTGTACTGCCCGGGACGTGCAGTCCTTGGGAAGGGGGCAGTGTTACGAATTTGGTATTTAAAAAGCTAATGTTAGTTTAATTATAAATTAAATGGTTTTATTTCTCGCGCAGTGCAACGCGTGACGAATATTAAAAGAAAGCTAAGCCGGAAAATTGAAAATACAAGAGCACGTGCATTAAATAAATAAATATCTCTTTTTGATTTCGAGAAAGTACTGGAAAATTCTAGTGCGTGATTTTAAAATCTTATAAAAGGAGGAAAACATCTCAGTTTGTAGTAGTTGCTTAATTTGTTGTTGTTTAGAAAACTACTGTTGTTGATTGTAGCGAATTCGCGGATTAGCGTTCTTTAGCTGTTTTGAATTACGTTCTATTGGACATTTGAGTAGTTAAAAGAAAACTACTGTGAGATATTGTAATACTGCGTGATAATTTGAGAAAATTTAAGCATTTTTGTTGTGATAATAATAAATTTTTGTTCATTTTTCATCGGACTTGTGCATTCATTTAGTAACGAATCCGTACGCACGCAACAATAGTTTTTACTTCCTTCTACGAAGTAAAAAGGAAGTATTGTAATCGCGAAAAATTTCGGGTATCATAATGCAACGAAAGAATTGATTTTGACCGCTATCCAATGCAATTTAATGATGTTTTTGTGTGGCATCGGCAAATAAGGACAGAATAAAGGACACTTCCCCCCATAAAAATTATAAAACTGATTTAAAATGAATTCTGAAGAGAACTTTTCGTGGCGTCTGTGCGTACGGACGTATCTCGTATAACTCAGAAACGATTAGCCCCAGAACGTTAAAATTTTGTATATAGGACTGCTATAACCTGTAGATGTGCACCTCGTATTTTCGTTGCAATCCGCCGCATCGACTGTATATAAATATATGTATACGTATTGGCTCTGTTACTCGGCTCAGTGAGCTCAGTTTCTTTATTCTTTATGTTTGTAAATTGTGCATTTTTTGCTTTAAAAATGATTGAATTATGTTGTTCTTATCTTCCGATTAAGGTTTTTATGCCTTTAGTAAATCTGCATGCAATATTTGTGGAGTTATCAACAATTTAAAAGTTTTTTAAAGGCGGCTAAGCCTAATGAATTTTGAGGATGGCGGATATGTTTGTTTACATTTCAAACTTGGCAAAATAGCGGATTTGTTACCAATCTACAGAAACTAAGCTTCGCAACAACAAAGATAACGCCTTCTTTTGCTATTGCGAATTAAATCATGCTTAATCCATTCTGGAATTTATTCGAGGAAATAAGTGTTTCAGATTTATTTCGTAATTTTTAATATAAATATTTTGAGTTTTTATGTATTTTTGCCTTATGGGGAAGTGAGAACTGAATTAATTGAATGAGAAATACTGAATCGTCTGTGAAAATCTGTTTCTTTTTGTTTTGTTTGCTTAATTTCTTTTATACATCGTTTTAGATTTGTTATAGTATTTGAATAGAACATGTGGCAACGATTAGATAATTCTTCAAATGATATAAATTTATATGCATTCTGAGTTATAATATGGATGAAATGGAACGCTGTTAAGTGAACCTACCGCCAGAGTCTCGCTATGGTAAACAAATATAGTGAATTTTAAAGAGTGCATTTATTTATTGTCGTTTATGCGGTATCGACGATGTAGATTTAATTCAATCCAATAGGTTTAATTGAAATGCAAGAAAAAATGCATATAATTTAATATTCCGTGCAAGGAAGTCATGTGGTGTACACATCAGATTTTTTTAATTCTAATGATGCACCCCTTACTTTCAGTACTAATCGAATAAAAAACTTTTACTCCAAGTAAATAAAATGTTTAAATGCATCTATGAAATACTTCTAACAATGGACTTCGGTTTATTAACGAAGTATAAGTCTATTTAAATTAATAATTAAAGAAACAACTATTTAAGAATAATTAACAGTTTGAAAAACTGTTTGCGATTCTATGACGCCTTTAATTCTAGGGATAACAGTTATATGAGAGAACTACTTACTCTTTACTAACAGTTACATGGTAGAAAAAATGCTTTGTTCAATCGAAGAAATATGATAACTTGATTTTAGCCTTGCTATCGAAATTTTTCTTATCAGACTATAAGCACTATAGATTTATCAACGCGCTATTAAATATACTGGTACAATTGTACGGCTCATTTATTCCAAACGAGGAATTCTGTGCTCGTGAGGCGTCGCCTACTAAATGGAGAAATTCACGCGGTTCAGTGATGACCAATGGGCATTCGGCCAGAAGGTATGGGTCCCAATTCCGTACCTTATCTACGGGTGGCTGCTGCAAGAACGACGGGAGATTATAAATGAGAAGAATATGTGTTGTTTTATGAAGTGAGGAACGGGAACCAATAGCACGCAACCAAAATCTGTCTCATAAAAACGTCATACATCATCATTCATTTAATTTACTGCAAGGAGGGGGGGAATTAGAGAAAAAACTTCAACACTTAAATTTTTAAATCTACTTTGTTTTCGAATTACTCTGTTTTGAGCTCAGTTCTAATAGAGTCATAACTTAAAAAGCTATTATTTAACAAGACTCTTCAACTTTCTTGTAGGCGTGATTGTAGAGACATTCAATATTTTTTGAAAGCAGGAGTAATGAAAAATGAGCAATGCCGTCGCCGGGACTCGAACCACGGACTTCTCGAATACGCGCCGAGCGTGCTGACCACTACACCACGAAGGCATGCTGAGAAGGCGGGAGAAATGAGGGTTCAAGAGATTCCATGTTTCAAATGGGAGACCATTAGTATCGTTTTCAAATTTCCTCGAATGATGGGAATAATCAACAATGTACTAGACTGTAATCCAAGGTAATTAAATGCACAGCACAAAAAAACATTTTATTACGAAACACAACATAGTTATACAATTCCCACATCCAGCAGTGGCCATGAAAATCACAGTGAATATTTCAAATTTCAAGGTTCGAGTTTCAAGTATCCGTAATTCTATAAAGTTCACGTATCAAGAGAATTCTAAACATCAACTTACTTCCTTTTACACTTTTCTCGGCGCGCGACAAGAGCGCCGTCTGTCTATGAGTACTAAAGGCAGAATACTTGTTATGTATTTGTTGCAGGATGGCAGTTTTAGTAACCGATAAGAACTTCTTTGCATTCGCAACTTTAGCTAATTGTTTGACGATTTCCGGTCTGTCTTGGCGCTCAGCATGTCTCCTCCGCCAATATTCAATTCTAGTTTTAATTTCTAATACAGGATCAGGACTTTTTTTCCCCATATCAGGACTGTGTACGATTGCTAAGAGCCTTGCTTAAGTATAATATTAGTAAAATGGCTAGAAATACTGCAACAAATAACTGTCTCTAAATTCTATGCATAAAATTTAGGCAAATGTTGTTATAATCTGGGTATGAATAAAAGGCCAGACGGACTGTTTTAATGATGGCTTTTAAATTTAAATATGGTGAAAAATGTAAATTCTAACTTTAATATTGTTACGTTATTTTCTTTCTCCACGTTCGTACTGGGTTCGTGTGGATTTGGAGTGAATAATGACAATACTACTTGATGAAGTATCGAAACACACTTTATTGGCTAGTATTGCCAGAACAGCTCCAAAGTCTCGTTTACAGTTGTCGAACTGTTATAAACACGCTGACACAATCAGCCTTCACACTGTCAGGCTATAATGGTGGAGACAGCTTCACTGCAAAGCACCGGAGTACAGCTTCCGACTCTGCTCGGTCATTACTCTCGAGACTCCACGCTACAACTCGCGATGCACTCGACGACACACGAGCACAGCTCCCGACTCTTCGGTTCAGTCGTCCCGGAGCTCAACACGCTCTCTCGACGATGCACTAACCGCGATACGCTAACAGATTCCTTCGGTGCACTCGACGACCCACTTGGCACTTGCTGCCCGGCTGTCAACTCGGTCGACTCCGCACGGACTGACTCGCTAGACGCACACTAACTGACTGCGGACCAGTAGGGTTTATATAGCTTTCGGCTTATATAGCTTATATAGCTTTTGGTTCGAACACAAGCCAAAAGCTATATAAACCCTGCTGGTCCGCAGTCAGTGAGTGAGTGGGCCTCGTCGAGAGGGCGAGTGAGTGTGCCTCGTCAAGAGGGCAAGTTAGTATCGAGTTGACGATATGCCATGGACGGATGGAGAACATTCTGGGCTAAACAGGTAAGAATTCGTTTCAAAAAATTGTTCATCCGTCCATGGTACATCGCCAATTTTGTCGCCACATGAGCGATTTCTCGCCAAATGGGGCAATCTTGCCTTCCCTTGCCATTTTATGGCAACCCTAAAACTGCTTTGCGGGGAAGCCATCTTACCGCGCTTGTACATTTCGTAACAATATTATTGCAGAACATATGGTGGTCATCCTCCTCCTCATCATATTATTTGGTTTTAGTACGGTGAGGAAAAACATATTCAAAGTATCATCAGAATTGCCAGAAAATGACGCGAAATGATTCTGCACAGCGCGCTTAATACACAATGTCTGAAACGCCTTTTATTAAATTACAAACTTCAGAGTTATTAGCCTTTTTTGAAGGAGGAGACGTGAAAATTGTGCAATTCGGCGTGTATTCGAGAGGTCCAGGTTCTAGTCCCGGCGAAGGACTCTAACCTGGACCTCTCAAATATGCGTCTAGTCAGCTACCGTTAGACCACGAAGGCATGGAGAAAGGAGAAAGAAAACACCATAAAATTATCATTTGACTGTGTTATAGGCTGAAATAATTATAAATAATATTAAGCCTTATAAATGAAAATATAATAATTAATATTTACTATTAGAAATAATATCTACTGTTAAACATGAATAATATCTATTATTTATACCAACGTTATAAATAATATCTAGTATTAAACATGAATAATATCTATTATTTATACTAACGTTATAAATAATATCTGTTATTAAAAATAATGACATAAATTATTAAGAATTGTTTCACCCCTTTTATTCTCATTTTGTTAAGTAATACAAGCTACGAATTGAAACATTTAAATGCAAATTCGAATATCAACTCTCTGAGAAGTGGTTATTTACCAGGCCGCGCGGGGTATGTTGAATAAATACCTTAAAGCATGCAGAGGTTGTTTATATACAAGAATAGAAACGCCTTATTGAAGGTACTTTATAAAGAAAAATTGGTCTTATTCACCTTATATTATAGACGTTATTTCGAAGCAGGAGACATGAAACATGAGCCCTGCAACCTCGGACCTCGGACGTCTCGAATAGGCGCCAAGTGAGCTGACCATTACCCCACGAAGGCATGCTAAAAAGGCCGTAGAAATACCTTATAACACAAGAAGAATAAAAGGGAAACAACTCATGCAATCAGTTTTTCTACTGGGACTTCAACCCAGACAGAATTACCATTACCAAAGTTCAGTGGAATTATCCACTTCATTCTGAACTCCTGAAAAGTGTCTTAAAAATCGTATGTCTCGTGCAATGGTGAAACTTGCCACACTAAAGCGGATGGTACAACGTGAGATGACATTAAGAAACATAGTGATTCAATTTTACTAAGAGTTAATTACTACTAATTAAAATTTTACTAAGAGTTCGCTACAGACGACATTTCTGATATCAAAAAGCCCACCAGTTACGAAGCACACTACAACGAGCTGTGGAATAAATAAGTAATAAAATAATAATAACAAAAAAAAAAAAGGTTTCAGATTTTAATTTACGTCCAGAAGGACGTTTTTTTAACGTTTTGTGTATCACCTTTATTTATTAAATATCCTGTTCTTCGCACTTAAACCATAAAGTTCAGTTCAACAGCAATATTGCGAAATAATTTTAAAATGAGCATATCCTTACAATTTCCGATGCCCACCAGCGGCCGAGCGCTGAACACTGGTAATTCGGTCCGAGGTTCGAATCCCGCGAACGGGCTGGCTGCATGGGCGTTTTCGTGGTTTTCCCCATGTGTAACGTGTATACGAGCCAGTTTCCCTTAGAAAGTCCTCCACGAAGGCATCCCTCCTCTTAGGCAGATATCCCTCGAGGCTTTGCCATAATCACACACACACACACACACATACAATTTCCGATACACAGTTCGACGCGCTGGAGATAAAAAGGTTTCCCCCCCCCGTAGAGTGTTGCTATTGCTCGCTTTGAAATCGTTGAGTTTGTTACTCTTAAATTCGTTAATAAGTTTTACAAAATATGAAATGGATAATAAAAAAATTCGGGCTTCCAGATGCCCATATTCGGGTGGAAACGTACGTTATTCAAAACAGGACGGCTCTAGGTACCGTTCTTTTATCACAATGCGAGAAACATACATACGTACATTTATGCAAATTCTTCATTATTTAATTTCTTCAAATATAACACAGGGCGATAATATTTGGTGGCAACAATTTAAAAAGTGAATCGGACATTTATAATGAACCAACGCAAAATGTCAAAACGGAAATAATAGTCCTTCAGGCCAAATTGCTCCTTTGGACGAATAAGTTCATTAAGCCAGTGGTCTCAAACGGGCTGCCCGCTAGCCACATTCATCCCCAGAGCAATTTTATGTGGCCCACGGAGACATTTTAATAATGTACTTTTTGCATATACGGTATTGAGAGATTTCAAAATTTTAGTCATTGGTAGTCCAAGTTCATATTATCTTCCTTCGCATTGAAAACGAACATGAATAAGGCACAAGGAAATTAATAAATGGAATTAACTGATTTACAATATGATATAAATTTTGAAGATGTAAATTTCATTAACTTTTACTGTTTGTTTCGGTATACTTTTTATATATAAGCAGTGCTTTTTCACATTTGAAAATTAATAAGATAAACATCCGATTGACCCATAAGCATCTACAGCCGGTGATGAAGATAGTTTATAGTAATTTCTCTCTGAGACTACAGACTTGATCAGAATCGAAACGCCATTATGTGTCAAACTATACAGTAAGAAACAAAAAATTCATAAATAGTTACATACAAAGATATGCATTTTTATCTACGCACCAAAGAAGCATTTTATCTACACACCGAAGAAAAATTTAGTAACTAAAGGAGATTAGATTGCTATTTTTTATTCCCATGTTTTGCCACACTTGGTAAACTTTGTCTGAAAGTAGACAACGTTTTCATAATTTTCTTATTTTTATTTTAAATTAAAGTAAGTTATTTAATAATTAATTAAATATGATAGTATTTGAAAGAAATGCCAGTTTAAGAATTTAATATTTAGCTGTCAACATATTTGAAATACAAAATGTAAACCCCCCCCCCCCAAAAAAAAAAACATATTTTACAGGTCCCAAATCTTAAATTTTTTCAAAGAAGAAATAAATATAAATTTGAATGGTTATCCTTTGCCATATCATGCTCATTGCTTATGCATGTTTTGATAAATATTATAAAACGAAATTTAATGTTTATTAGCCCAAAGGCCGTTAGCAAAGAACGGCTATTAATTTCGTTTTCGCATTTTGCTTTGATTCACTACAAGTCTCGTTTCACTTTTGAAATTGTTGCCACCAAATGTCAGGGCCCTGTGTTATATTTAAAGAAATTAAATAAGGAAGAATCTGCATAAAATGTGTGTATGTTTCTCGCATTGTGATAAGAGCCATCCAATTTCGAATGACGCAATCCTCCTGCGAATATGGTCATCTGGAATCCCAAATTTGCAATTTGTTTTATTATGGATTTCATATTTTGAAAAACTTTAACGAATTTTCGGTTAACAAACTCAAGGATTTCAAAGCGAGCCATGGCAACGTTATACAGAAAAAAACATTTTTATCTCCAGCACGGGAGTCTCTGTATAGGAAATTCTAAAGATATGCTCAATTTAAAACCATTTTGCGACATTACTGTTGAAATGAATTTTATGGTTTAAGTGGGAAGAACATGATATTTAATAAATAAAGGTAACAACACAAAAGATTAAAAAAAAGTCCCTTTGGGCGTAATGTAAAATCTGAAAGCTTTCAGATTTTTTTACTTATGACTTTTTTTTGGTAATATTTTTTATTTTAAGTCCGCATGCAATCTGACTTTGAAACCAATGCCAAAGTAGTTTTTATAGGAATAGATAATTAAGGTACTACTAAAAACCATCAGAAGTTTTATAATTTAATGATGTACTAACGGCTACCTCCTTGGTCTAACGGCATTTTCAAACTCCAATGTATCTATAATCCTTTCACCAATAAATAGCCTATGTTCCTCGTTCTCGTGACAGCCGCTTCCGCTTCATAGATAAAAACTACAGCCGAAACATCTTTGAAGTATTTTCCTAATGGGAGCTTATCGCAGGTAACAATCCTTTGAGCATTAAGATCTAGATTGGATGATTTGGCCAACAACCCGGAGCCCTTTGATAAAGATAAGAATGTTGTCTTCAATACGTTTCAGGAACACGATCGCGGTGAAGGTCTCACAAATTAAAAATGCAAAGCTCACTATAAATACATGTTTTTACGATATGAATTCAAAAATTATAGAGGGTGTTTGAAAAAGTTGTCTGCCAGCTATATTTTCTTTGATCATATAACGCCGACCTGTAGTTTCAAATGGCATTTTTTAATTTTTAGTATATTCGCCATATATATATCCGCACCCTTTTCGTTACGAAGAAACTTAAAGATACATATTGTTAGGCCTAAGAGGCAAGTAATTAATTTCGGTTTGACATTTTGCGTCGGTCCACTATAAATCTCGGTTGACGTTTCAAACTGTTGCCACCAAAGATTAGAGCCCTGCATTATAGTTAAAGAAATTAAATAATGAAGAATCTGCATGAATGCATGTATGTGTCTCGCACTAGAGACATCAAATTTTGAATAACATAGTTCTCGATTCGAATACGGCCATCGGGAAGCACAAATATAAAATTTGGAATTTGTTTTATTATCTATTTCATATTTCGTCAAACATTAAAGAATTTTTGATTAATAAATTTACGATTTAAAACCGAGCAATGGCAACATTGTACGAAAATAAAAACAAATTATCTCCTACGCGCGAGACTGTGTATCGGAAATTCTAAAGATCGGCTCTTTTAAATGTTTGTGATACTGCTGTTGAATTGCATTTTATGGTTTAAGTGCGAAAAAAATGATATTTAATAAGTAAAGGTAATATACAAAACGTTGAAAAACAATAATATAAAATATATAATATAAAATAAATTAATAAATAATATAAAATATGTAATATAAAATATGAAAGCATTCAGATTTTTATTTTTATTTTTATCTTTTGAAGATACGAATTGAAGATTTCTTTCATTCAAAGATTTTTCACGGGCTTTCGAACAATGGTATATTGAACTGACAAACGACAAGGAGAACAACATGTCTGTTGGGAAAATGGTTGAGGAAGTATATAATTCTGCAAAGGGGTTGTATTCAGTGCAGGTGTGCACAAGCATGCTATTCTAGGGTTTCGAGAAAAAGGGCAAATAATTTTGTGTACGAATGATTCCGATACGAAAGAATTCGCTGAATTAAAAGTCAGATGTTTTCTCTTCCTGTAGTTACTTGAAGCCGTTATATTGAAGTGAAATCGAAGGTTTGAGTAAATCGATTTACTCAAACCTTCGATTCCAGCTAAAGCAAATACGATCGTATTTGCTTTAGCTGAAGTACAGACGATCTATTGTTCCTTTTAGTAGTTAAGTATGGCTCCTGACAAACGAAACAAACATAGTGCTGTTTTCAAATGCTAAGTCATTCAGTTTGCGAAAGAAAATGGAAATCATACTGCAGCAAGGATGTTTGATGTTGGTGAAAGCTCTATACGCGAACGAAGTAAAATAAAATCACAATAATTCATATGCCAAAGAATGAATGTACTTTGCAGAAATGGTTTATCCTAGAAGAAAGTGTTGTAAACTAGGTCCTAGAAAATCGCCAGAATAGGCAAGCATTTAGGGACATGTAGAAATCAAATTTTTGCATGTTTATTTTTTTCTTATTTTAAGAATCTACCATTTTTATATCCGGGGTAAAACGCACACCGATAAACTTCGATCTAATTTTTTGCGTTAAAATTGCGTGTTATATGCCAGAATATACGGTATATTTACTTAAGACAACTTTCTCAAAACAGGGCCCAATATTTTAAGAAAACACTCTCGAGTAAATCAAATTTTGAAAATAAAAAATTTAAAAACAATTGCATTTCATACGGTCCAACCACAAATTCCATCCAAAGAAATAGTCATTACCTCTGCAACGAACTTAAGGACTCCTACAAGAAATCGAATATAGCAAATTCTGAAATAGAATTATCCGTTCAGGAAACTCAGTTTCGCAGACCGGATATCCTTCCTAATTAAGGTAAGTTTCTGTATAATCATGGAACTCCCCTAACTGGATCTTCATTAGTTAATCGTACTGTGTGCTGCAGTCTCGATTTATAAACAAAAGTTTCTACACCTTTTTGCTTGAAAAATCTGTAAAAAAGCATTTCAAGAAGGAATTTTCTCCTTCCCAAATATCTTTACAAGAAGCGATTTAAATTTGAGATTTTTGCCAGCAAATTTGCAGTAGTAAAATCTGCTCATTATTATATTTTTTCAGTGCATACTTCATAGTATTAAATTTAGGTTCAACTATCAATAGTTTCACCATATTTTGTATTGAAGCGTTTCATTAAAAAAGATATAATAAATGTTCGTTTAGAAATAATCAACACATATAGGTGATATTATTTCTAAATAGTACTACAACCTATGGGAAAATAACTGCCGGATCTCTTTCCAAGAATACTGCAAAAGGCAAAGAAAGGCATTTAAAGATGGCTTCAAAAATGTACGATACTATCATATTGTTACGAAATGTACAGGCGCGGCAAGATGGCTTCCCCGCAAAGCAGTTTTAGGGTTGCCATAAAATAGCAAGGGAAGGCAGGGCTACCACATTTGGCGAGAAATCGTCAATTTGGAGACATTTGGCGACAAAATTGGCGATATGCCATGGACGGATGGAGAACCTTCTGGAACAAATTCCTACCGGTTTAGCTCAGAATGTTCTCGAACACAAGCCGAAAGCTATATAAACCCTGCTGGTACACGGAGAGTTAGTATCGAGTGTGTGTGCTTCGTGTAGCGAGCTGATAGTCATTGAGCGAGTGTCTCGAAGTCTAGCGCCAAGTTGGTCGTCGAGTGCATCGAGAGAGTCTTTTAGTGCATCGCGAGTTGTAGTGTGGAGAGTCTCGAGAGTCGGAAGCTGTACTCTGGTGCTTTGCAGTGAAGCTGCCTCCACCGTTATTGCCTGACAGTATGAAGGCTGTGTCGCTGAACGTGTCAGCGTGTTTATTGTTTACAACAGTTCAAAGACTGTAAAAGTGATTTTGGAGCTATCTGATTAATATTGGTAAATAAAGTGTGTTTCAATACTTCATCAAGTGTCGTCGTTATTCACTCCAAATCGACGAACCCCGTACGAACGTGAAGGAAGAAAATAACGTAACAACTAGTGTCAGAAGAAAGAAAAACGTAACAATATTTATATGAGGTATACTAGCTATCTGGGAGGTACAGTTTTTTGGATCTCCTAATGAAGACTTGTTTTTAAACAGCATTTATGAGCGAAATTCGTATAATCAACTTATTTTAGTCTCTGTTTTCTTAAATTCACATTCATTAAGGTAATATTTACATCATTAAAGAAAGTAAAAAAGCAAAACATCTTAAATTACAAGCTAATACGCACCGATCGACAAAAAAATCTCATGACCGGATAAAAGTCGCTCGGGCTAGTTGCACTAAATACATAATGACGACAGGAGAACTTCAGTGGCAATCACTAGCGCATGTCCAATATAGTTTCTTTTTAATATCTATAAATGTAGAAAGAATTGAACTTCTATTTGTAATTAAAGTGTAATGAATATTTTACTAAATAGAGTTTTGACTATACAAAAAGAATTTTTCATTTTCAAGCTGGTACATTAATTACAGCAGCGAAACTTTTCGCACTTTAAATTCTGCACTTTTTTTTAAAATGTAATTTGATGTACGGGTCTTGAATCAATATTTAAGGAAATAAAGTCAACAACTTCGTCTCGAAAGTTATTGGCAAACAAGCAAAAAACTCAAAATAAATCATTCGGGTTCCCTTTGACCGCAGGTATACACCTCAACGAAGATAAACTCTGTTGGAAGAAGGCGATAAAGATTCGACAGTTGGAAAAATGCAACTGTAACGTCTGGTGGGCCCTTTTATCTCGTGCGAAAAATTTCGGCCTGTGCAGATGTTGATAAGAGAGCGGAAACAGGAACGGCAGCTAAAAGAAATAACTTTATCCCTCCTCTAATTAGTGTTACAGTTCAAATAAACGTACGTTTGCTATTGAAAATCTGAAACACGAAAGTAGAAACTGAAACTGTACATCATTCATGCAGACTGCGCAGAAGTACAGCAGCTAAGATCCTTATATTTGAGTACCCCTACACACATAATTTCACTAAGCCGTACGATTATTAATTACAAACGGCAAATATGATTTAGTTCTTCTCTTTAATTTCTATAAAATTCCAGATTTTCGGTAGAAATTCATAAACGAAGAGCCTTATATTTTTACTATGCGAAGAAAAAGTATATTATAATCAGTATTAATTATATTAATACTGATTATAAGTATTATAATCAGGAAAAACTTCGAATGTCATATTTCAACAGACATACCCATTTTGATCGTTCCCGAACCGACTTAAAAATGATTTTCTGGCACGAATTTACGTACGAGTAGAATAAAGGACAGTTTCTTCCAAAATGGATTGTAAAATGGATTAATTTAAGGGGACGCGTACACCTTAAAACCCATAAGATCTTCGAATATGTGACTGTTGCAAGAATTGGGATAACTTATTTATTTTAAAAGCAATTACTTCCAACTTTTTACAGCTGACTACATAATATAGCTGCTTTCTGAAATAGTGATCAGAAAGTTTGTGTTGCCACAAATATTTTTATAATTTAATCCGCTTTTTGACAAAAATTTTCGTCATGTTTCCACCTTGCGCGCATGGTTTAAAACATTCTGTTGCATAATTTAATTCCATATTTAATGCATAGCTTTTATAACATTTGGGAACTACTATGAACCAAAAATTCTAAGAATTTCATGTTAAATTTTTATTTTATTTGGAGTCAAGTTTATAAAATGTATTTTATTAAAAAAAATCTGTAATGTTTTCGTCCATAAAATTTTTAATATTAATATATTCATCAGATTTTGGGTTCAGTTAAAAAATAGGATTCATATAAAGAATTCCATGACATTTCAAGTATGTACCATTTTTAAAATATCTTGCGCGCAAGGTGGAAACGTGATGAAACATTTTGTCACAAAGCGGATTAAATTACAAAAATATTTGTGGCAACACAAACTTTCTGGTTACTAGTTTCCAAAGCAGCTATATTATGTAGTCAGCTGTAAAAAGTTGGAAGTAATTGATTTCAAAATAAATAAAATATCCCAATTCTTGCAATAGTCACTTATTCGAAGGGTGTTAAGGGGTTTAAGGTGTATGAGCCCCCTTAAAGAGGATTGAAAAGGGATTTTTCTGTGGCGTCTGTACGTTCGTATATATGTATGTACCTCGCATAACACAAAAGCTATAGCGCTGAAACTTTGTACACGGGACTGCTATAACACGTCGTTGTGCACCACCCTTCTTTATTGCAATCGGGAATATCAAACCTATATATGTGTATGTGAGTGTAAGATAGAAAATATGTGAATTTCGGGGAATGTGCAAGATAAAAAATGAGTAAATCTCAATAAAACATATGTAAATATAAAAGCTATAATTTAAACTAGCAATGGCGCTTGATTCTCAATCTCTGTTGTAAAAATAGTAATGACTTTTTCTGCATTGCGTAACGCTTATGACGTAGCAAATTCGGAACATGAACTAAAAATTTAGAGAACTGAAACTTTCTTTTAATAAGCGACTTAAACCGAAACCTTCCGTTGATGAACTTGTTGGGTACCAGCGCACTTTAGCTTATATCTCTCTTCACGTTAAGATGGTATTTCGCTCTGCTCTCTACCTGTCGCAACACTATCAAAAATGCAAATGTTCTTGAATAGGTATGATTAGAGTGCCAAGTAAATCCTTCGACAGCGTTTTTCCATTTTTGTCCGAATAAATGTTTCTCATAAAGAATTCTGCAGTTCTGTGGTATGTCGTGGAGAAAGACGATTGACATTACTTTTTATGTTGCCTTTTTAAGATTTAAATCAGTATTAATTACTTTGTTTCCAGTTCATACTGAGCATTTTAATGGTTTTGTCTTTGAAGCACACTATTTTTTTTCCTTGGATATGTATACGAAAAACATTTTCCTCCTGAAGCCGAAATTTGACGTTTTTCTATTTCTTGTTGGCTGTATTACCCATCATAGCTTTAGATATCGAAAAACCGTGGCTTTCATGACATTTTCTAATAATTTGATACGAATAATTTTTTTCGGAAAGAGTACAAGCATAGCTTTCCATCCACTGCTTCTTTAAAAGGGCCATTTCGTATGAAAAACAAAACCGTCAACTTGCAGACTATAATTTATACTTTCAAAAATGTATTTGAAGTTTAAAAAAAAATTCCAAGCAGAAGATTTTTTTTATAGCAAACAAAATTGTCTAAAAGATATGCGAACAGCCTTTGTATATGTCTCAGAATGTGGTTTGGTTTTATGTAATTACGGCAAAGCCTCGAGGGCTATTTCCCTAAGGGAAGGGGTGCCTTCGTGGAGGATTTTCTAAGGGAAACTGGCTTGTGTACACGTTACACATGGAGAAAGCCACGAAAACGCCCATGCAGCCAGCTTGTTCGTGAGATTCGAACCCCGGACGGAGCTACCAGTGTTCAGAAACTTAACTGCTCGACTGCCGGTGGGCTCATATAGGTGGCGCAGAAACCTTGTATTATTTACGATAAATCTGCAAATGTTCACATAATTGTTTAGTCGAACGTATTATCTATGAAACGCATTTAAATTACATCCGTCAGACTTATTATTAAAAAATAAACTAAAGATTTTGGTTATTAACCTAAGAAATGACTTCAACGCTTAGATTGCTAACCAATATTGTTTTGGTAACATACACGGAGTCAAGACTGTAAGCGATTTGTCGCTATGTCTAGATAAACAAACATAATTCAAGAAGAGTGTAGAAGACCCTTTTATTAAGAACTCGAATAGCTGAACCGAAGGCACACGTAGTGCTTACAAAACCAACCAGCATTTGTGGCGTAAACTCAAAAGTAAGAAATTAAAATTTAATTTAAATCTGAGTTTTCAATTAGTCCAAAGGCTACGCAGACGGGCAAATTGCCTCAAGCCTACACCGGCTTAACAGCACTATTTGCAAGATTAAAGCAACGTAGTAGATAGTAATGCTATCGTAGAATATCAACTAGTAACGTGGCCTACAGCAGGCGGAACACGCTCTGAGTAAAACGATCCCAAACCCTCACTTAAACACGCTCGAGGTAAAATTTGCATTCTGGCAGGTAAACGGAAGGGGAGAAGTGTCAGTAAAGTTCCTGAACATAAATTAATTGGTTTAATTTAAATAAATAAATAAATAAATACCTTACACAATCAATAAAAGTTTATTAAATGTGAATGATAAATTAAATATCTTATGCTTTCCATATGGCAACGTTCAGGGAACTGGTTATTTGCGTGCAAGATAAACATTCCGTATTTTGCTTAATAGAGACACTTCGGGTCTATGATAAATGCATGGGAGCGTAACAGACTTTTGTAAAATATTTCTTACATCACAAAAATTTATTACTGTGTTCAGCAGATTATTTATAGCATTATTTTTTCCTTTTCTACTGCATGTAAACGATGGAAATTATTGTGGACGCTCCACAAAATTACGACAGGTAAAGATATGGCGAAGGGGGAGGTTGTGAAACCACCGCTGACATCTCATCAACATCAGCGGGAAAGTGCACCATGTTTAATGATCAATATGGCATCAGCAGCTGCTTCAAGAATCGCAAAAGCGGGTAAACACAGCTGCGCGCGACAATAGACCCTCGTCAACCGCTCTTCAAATTCGAGATACAGGTGCGGAATGCGAAAGCAGAGTGAGCGTGCATGCACTTGCAATTCGCCGAGTGACATAACTGAAAGTTAGATAACAATTCTTTAGACCATTCCATCTGCTATGCTGAAGTTTTGGAAAACAGTAGAAACATACGGTTATACAGAGCTAGAAGGATGAAATTTTAGTTCGGGGCAGCTTTGTAAAGTTGCTAAGAAGAAGGATTTTTTTTTAGGTATTTGATTACATATAGCAATATCGCACATTTCTTAGACGATTTTCACTGCATTTATAGAAATATTTTACCTAAAATTTTTGTGCTTTAAATGTTCCATTTGATAACCCTTATTCTTCCGTATCGTTCTATACACCATACTTTCAGTAGACAATAAAGCTATTTTTTACTAGCTGAAGATGTATTTTATCCTATTCCTCTTGAACAGCTTTCCGAAGTCCATGTGTTGTAGGTCGACGTCTAGACAATTCGCTTTTAAAAGCCAAAAGCGCAAAAATCCGTGTATATATATACACATCAGGATATTTAGCAAGGATATGAATGAAGGGTATGAATGGCCTTGATACACACGTTTCTTGTTCCATTTCTTCCGGGAAATAGTGTGGTGTATTTAATTATGGCAAAGCACACTAGGGCTATCTGCCTAAGGGGATAGATGCCTTTCGTGGAGGACTTTCTAAGGGAAACTGGCTCGTATACACGTTACACGGTGTCCGCCGATAACATCGCGGCAAAAACATCGCGAACGAAAACGTCGCGGAGAAAACAACGCAAGGCGAAAACGTCGTGCTACAAAACATCGTGGGAGAAAACATCGCAAAGAGAAAACATCGCAGTTCTAAAACATCGTGCTACAAAACATCGTCGTCGAAAATACAGCGGTTCAAAAACTTCGCAGTTTAAAAACATCGTCATCGAAAATATCGTGGTAAAAAATAAAGTATCTACAAATCATCGCATGACGATAACTTCGCAGACATGCTTTTTTCAGGTTTTAATTATTGTAAATGGATATTCCCATAATGATTTGTGAGCGCAGTATGTAAAGAAGGATAATTTTTATTTTCACATATTTTATTAACTAATAATTGTTTGGTGAAAAAGTAAGAAGGAAACTTAAGCATAAAAAATTAAATGCAAATTATAGATTATACTTTTCATGAAAAATTACCAGTAAAAACTTTATAAAAATGATTTATTAATGGCCTTTGTTAGTTAACTATGTCGGTTTAAAATTCTATTAAGTGCTATAAGTTGCATTAATTTTCTATGCTTAAGTTTCATTCTTATTTTCTCAGCAAAAATTTATTATTTAATAAAAAGTATGAAAGTAAAAATTATCCTTCTTTCCATCTTGCGATTACAAATCAATATGGGAATATCCATTTACAGTTATTAAAGCCTGAAAGAAGCATGTCTGCGATGTTATCGTCATGCGATGATTTGTAGATACTTTATTTTTTACCACAATATTTTCGACGACGATGTTTTTAAACTGCGAAGTTTTTGAACCGTTTTATTTTCGACGACGATGTTTTGTACCACGATGTTTTAGAACTGCGATGTTTTCTCGTTGCGATGTTTTCTCCCACGATGTTTTGTAGCAAGACGTTTTTGCCTTGCGTTGTTTTCTCCGCGACGTTTTCGTCCGCGATGTTTTTGCCGCGGTGTTTTCGGTTGTAACCACGTTACACATGGGGAAAGCCACGAAAGCGCCCATGCAGCCAGCCCGTTCGCGGGATTCGAACCTCGGACCGAACTACCAGTGTTCAGCGACTTTACTGCTCGGCCGCTGGTGGACTTCTTCCGGGACATGAACAGTGGATTTTCACATGCGGCTGCTTGCTTTGTTTTGATGAAGTTCTACTGACTGATGACACTGTGGGTAAAGAGAAGGTATTTCATATTTGAAAAAATGGGTATAAAATATGTTCCTGACAATATGTGAAGTTGACCGTAACTGTTTTCTGCACTCTCTTTAGTTTTTATTTGTCGTTGTGTAAGGATCCTAAGTTTTACTAACGTTTATTTTATTTTAAATCTTTACTATCACTTCTTATTTTCTACTTCCGGCCAGAATTAAAAGCTTTTAACTTATTTATGCAAATTTGTCTTGCTAACGCCAAGTACTTAAGTTGTGGCTTTTTGCCAAGCAAGAGAGAGGAAGGAGTTATTAGAAGCAGGCCGCTTGCCATAGTAGTTTTACTCGGTTGCTGGTTGCCTTCAAGGCCAGAGGTTTAATCCTCGTGATAATTTTAAACGTATCGTAGTTTTAGCAGCTCTCTGTACTACATACGGCTGTTTGTTAATTATCGGCCAATCTTAAAGTAGACACTTGTATATTAATCCAAAGTTAGTTTAGTTAAAGTTTTAGTTAATATTTTTATATTCTTACGTTCAGACCACAAGTGGTTGGTCTCTGTATTCCGAAGTTCCGGAAAGCTCTGTAAAGATAGAAAAATAAAGGGTTTCGTATACCCTTCCTGTGTGTATTGTCTACTTCACAATTTATCGAACATAGCTTGAGTAAGCTCCCTGTTCCGAGTCAGGACAGTTAATGTTTCCAAAGCAAGTAAAGAGGAACACCAGTCCTGATAGTTGTACCAGCAACTATCATAAATCCCTTTCAAAAACTTTCTTTAGATTCTTAGAACCACGTTCTAAGAATGTTTTTCTTCTCTTTGATGATAATAAATGGATCTCTTTTTATTACGGTCATTTAAATATAACCAAGATTCATCTACTGTGACAACATTTTCCCATTTTTGTCCGAATAATTGTTTCTCATAGAGAAGTCTGCAGCGCGTTCTACTTTTGGCGCTATGTTGTGGAGAAAGACGATGCGCATTACATTTTTGCGCAATTTATAAGATTCAAATCAGAATTAATCACTTTATGTAAACTTGACACTGAATATTTTAATGATTATGCAACTGTCCTTTGACTTCAAAGATTTTAACATTAACGTTCTTGTCTTTGCAAAGTTCGAAACATTCCGTTTTTTCTTTGGATATGTATTTTGAACAATTTTTCTCCTCGAAACCAAGCTCTGACGTTTTTTTCCCCTCCTTATTCACAGTAATATCTATCATTTCTTTAAATACCGAAAAGTCATGACTTTGACAGCATTTTTTAGAAATAGAGTATTTTTAACTATTAAATTAAAAAATCCGGGGGGGGGGGGAAGAACAGTTGAGAGAAATTTCCTGTAATCGAACTCTACTGAAGAATTAAAAAATAACACTTGTTAACTTTTGGCTGAACCGATAAAAAGAATTTAAAGCCATTTTAAAAACTATTAAATTTTTATCACCTTTTTGCAAAACCTATTTGTGTGAACAAGGATTTTCGGCTAATTTTTGGAATATGGTAACAGGTAGTTTGGCGACATTTTGGTAAGGCGATAAAGGTTACTAGCTATGACTTTAGCAGTGTACATGGATAAAGTCAAGGGTGTGCGCAATGCCATTTTTGTGCAATTCTGGGATTTTTTTTTTTAAGTGAAAATAGGTCGACGTGTACATGGATACCGTGTATGTGCAATTCTTAAAAACGCGGCAAGCAGTGGGTGATTCTGCACTTTCTCCCAATTTCGCACCTAATCTTCGTCATGATTAAACACTTTTGTTCCATAAAAGTTATAGCATAAGCGTAATTCGGCTAGCAGATTGTTGTAAAAAAAAGTGTTGAGTAATAAAAAAAAAAAAAAAATGCCTTTACTTCGTGAAAACAAAATGGCGTCCCCCCCCAAAAAAAAAAACTACACAAACAAATTTTCTCCAAAAAATTGCCAAGTTACCATAATCCGAAGATTAACCGGATTTTCTTCCATGTTCTATTTGAAAAATAAATACAGAAGAAAATTAAAATTGGATCTTAATTTACGGTTAAAACGAAGTGAAATAAGAAGAGACATAACGAAATTGATTTCCCTTAAACAGACCCAGATTTCACACCACATTATAGAATTATAACTTAAACTTTAAGTATTCTAACTTAAAATTTTGATAATTAAAATGGTAAACCAATTTTCAATCTAATATTTTCTATGTGTGCATATTTTTAACGAACAACCAATAGGTTGTGCAAATGGAAAATATTTTTTTTAAAATATTTTTATTGAGAAATTGAAACATAATCACTGTAAAATGTAATGGTGGTACTAAGGTTTTTCAATTTTTGTTTAGATGGTACGCGTTAGTCAAAAAGTTGAGAACCGCTGTACTACACGATAATTTACACTTTGGAAAAAGTGCATTTTGATACCATAAGAGTGTTTACATACCATAAGTTCCAACTAACTAAATATGTTCGAAAGCTACAACTAACTAAAATATGTAATATATATGTGTGCTAAAAATACTACATAATGTATTACGTTGAAGTACATTTATATAGTGAATAATGTTGCAAAAGATTGCATGAAACTTAGGAAAATAAGTTTTCTTCAGTCCACAAGATCTAGCTGGGCGTAATCTGATGCTCACACCTGTTAAGATCTAATTTTAGAAAAGGGGAGGAAGGTAAAAAAGAAAGGAAAAAAGAGACTATACAAAACTACCCGCATGCATTTGAAAGAAATACATAACGAGGGAGGTTCGATTACATTTAAATAATGCTGGCAACAGAAAAGAGAATGGGCTAGGCCAATTCTTTCGTCGTATCCTTGTTTAGCGAAAGAATTCATAACACATACCAAAGATCCAATAATAGCCTAAAACTTCTAGCCTTTCAAAATACAACATCTTCTTAGTTGAAAGCCTAATCAAGTTATATACAGGGGTTGGACAAAAAATATGGAAACACCTTTAAAAAAACACGTTTCTTTGCTTAATATGGTGTAGGAAACCCGTTGGCATCAAAACAGCTTGCAGTCTTCTCGGAATGGATAAATACAGTTCCTGTATGTTTGCCAAGGGAATATTATACCATTCTTCCTGCAAAACGGTGGCAAGTTCAGATAACGATGTTGGCGGTGGATAACGAAAACGCACTTTCCGTTCCAATGTAGACCACAAAGGTTCGATAATATTCAGGTCCGGTGACTGTGGTGGCCAAGGGAGATGGGACAACTCATCCTCGTGTTCAGAAAACCAGTCCTGGACAATGTGAGCTGTGTGAACAGGGGCTTTGTCGTCTTGGAAGACACCATCACCATCGGGGAACAAAGTTTGTACCATGGGATGAACTTGATCGGCCAAAATGTTCACATAAGTCTTGGCAGTCATGTGCCCTGACACAGTTATCACGGGGCTAGCAGAGAACCACGATATGGCTGCCCAAACCATAACAGAACCCCCGCCATGTTTCACTCTTGGCAACAAGCAGTCGGTATTATAGGCTTGAGATGGCGTTCTCCAGACGTAAACTCGGCCAGAAGTGGGAAACAATGTGAAAGAAGACTCCTCAGACCATATTACTCGCTTCCACTGCTCTATAGTCCAGGCTTTATGACTTAAACACCCCCTTTTCCTGTTACGGGCATTAGCATCACTGATGAGTGGCTTCTCAATTGCAGCACGGCCAGCAATTCCCTGTTTATGAAGCTCCCTTCTAATTGTTTTGGTACTCACAGGGTTCGGTAACACAACATTCATTTCAGCAGTAACTTTTGCAGCTGTGGTTTTCTTATTTTTCGTCACAATTGCCCTTAATGATCGTCTGTCACGATCACTCAGGACACACTTTCGTCCGCGCTGTGATTTAGCAGATGATGTTTTTCCGCTTTTCAAATATGCGGAATAAATCTTCGATACAGTACCTCTTGAAACACTAAACACCTCGGCTACCTTGCTTACGGGAGCACCTACCATACGTGCTCCAACAATTTGCCCACGTTCGAAGTCTGTTAACTCTGACATAATGCAATGACAACCTCACATAACAGTACTCCGACAACAACTGCAGTGTTTAGCACATTTACGAAGTTGTATAGGTTGCGTCAGTAGTCAAAAACGCCAGCGCCAATTACATATTTCATTAAAATTAATCTTTCTTTTCAAACATGCATTTCACAAGGTGTTTCCATATTTTTGTCCATATTAGTCCATATTAGTTCCATATTTTTGTCCATTTTGTCCATATATTTGTTTCCATATTAGTCCATCCACTGTATGTTTAGTTAGATATAAATATTATCTATACTACTAAAATCTGTGCGCGTCTCTGACATTTTCTCCTCCGGAACGGTGGGAAGTTCAGTTTCAAGAGAAGTACCCTCCGAATTCCAAAAATTCTTAGGAAGCCATTTCGGCCATTCTTATCTTCGTACGACTTAAATCAACCGAGATATTAATTAATTAAAAACTCTGAAAACCTTAATTTTTGCCCTCACATTTTCTGAGTGTCAAAAATCTCTGGAAAATACAAATCTGCTTTATTTCAAAAAGTGTTGCCACTGCTCGCTTTCAAATTGTAGAGTCTGTTAACAAAAAATGTGTAAGTTTAACAATATGTGAAATAAAAATAAAATTTCCAAATATATTATGGTTGTATAAGGTCACATTCTGACGTTGAAGAAAGCACGCGATTGCATATGACGTCATTGTATGTCGAAAATATTTCGCTAATGTCAGCATTTTAAATAAATAGCTGCTGTTGGCAACTTTTTTGTTTCAAGTTAGTATAACTGACACGGTATGCTATTATTGCCACGTTGATTCCTTTATTGATGCAGAATAAATATTGTTATATTACATTAAATTTAAATCATGACGTCATACATATGAACCTGAAGTGGCAAAGATTTTGATTCCTAATTTGGCAAGGAAAAAATTATTTACGAATGGGTTGTTGCTTGGAAAGAATGAAGTGATTTCATTCATACCGAAATGCTTTTGTACATTTTCTCTTCAGAGGTGCATAGAACTTATAAATTTTGCTTTGGCAGCAGCCCGCTCATCTGCAGGCTTATCCGCTAATGTGATATATATTACCGGCACTCTTTGCTGGGCACACTATCTATTTGAATGTAAACCTCGACTTCTTATATGGACGAAATGTCTAATTTCAAATTGATAATTAACGTAAATTTTTTTAAAAGTCGGGAAATATAGTGTCAGTTAGTGGATCTGTCATACACAGATTTCCCCATCACCCATGAGGTACCCATGAAGTAGATGTAGTGAATAGATGTGACTGCAAGATTTGACTCAAAAAAGATAAAACTAACTAAATAAAACCCTGCATAATTCGCTATTCGTGACAGAACAGCAAAATTTGTCTTACAAAGCCTTTTTTATAACTTATTATTTCTGATGCCTATCATTTTTAGTTCAAAATCTTTTAATACAAGCCAATTTTTACAAAATCAACTGATGAACGTTGGTAGTTTATACCTTTCTGGCAGCAATAAGTGGCTGGAACAATAATAAGACTAACTAGATTATTGGAGATGAGGAATCAACATAATATTCATAAATTTTCAGGATTAGTTTCATATGTTTAAATATAAAACCTTCGAAAGTGTTCCAACAGATTTATAGATATTAATTACGATGATTCTTGGGTTTTTTTTTATTATTTTTTATTTATTTTATTTTATTTTATTTTATTTTATTTATTTATTTTTAATTTAAAGAAAAATAAATCCTTGTGCACCACAAAGTATGACATGAGACTTACAAAGTAAAAAAGGCAAAATTGTAAGTAATAACATCAGTTTTCAATAATACAATGAAATCATACACAAAGAGGGGAAAAAACACAAAAAAGTAAATACAAAAGTATAAAAATGTATAAAGAAATCATTTACAATGTTTAAAATAAAAGTCAACAAAATCGTTGAAAGCTTGGTAGGTCGAAGCCGAAGATACAAAATCATAACATTTCGGCGGCGAATGAATTCCAATTAATTTTAATCTGCATTTCAATAGATTTCTTGCTTTATCAAGCAATGAG
Organism: Stegodyphus dumicola; assembly: GCF_044657685.1. Taxonomy (NCBI): domain Eukaryota; kingdom Metazoa; phylum Arthropoda; class Arachnida; order Araneae; family Eresidae; genus Stegodyphus; species Stegodyphus dumicola. Next base: position 21,036,201 of record NC_140768.1, on the reverse strand, counting down.
CAGTCAAAAAGCAGATGGAAAACACTTTGCTGAACGCTAAGACTGCAGTAACACAAATTGGAAGATGTCAGCTTAAATCGTTCAAGATAAACATTAAACTTACCATGTCCAGGCAAAAATTGAGTTTTAAAATTGAACAACAAGCAACTTTTCAGTCTTTCAAAAATAGTTGGGAAGAATGTTTTTGTAACAGATCCCTTATCAGAAGAGATATAATCACAGTTCCACTGCTGAATCATTTTAGCTTTGAATGTTTTTTTAAATAAGATTTTAGAATATTTACATCAACATTAATATCATTTTTAGTTGCATTCTTAGCAAGCCAATCATCTCTCTCGTTTCTATAATTACCCGAATGACCACGGACAAATGTAAAAAACACTGAAATACCCTTCTTCTCCAGATCTCCGAGAGACTGCTGTATATTAATATAACAATAATATCATTACATAAAGAGGTATTTTTAAGGGATTCCAGGGAAGAGAGTGAATCCGTACAGATTAAGTAGCTGGAACCACGTCCATCCTGGCTAATTATCCACTTAATTGCAAAATTAATGCACAGAAGCTCAGAAATATATACATTACATTCATTTCTAATGCGAAACTGGTGACACTCAATTTCAATATCATCTTCAAAAATAACATAAGCAAAACCAACTTTATCATCAATCCTACTACCATCCGTATACAACACAAGTGAGAATGAATTTACATCAGTGCCCATACTATCCAGAATCTGTACTGGTTGTCTTACAGAAGGATGTGGAAGAACAGACAAGGGCAATAAACGATCAAAATGAGAACTGGAGCAGTTTGCAAGACTATTCTTGTAATCTATATAGGTCAGAATAAACAAATCCAGTGGTGGAAATCCGGCAAGAGAGAAAACAGCATTGTAACTAATAGTTCGGTAACCCCTTATAACTCGCAGTAAAATTCGTCTTTGAACTCGAAGCTGGCGTTTAGAGTTAATTTTCTTTTTTTAGAGACAATCCCCAAGCTCTACATACATATGAAATAAAAGGTACAATGCCTTGTTTATAAATAATTGCGCTAACATTCGACTTAACACCAAAACTATTACTTGCAATTCGATTCAGGCCACGCTGAAGTCTCTCACATTTATTAGAAATGTAGGAAATACGCTTTTTTCCAGTTTAATTTTCTGTCCAACGAAACACCTAAATATTTAATTTCATTCATCCTCTCAAGGGGATTGTCATTTAAAAGCAATTGATATCCTTCATTAGTAGTATTTTTTCTATCAATAAACATGGTCTTGGATTTTGCATGGTTAAAGTTTAACTTAAAATCTATTGACCAATGATAAATGAAATCTAAAACGTCTTGGGCGAGATGAAAAGATTTTTGCATTTCTTTTCCTTGAATACAAATCAGTAAATCATCTGCAAAGGCAAATGAATTCGCAACTGAAGAGATCAGGAAGTTTCTGTAAGAGATCATTCATAATAATAATCCAAAGCCTGGGACCAGAAACAAAGCCTTGTGGACATCCTCTCTTAGGTCGACGAACACTTGAGGTGCCACCCAAAGAAAGCTCGACCGCCTTGTCTTTCAGCAATTTAGAAACAACATTAAACACATTATGAGGTATTTTCATTTCTTTTAGTAAATTAAGAATAGCAGGCCACCATGCATTATCGGAAGCTCCTTCAATATCAAGAAAAATTAAAATTGTGTACAAACCTCTCGTCTTGCCTCTCTGTACAATGTTGCTGAGACGCAAAAGTGCATCTTCAGCACATTTTTGAGCAATGAAACCATATTGGTCAGCACTAAGAATAGTTTCTTTATGTAGATGCCAAGTAATTCTGTTAGTAATTAGTTTTTCAAAACACTTACCTAAAGAAGGAAGAAGACAGATATACCTAAGATTGTTCACATGTTGAACACTGAAAATTTGTTTCTTCGGTATCACAATAACGAGGGCGTTCTTCCAAGTTCGTGGAAAAGCACCAAGATTCAAACATATACTAAATAATCTATGAAAAACTGCAGGAAAAAGCCGATGAAAGTATCTTATAATTTCACTGGGGATAAAATCCGGGCCAGGAGCCTTGCCAAGCCTTAAATTACGAATTACATCATCAACCTCGGCCTGCGAAAAAGGAGGATGAATCTGAGACGCATAATTACTGCGAGCAGATGAGCGCCACTGAGTATGAAAGTCATTATCAAACCTCACACAATCAGGGGGAAATGCTTTATCAAGAATAGCATCAATAGTTTCCTCCGAGGAAGACATAAAGTTAACGCTTGAAAGCCGAAGGCCCGAGATCTCAATCTTCCTCAGAAAAGTTTCTTTAACACCGTAAGGTAAATTTTTTTCCACACATTCTCATTATTGATATCCGAAAGAAACCAAATTAGAATTTGATTCTCGTTTGATTCTTGTTGCCTTAGCACCCCCAATAATCCTTTTATGTCATGTTATCTTAACTCAGATCTAACCAGATTAGTTACGAAATTGAACACTTAAAGCAAAGTTACAGGAATAATAATATAGCTCATCATTTTATATCAAATAACGTATCATTTCATTTTCATTGCTATTGAACCACTGGTATAGAGTTAATCTATTTTTCAGATGCTTAAAGTACTGGAAAAATATAATAAATAAAATAAATGTTTTGTCGAATAGTCTTTGGTGTGAGGGAATATCTTATCAGGTTCAATGTTCCTTCTAACCTTCTTCGGGAACATACAAGGACCTGACTCGGAACAGAGAGCTTACTAAAGCTATGTTCACTAATTGTGGTAAGTAGACAGGATACAGACGAAGGGTATACAAAACCCTTTATTTTTCTCTATATACAATAACTTCCGTACTTCGGAATACACTGACCCTCCACTCGGGGTCTAACGTAAAAAAAGTATAAAAATAAAACTAAACTCTAATTTAACTTTAGAATAATACACGTGGAAGATTGGCCTTATAATAACAGGAAGCGTATGTAGCACAGAGACTGTGAACACTACAATACGTTTAATTTATCAAGAGGATTAAAACCTCTGGCCTGGAAGGCGAACAGCAACTGCGTAACTTCTAAGGTAAGCGGCCTGCGTTGACTTACTGCTTCCTCTCTTTCTTGCTTGGCAAAAAGCCACAACTTAAGTACTTGGCGTTCGCCAGACAAACTTTGCATAAAAACCTTCACGCTTATAATTCTGGCCGGTAGTAGAAAATAAGAAGTGATAGTAAAGATTTAAAATAAAATAAACGTTAGTAAAACTTAAGATCCTTACATACTTCCCGCCAGAGTTAATTAGTTTGAAACTGAGGTCTAAAACGACCTTGTTGAAAACTTTTAGCTCTAGAAACTAACGCGAGGCCAGTCTTTTACAACATAACTTCTCTAGAAACTAGAAAATTTAAAAGAAAGAAATTTGTTACAATAGCAGCTCCCAGTATATACAACAATCTTTTTTTCATCTGTACTGCATCTAAACAGGAGCTTTATTCAATTCTGGTTCCTTCCAGAGATCTGGAAGGAAAACTAGTTTAATGAAATGTTATACAATGACATGGCAAGTAACATATACAATTATAGTGCTCTTAACATTCTTATTTCATTCATGACTATTTTAATTATCTCTCCCTGTGCTCTCTGACATGTGTTGTAAAAAAACACCAAACACGAATGTGTTTCTGTCTACGTGTGCCACACTTCCTCCTACAATCAAAACACTAACGTGTTAAAATTCAACATAACGAGACCTCTTAACACACCCTACTTTCAACTCTAAACCCTGAGGTACTATTCTAAAAGTGGCTAACTCTAAAGTGTAGCGTCAGAGAGCCTAACTACATCATTCAACCTTTACCACATATTCGCCATGATTTAATCTTTACAGTCACACGAATAACAAATTTTCAACATTACTTTCACTTTTACCATATCACGGTATTTCTTAACATTTAAAATAACAGTTCACATGTATCTAAGAACATATCAACATGCCGTTAATTTTACACATTTGAAAACATACATTAGTAGTACATTGTTAACTTCTATTCTTTTCAAAGCAAGTGCCAATTCTTTCTACATTGAAATAATACTACATTTCAAAAAGTCTTTCAGACTAAAACTTCTTTCTTGCTAGAATGTTTTAAATAAAATTTATACAATAACTTTTTACAATATTTAAGTCTTTACACAACGCTATTCTACATCAACTTTAGTTTTACGCACGAGTAATTTAAAAACATAATACGAAAATCGGTCACAACTCATTTCTCGCCCTTTTGGCAATAAAGGTAGACCTCGCATGAGGTAAAACTTCTTGAAATCTGCCACTTGCAGTAAGAATGAAAGATTAACTTAAGTTTGCAAAGTAACATAAAATTTTACTTATCTTTGTAATATTCGGACATCCTTTTCTGGGCCCAGTCTTTAAAGGTACCGCAGATAGTAGCTTGGTTTATCCTCCTTCTTGTACGGGCTCGCCCTTCAGTGCTTTCCTCTGGAAGCTTCCTTTTTTCACCAGTACGGCCACCCTTGAATACTTTCCTTTTCTACTCTGCTTGTGGTCTTTGCCGTTTGATGGCCGCTGGTCTTGGCGGAACCGGGAAACTTCTGTCGTGATCCTGCTTGGACCTCGTTGTTGGCCTTTCAAATTTTTCTTGTACTTTTTCCTCCGCCGCTGATGGCCCTTCCGCAGTTCGGCGACTTTTGCTGCGGAGAGTTCTGTCGGATGAGTAGATCTTCCGTTTTAAAGCCGGGTTATAGTTGCCGTCATTTCTCCTGGTCCTATTCACATACGTCGTCCTTCTCCCTTCTTCATTCTGGGGGTGTTCGTGAACTCTGTTTTCTGGACGGTGGAACGGCTTCTTTTTCTTGTTACCTTCCATTTTTCCGCGGGGCAATTTTCTTTTCACTTGCTTCTGTCTCTCATTGGCTTGCCCTTGTACTTGTCGTTTTTCCACCTCTGGAGCTTGTGCCTGCGGTGTCTGCCGTGCCGGATCCTGCAAAAGATCTGAAAAGATTTGCATTTTATTACGATAGAAGTAGGGCTTGATTTGATCAATGTTTGCGGAACAGGTTTCACCATTTCTGGCTTTTAACACTACAACAGCGTGAGTTATTTTTTCTATAACATATGGTCCTTCAAATCGTGGAAAAAATTTGGCAGTTTTATCTTCTGGTGCTGAAGAAAGTGAATGCTTAATTTTTAAAACTTCATCCCCTACTTTATAAGTTACTCCCCGTCGTTTCAAATCATAATATTTCTGTTTTCTTTGTGCTACTTCCGTATTCTTTTTTGCTTCTTTTATTAGTTTTTCTATATCACCCATTTGAAATTCTGGGGCTCTTTGTTGCACATAAAATAGTTTATCTAACGGTGTTATAATCTTTCTGCCTAGAAATAACTCAGCAGGAGTTTTGCCCGTTGTATCATGTTTTGCGGTCCTAAGGGCAAAAGCAAATTCATTGACATAGTTATCCCAGCTTTTATGAAACTTTTTAACATAACTACGGATAATTTTCACTATATTTCTGTTGACCCGTTCCGCTATATTTGATTGCGGCCGATACGGGACCATTTTTAAATGACGTATGCCCAGTTTTTGGCACATGTCTTCAAATATATTACTTACAAATTGAGGACCATTATCCGATATAACTTTTAGGGGCGCCCCGTATTTTAAAATATATTTATTTAAAATAGAATCAGTAACTAATTTCGCGGAGGCTCGTTTTAAGGGAACAATTTCGGTCCATTTACTAAAATGATCAACCATAACAAGGAGATAGCGACTTTTATTTAACTGACTTTTTGGGAAAGGGCCCAATAAATCGATGCCAATTATTTCATTTGGAAATTCGGATTTAATACTATTTAGAAACCCGGCCGGGCGGAAATTAATATAATTAACTGCTTGACATGTTGGGCAGGACTGGACATACGCCCTTGTTAACTTTTGCAGTTCAGGAAAGTAGACTGCCTCGCGTACGCGTTGGATAGTTTTTCGAATACCAGCATGAGAAGCTAAAGGGCTGTCATGGAGCTCCTGCAGGATATTTAATCTAAGACTAGCTGGGATAACAGGTCGAAATTCGTTGTTGGAATTCGTAGTTTTTGTGTAGAATAATAGACCATCTATTAGTTCGTAATGGGCCGCCCTATTTCTTATCGCCACAATATCTTGGTGGCTAAAATTTTCAGGATCCTTCAAATACTCATAAATACTTCCAAACTCAGGATCCTTACCCAGTTCTGTTATTACAGTTTCTCGGGAATTTATTGTACACGCTGTAAGCATTGCAACTTTTACGGTATTACCCTGTTCGTCTAATTTAATTCGTGATAGGGCATCTGCTACGATATTTTCCTTTCCGGGGGTATGCTTGATTACCAGATTATATTCTTGCAGCTTGAGTGCCCATCTTATTAACCTTGGGGATAAATTTTTCCCTGAGTACAATCTAGTTACCGCCGCATGATCAGAGTATACTGTTATCGGCGCCTTTCCAAAATAGACTCGGAACTTTTGCACTGCTAACAGAACTGCAAGTGCCTCTCTCTCGGTCGCGGAATAGTTTCTTTGTGTTTGATTTAAAGTTCGGCTAAAAAATGCCACGGGCTGCTGATTTTGCGAAAGTACCGCTCCTACCGCATAATCCGAAGCATCCGCTGAAATTTCTAAATTTTCATCCTTTTCAGGAAATTTTAACACAGGGGCTTGCGTTAATGCTTGTTTTAATTTTTCGAAAGTACTATTGGCTTCGGCCGTCCACGAGAATCTTGCCTTTTTTCTTTTTAATTTTAACAATGGCTCCGCGATAGCTGCAAAATCAATAAAGGAATAACAATAAAGGACCTATAATATGAACAAAGTCCTAGAAAAGAAGAGAGCTTCTTTGCCGTGTTTGGAGTCGGATACTTTTGTACAGCGATTATTTTTGATTCATCTGTCTCGATCCCTTTTTGAGATATTTTGTAACCTAAATATTTTAATTCAGGGGCTGCAAATTTGCACTTTTCGACATTAACTTTTAGATCGGCCTCATTTAATAAAGAAAACACCTGTCTTAAATCCTGTACATGTTGGTCTAGATTATCACTAGTAATAATGATATCGTATAAATAGATAAATGTGGAATTTCCAAGAACAGGACTTAACACAATGTCCATGCATCGCTGAAATGTTGCTGGGGCCCCTGAAAGGCCAAACGGCATACGCAAAAATGCATAAGTGCCAGACTTGGTTATAAAAGCAGTCTTAGGCACGTCCTCAGGCCTCACCCCTATTTGAAAATAACCAGTCGTTAAGTCTAAAGTCGTCATAAATTTGGTTGATTTTATGTTCCTTAAAATTTCTTCTATGATCTGCAACGGATATACCGGATATTTCGTTATGGAATTTAATTTACGGTAATCAATAGCGAATCTCCACCTTTTTGGATGCTCCAAAGGATAATCATTATTTTTCTTACATAAAACCACCGGGCTAGCATAACTACTTGAGATGGGCGTTATGATCTTTTTACGTAGCATATCGGTAATATGCCATTCTATAATTTTTTCCTTATTCTTATCATACCGGTATGGTTTTTGACGAACTGGCAATGCATCTCCGGTGTCAATACTATGGTTAGTAACCTGAGTAAATCCTGGAATATCACTAAATAACGAAGCAAATTCACTTACCACTTGTCGGATTCTATCTTGCTCGTCATTAGGCAGGTGGTCAAGATTTAACCTTGGCGGTTCAACCTTTTCTACACGCACTGGTTTCATTGTCAGCTTAAGGGACGCTTCATTAAAATCCAGTGTAGCTTGTGCGCCTGAAAGAAAGTCTATTCCTAAGATCAAATGTGCTTGCAAATTCTTTACTATAAAAAACATCACCTTTACTTGTTCGTCCTTGATACGGATATACAAAGGTACTTTACCTACGCACTTACATTGTTCTCCTTGCGCCGCTAATACTGTCGTATTATCCGAATTATATATGCGGTATTTGCGAAAATACTTTCTAAAAAAGACTTCTGCCACACAGGAACACTGCGCGCCGGTATCCAGGAGTGCGGTGGCCGGGATATTATTCACCAAGACTTCAATCTTCGGAAGAGTCAAATTTTTCACCATTACTGTATTTAACTTGTAGGAAGAGGGGTTTTCGTGGCCTTCGGATTTCCGCACCCTCTCGTCAGCAGAAATCCGTTTTAGTTTAAATTATTTTTCCTTTCCGTGCTTTTTTTCTTTTTCCCCTGGCCTTGAGACTTTTTTCCTGGGTTGCTATTGAACTGTCGACGTTCGCCGGCTGTTTTTGAATGCTCGGGTTTCCTTGCCCACTGATTCGCTTTTTCTCCTTAGCCGTATGCTTGAGTTTGCTGTAGTCTTGGCGTACCAAATTGGTTTCGCTGTTGATATTGGCGTCTTCTTTCGACGTCCGCCGTTCTTCTACTTTCAAATTGGATTGCTAGCTCAAATAACTTTTCCAGTGTAGTCGGATTTCTTAATTCAGTAAAGTCTTGCACTTGGGGTAGTAACCTCGGCAAAATCACTTGAATTATTTCAAGATCCGGACGGTTTCCATACAAGAGCTTGAAAACGTGAATTTTTCTTAAAATAAAGCTCGAGAGGTTTTCGATTCTTTGTTGATATATACTAAAAAGTTCCGTTTCTAATTTCGCACGATCCCTTACAACAGGGAAGGCTTTTAGTAGGGCAGTCTTGAAATTTTCGTAAGTATAGGTGGGACTTCCTGCTTGACCCAAGAGACTTCTGCCGATACATTTGAACCAGTTAAGCGCTTGGCCCCTCAAAGCGCTGGTAGCTAAGGTAACTTTTTGAAACTCGTGCACGGGGTAGAGCATGAAGTGGTCATCCAATTTTTCCAAAAAACTGGTTACCGGTGAGTTTCCATTAAACGTTGCTTCTGGTTTCATCGAAGCGCGCATGGTCTGGACGATGTAACCGAATCCTTCCAGGGCGGCAGCTGGCATTTCTGGATTCTGAGCCGTTTCTGCAGGCAGCACAGGTTCTTCTTGAAACTCGGCCATGGTTATTCTTCTTCGTTGGGCGCCACTATCAGGTTCAATGTTCCTTCTAACCTTCTTCGGGAACATACAAGGACCTGACTCGGAACAGAGAGCTTACTAAAGCTATGTTCACTAATTGTAGTAAGTAGACAGGATACAGACGAAGGGTATACAAAACCCTTTATTTTTCTCTATATACAATAACTTCCGTACTTCGGAATACACTGACCCTCCACTCGGGGTCTAACGTAAAAAAGTATAAAAATAAAACTAAACTCTAATTTAACTTTAGAATAATACACGTGGAAGATTGGCCTTATAATAACAGGAAGCGTATGTAGCACAGAGACTGTGAACACTACAATACGTTTAATTTATCAAGAGGATTAAAACCTCTGGCCTGGAAGGCGAACAGCAACTGCGTAACTTTTAAGGTAAGCGGCCTGCGTTGACTTACTGCTTCCTCTCTTTCTTGCTTGGCAAAAAGCCACAACTTAAGTACTTGGCGTTCGCCAGACAAACTTTGCATAAAAACCTTCACGCTTATAATTCTGGCCGGAAGTAGAAAATAAGAAGTGATAGTAAAGATTTAAAATAAAATAAACGTTAGTAAAACTTAAGATCCTTACAATCTAAAAGCTTTCAGATTTTATATTACGCCAAAAGAGGCGTTTTTTTAATGTCTTGTGTTATACGGTTCCCTTTCCTAGCCCGCCTTCCTAGCGTGCCTTCGTGGTGTTGTGGTTCTGCACGCTGGGCCGGTGTTCCAGATGTCCGTGGTTCGATTCCCGGCGAAGGCGTTGCTAATTTTTCAATCATCTTGCCTGCTTCCAAAAAAATACCGAATCCCAACATTCCCTTTATTAATTAAATATCACGTTCTTCGCCCTTCAACCATAAAATTCAATCCAACAGCAATATCACAAACTATTTCAAAATAACATTATTTTAGAATTTTCGATACACAGTCTCGCGCGCTGGAGGTAAAAATGTTTTTTCTGTTCAATGTTGCCATTGCTGGCTTTAAAATCTTTGAGTTTGTTAATCAAAAATTCGTTAACGTTTTACAAAATATAAAATAAATAAATAAATAAAGATTTAATTTTTGTATACGACACTATTTGTTTGTATATATTATTTCTTGTTTAGTATACTTCATAAAGGTTACGACTTATTACATAACGAAACACACATACGTACAGGTATCTGAAAAAAAAAAAATAATGATAATAATAAGAAATAAATCTGAAAACTTGCAAATTTTAAAAGGCGTTTTTTTAATGTTTTGTTTGTTACCTTTATTTATTAAATAGTCATAATATATAAATAAATTAATAATAATTAATTTATTTATTAATAGTTTTTAATGTTTTGTTTGTTACCTTTATTTATTAATAGTAATTTATTTATTAAATAATATTCTTCGCATTTAAGCCATAAAATTCAATTCAACAGTAATATCGCAAAACAATTTTAAAAGGAGCATATCTTTAAACATTTTGACACACAGTCTCGCGATCTGGAGATAAGAATGCTTTTTCCTTACAATGTTGCCACTGCTCGCTTTGAAATCCTCGAGTTTGTTAATCAAAAATTCTTTAAAGTTTTACAAAATATGAAATCGATAATAAAACAATTTCCAAATTCCAAATTTTGGCTTCCAGATGCCCATATTCGAGTGTTAGCTACGTTATTCAGAATTTAATATGTCTAGGTACCATTGTTTTTTTCACAGGACCAGAAACATACATACATTCGAGCAGATTCTTCATTATTTAATTTCTTTAAATATAACGCGGAGCTCTAATATTTGGTGGCAACAATTTGAAAAGTGAAACGCCGTTTATAGAGAACCAACGCAAAATGCCAAAACGAAATTAATAGGCCTTCTGAGCTAATCCTCCTTTTGGCTAAAAAGAAAACTGAAATTGCCTTTAACTAAGCGGAAAATACTTATTTCCTGTATTGACAAGCCATATAACCGAGATAAACAGTTTCTGTTTGCTATCTTTGACCTAGTCGGCATATAATGTGTAATAAAATTAACGTAGATCTTCAACAGAATTCAATTCTGTTCATATAGCTCCCGAAAGATTATCCAGTAAAAGTAACGGCAGACATGTCCTGAATTTTCTAACAGGTGGTCGAGATACACCCTTTTATATAGCCCACCTAATTATTACCACTTGACGAACTCTCTGGACTGGGACCATCATTAAAAGGAAAAGGTTTTTGAACCGACCAGCATGTTCTGTACGAACGGTTTGTTGACGCAGCTGAAAAAGTGCTTTGGAGGAAGTCCCACATCTGCTGATTTCTCATTTGTTTCAGGAGCCGGAAACTCTCCAATCAGATTGCGAGAAGCAACAGTTGTAACAATTAATCAGTTCGGGGCCAGAGGCTCATTTTTCCTGCAGGTGGAATTAGACAAATGTAATAAAACTCACAAGCCGTCAAGTTAAAAAGAAAAGAAAGAAAAAGTTGGAGAAAACCGTAAACTGCAACGTCAAACGAATCAGGAAAAAAAGGGGAATATAATACGGCCGAAATCCAGAAAAAGTTATGTCAATGCAGGTGTAAGATTAAAATAGTAGCAGAGATATTCAAGAAGCTTACATTAACACTTGAATGCCCCGTTAACACACATATCGGAGATGATTTCATTTACTCAAATGGCAGCAGTTTCATTAAGTACGTATGAATGTATGTATTCAGTATGTAAATGAAAACAAAATAAATCTCAATCTCTTCAGTTCCAAGAAAATGTATTTAAAACAGTATTAAAAAATACTCCAAGTACAAAATCAGTTCTGAGAAATTATCTAATTGTAGACACGATTTTGTTGGGCACATAATATAATTTTACGGTCAAAATAAGGAAGCATTCAGAATATTAGATTTTCTCATGCTACTAAAAGATGCTAGAGAGACGTTAGGATTTTTCAAAGGAGACATGAAAAAGGAGCAATGCCTTCGCCGGGACTCGAACCTGGATCTTTCGAACACGCGCCGAGTATGCTTGTAACGTTGCGCGCCTCCAACTTGCACGCAACCAAGAGGTGACTGTGAAAACTGGATAAAATACAGAGTCTTGTGAAGGGTTTAAGTCCCTTTTTATTCAACGTAAAAATTACAATTGCGTGCTCTTGACGCTCACAGACTGCGCCAACTCGGCGGTCAAATAAAAATAATAACCTGAAAAGAACTTAAAGACAAGACTCTAACTACGAGGCTCTCTAAAATAACTAACTCACCGCGTTTTACAATACCGCTGCTAATTCAGCAGACTTGAAGCTCACTTGAACGATTAACACTACTTCCCGCCAAGCACATAGGCCGAAACGCGGGGTTCTTCAATTGCTCGCTAACTACCTCCGCGCTCGTGAAGTAAGAATATCACCCACCGAACTCGTTTCCCTTCTATTTAAATCATAATACTTCCGCTGATAATTTGAATCCTTGCGCGTTCTACTAAAATTTACATATTCTGGCATTGGCAGTTCCAGGGGAAAGTAAGGCTTGACAGGAAAGATAGTTTAAACTTAAAATAAATGTTAGTTAAAATAAATATAAACCCTACATGCTAACCTTTACACCAGGAAGGAATGCTGGAAGGAGGGAGAAAATACCTTATAATGTTCTTGTCCTATTTTAAAAATAACCTTTTCAAACAATTTATATCAAAATATTTAACTAAAATGTGAAGTGATTTATATTCCTACGTATTTTTTTTTTTTTTTTTTGTTTGTGTTATAAATATATTTTAAGCATTCAGAAAGAATTTTCCTTCCCTGCTGTATGACTGGATTATCTAATGCACATTTATCTGATTTACATTATATAACATTGAATATTAAAAATATTTAAATTGTAGTTAACAAATCAGATCAGGGCAAATCGCAAATTATCTACCAGTAAAGTTTAATAACTTTCCAATATTAAACAAGAGCTTACGACTGAGCACGTGTCGGAATGGTGGAAATAATAATTCTGCATGACTCAATGGACTAAAGGTTATGCAAGGAACTCACTGTTGCCATTTACATTAAGTTAAATCTATACTGGGCTCTACATTATCCCCACATTAGGCTTATAATTGCCTGCCTAGGAAACCACTGATGAGCACTCCATGACCTTGCCTAGAAAAACTTAATATTTATATTAGACTATTAAGCAACGAATAACCTACTATATGCAAGTATTATTAAAAACGAATAGTCTCAGAACGGTGAAATTTTGTATGTGGGGCTGCTATAACATGTAGATGTGCACCTCCCTTTTTGGTTGCAATCGGCGGCACCAAAACTATATAAATATATGTATATATATCCACTCCGTTACTCGGCTCAGTGAGCTCAGTTTCTTTGGTCTTATATGTTCGTAAATTGTGTATTTTTTGCTTTAAAATTATTGAATCATGTTGTTCTTATTTTCCTGTTCAGATTTTTATGCCCTTAGTTAACCTGCATACAATAATTGTGGAATTATCAACAATTTAAAAGTTTTTTTAAGTGTGCCTAAACCTAATTTTTCATTGCCATGGCAGCCATGTTTGTTTACATTTGAAACTTAGCAGAATAGTGGATTTGTTGCCAATCTAGAGAAACTAAGCTTCGCAACAACAAAGTGATGTCTCCTTTTATTATTGCGAATTAAATTATGCTTAATTCATTCTGGAATTATCATTTAAGTTATTAGCTTGTTTTCGCGTAGAAGCTGTAATTTTAACTGTAAAAATGTTTTTCCTTTAAATTGTTTTAACTGTACTTGGTATTTTATTTTTTTCAATATCTTTCAATTTTTAACGAAAACATTTTGATTTTTTATGTATTTTTGCCTTGCCGCGATGTGAGAACTGAATTAACTAGTAGCGCATGCGCATTAGGTAAGCGGCGCTGAATCGTTTCTGAAAACTGTTTCTTTTTTATTTGTTTAATTTCTTTTATATAAGGTTTAAGATTTGTTATAGTATTTGAATAGAACATGTGGTAATTCTTCAGATGATATATAATTTTTGTGCATTATTGAGTAATAAAATGAATGAGATGTTAAGTGAACCTTGCGCTGAATATGGTAAATAAATATAGTGAACTTTAAAGAGTGCATTTATTTTATTGTGGTTCATGCGCTACCGACGAAGTAGATTTAATTCAGTATTCGTTAACTGTTAATTCAATACGTTTAAATGAAACGTAGGAAAATTGCGTATAATTTAATATTCCGTACAAGGAAGTCATGTGGTGTATACATCAGATTTTTTTTTATTCATAAAACTTAATATGCATTCTTCTAAAACACCTCTTTTTATTTCTCACAGTTCTGTAGTTTCTATTTATGCTTTTTAATTTAATCAATCTCTTTATAATTGCTTCTGAAGCTTCTCCTTTATCTATTAAAATTCTGGTGATTTTATAATATTTTTCAACGTAAATACAGTTTAACCATTATGATATTATTAGGATTTTCAAGCTGTTACTTTTCATTGCTCATATTTTACTTTTTCTATTAATTTCTAAACGCGTTTTTCATTTAGGTGCTTATGTTGGCCTTATAAGGTATTTCTTCCATCTTCTTAGCGTGCCTTCGTAGTATAGTGGTTGTTCACTAGGCGCGTATTCGAGAGATCCGTGGTTCGATTCCCGGCGAGGGCACTGTTCATTTTTCTCATCTCCTGCTTTAAAAAGAATCTCTACAACTTAAACAAACTACTTTGAGCTTGCACCAGAACAATGATTTATAGGAGCTGCACATTGGCTGTTTGGCTGTTATTTCTTGCTTACACAGTCAATGGTAGGGCAGCAACATACAAAACGTGGTGCTACTTTGGTAGACGGTTGCACGGATTTTTGGCGATTTACGTTGGCGCGATTTTTACAATCGTCAGCCATCTTGAAAAACGCTGTTTTTACGCATAGTAAAGTATTCGAAACTTTAAAAAAAAAAAAAAAAAAAATATCGTTAAAAGTAATGGATTAATTTTTTGTTGGAAATGTCTTTTTTCAAGATGGCAGGCAAGTGTAAATAAGTACATTTACTATGAGTATAAAGTACTAAAGTATTATTATTACTTTCATATAGCAAAAAAGAGAATAAAAACACCGCTATAAAAACATTGTGCCAACGTTTAATTAGATTAAAATATTACTGAAATTGAATATTGAATTAAAAACCATCCTACCAACATTTAAAAGAATTAGAATATCATTAAATTCAAATACTTTAAAATACGTTATATAAAATATAATTAACATTAAAACATATGTGACAAAAATTATCTCAGCAACTTTTGAAAATAGTGTATTAATTTTTTAACAAAAATTGAAGTATATAATTATAAAATAAAAGAAAAATATGTACTTACATTTTTTGAGTAATTTAACCTCTTGTTTATTGATAAGTACCACAAAAGAAATCGAAATCATAATTGAATCGGATCTTTTAACAATCTTCATCTGTTATCCAAATATCTCGCACTTCATTGAAGAAGCAATTAGCGAGGTTTCCTTCAAAATTTCCTCTGACGCTATTAACAATTTATAAATAAATCTTTGATTAGGAAAGACAGGTTGGCCAAAATAAAGTCTCAAAGTGCAATTTTTTTATTCCAATACCAATAATTCTTGGTAATTACCAATAACAACATTCGTCTTCGAAACGGAGATATCCATTCCATTTGAAATCCGAGGAATTCGAAGAGATGAATAATAAAATTTTAAAATGGCGCGGAAATGCACAAATATTCAGTAACCAATCAGGGAGCTGATTACATCACGCATAGAATTAAAATTATTTAAATAATCATTCATAATAAAATCATTTTTAAAAAAAATGCAAAATTAAATTTTATTTTAATATTTAACAGCCATAAATAATGTTTAAAACATTAGATTAAATTTATAGATATTAATAAAACCAATTACTTTTTAAGTAAGGTGACGTCATTGATTACATCATCAACAACATAAAATTATATAAAATATTATAAACAACAAAATTTTTATTTCAAATAAAAATGTAAAATTAAATTGATTTTAGAAGCCATAAATAATATTTAAAACACGGAAGTTATGCATAATAAAACGCATTATTTTTTTAATAAAATGACAACAAAGTATCGGTTACCATAAATAACTTATCCAGCAATGGGTTTACCATAAGTTGTATTACTCGCCAAAAGGCAAATCGCCAAAAAGTCGCCAAAATCCGTGCAACCGTTTACCAAAGTAGCACCCAAAACGTTCATGATGATCCAACTAAAACATCATGCATGTATTAATTACATGTATTAATTACATCCTGCTACATTAGCAGCAGTAATTAAAATTAGACTGAACAGGAATGAATGCTGGCTCATTTTGATTTCCATTTACTCATATTCATTTCATCTATTTTTTACTTTTTTCTCATAATATGCGATTCGTATCTCTTATATTGTATTGTAAATTAGCTCCAAAACACGATTTGTACTTAAAATTTAAAGTTGGTTATTTAATTTTATTTATACCATGGTTCCCCTGTTAATATATTTTTAATAATAAATATGAGTGATTGTTTTTATAGGAACTATCCCATTGATCCTTTAAAACGTTTGTGAGGTTTATCTATTTATTTTAACTAACACTTCTAGAAAGAATCGTTCTTAGTTGAAATTCGAAGTTGAAAGAATTTCCTATTACCCTCTTTTCATCCACGCTTTACTTGCCAGAATGTAAATGAGATAACAAGAGTTTATTCAGATTAAGGTAGAAAGAAGTGCTTTTTAAGCAAGAGTTTCGGATGTTAGTTTAAGAGGGTGTCTGCTTATTCAAGGCCACGTTGTGCTGTGATTATTAGCGACTTGCATTATTGTCATTGAGTGCTCTAGCCGTTTGGCTTTGTCTCGCCGGTTTACTATAAACCAGAGCTCTTCTGCGCGTTAAAGTAGTCTATGTGCCGTTAGGCTAATCTACCATACCTTGAAATTATTACAGTAAGACCCCGCTTAACGCTGTTTCGGTTTAGCGCTCTTTTATTTCAACCCGGGGATTCCACGAAATCGCTCGCAGCATACGGGGATTCCCCGAAATATTATGCAGCGATAGGTTTCAAATACATATCCGAAAGAGTGTACTTGTATTTCTTGTTTGGTGCGGTATTGTACAGACATATTTTGAAGGGGTCAATGTGAAAGATGTCGAAGAAATAATTCAAGAAGCAGCGGCTAGTCTTTCTAATGATGAGCTCAAGGAATTAACTGAACAAGAAGAAAACAAAAATGTTGACAGCAGTGATTCAGAAGAAGAGCAAAAAGAACTTTCGATGGCGTTTGTAAAAAGGAGTTTGTCTACCATAACTGAAATAATGGATCAATTCATTGAAAATGATCCGAATTTTGACAGGAGCTCAAAAGTAAGGCGTGGTGTTAGAGATGCTCTATCCGTTTATGAAGAACTTTTAAGAGAACAACGCAAAAGAAAAAGGCAAACAACATTAGATGCTTTTGTCACAAAAAGGCATAACACTGAAAACGCGGAAGGCTAACTAAATAGGACTGACTGAGAATTTTATTTGTTTTTTTTTTTTTTAAGAATATTCGTTTTGTTATTTATATTTTGTTTTTATTTTTGCAAGAAATAATAATGTGGTATTAATTTGGGCTTTAAGAAATAAATGTTTGGTTTTATTTTTATTAAAAAAACATACTTTTTAAATTTAATACCTAACCAATTTCCTAGCCATCTTCCCCTAACCCCAATATTTACATGTAAAGATAGCCTCGTTTAGCGCTGTTTCACATTACGCTCTACTTTGATGGAACGTATCCCCCGCGTTAAGCGGGGTCTTACTGTATTTGTTACGTTTTTGTGCTAAGCTAGAAGTGCTTGGCTTGTTGTAACCCAAGTTGGGTAACTTGTTAATTTTATGTTCGAATAAAAGGGTCTTATACACCCTTCTTCTGATTTCTGTTTTGTTTCACAAGGCTAGAAGATAATTCTTAAATAGTCCTTTCTTAAAGTCTACTTTGTATGTTTCCAAAGAGACATAGACTTTATAAGTTGAAAGAGGTTCATTATGAAGTCGTTGAACCTTTTAAAAGATAGAGGTTTTAGGTGACAAATCGAATTCTCTTGTCTAGTCGACAGCTTGAACTATAAAAAGAATTATAAGAGCCTTGCCGAGCGTCCATAGTGACTTCTGTATTTTCAGATTACGAAAAGTATTTAAAAGAAGTTATGACATAACTTTAAAAAAAAATTATTCATCATAGCCAGGCTTCATAAAGTTAACAGATGATTCTGGTGCTAAAAAAGGACTGATCAAATTCCAGGAATTTTCTTTTTTTTTATCCATCTCGGATATAATTACCTAGAAACACTTTAATTAGAATTCCTGTTAACAAGCATCGTTTGTATTTAACATTAAAAACCGCTATTTCTTAAAATAAAATATACACCCCCAAAAAATTCTTAAAATAAATTTTGTTGAAATTTTTGTAAGAGCAATGTCTACGAAAGACGTACTTTTAAGATGAAATTTCTTTTAAGCACGTTTTCCTTCATTCATGCATATAAATAAAAGCCACTATTTTAACATTATTATTATATTATTACTAATTAAGCATCATAAAACTTCAAAATGAGTGTAAAAGAAATTCACTTTTGCTTTAACACACGACAGACTTTAAATTAATATTTGTTTTGTATGCACAATTTACAATATTGATAAACGAAAATAGAGGCTTGCAGTCTCAATAAAATGTCCCATTAATGGGGATAAATGACTTTTTGTAGCACCCAATCTTTTTGGTAAAGAAAGAGGGGACAGGAAACGTCGCGCAGTTCATGGGTTAGATAAGAGGGGGAAGGGGATCTTCGATCAAATTTCGCGCAGTTCCTTACCCTACCCTTCCGTTATGCGCCTGCCACGCAATTTTGCGGTTTTTTTAAATTTGTAAATAATTTCTATTATGTGTGAGTACATGTGTTGTGTAAAAACACATACACACACAACGATGGCGCTGCCGTTGGATCTCGGCGTATGTTTGGCTTCTCTTTCACAGTTAAAAAAAAAAAAAATCTGAAATGTTTCAGATTTTAAATTACGTCCAAAGGGGCGTTTTTTAACATTTTGTGTGTTACCTTTCTTTATTAAATATCATGTTTCTCGCACTTAAACCATAAGATCCAGTGCAACAGCAATATCGCAAAATAGTTTTAAAACGAGCATATCTTTAGAATTTCCGATACAGAGGCTCCTGCGCTGGAGATAAAAATGTTTTTTCTGCACAACGTTGCCATTGCTCGCTTTGAAGTCCTTGAGTTTGTTAATCAAAAATTCGTCAAAGTTTTAAAAAATAGGAAATCGATCATAAAACAAATTTCAAATTTCAAATTTGGTCTTTCACATGCTCATATTCGTTGGAGGATTACGTTATTCAAAATTCGATGACTCTATGTACCGTTATTTTATGACAATGTGAGAAATATGCATGCATTTACGCAGATTTTTTCATTATTTAATTTCTTCAAATATAATGCAGGACTCTAACATTTTGTGGCAACAGTTTGAAAAGTGAACCGATATTTATGAGTCCGACGCAAAATGCCAAAACGAAACTAATAATCCTTCGGGATTCAAATCCCTTTGGACTAAAAAGCGCGCCAGGTGCGTAACGCAAAAGTACCTGAAACAGAGTATAATTTTTTATTGACTATATTTCCTATGGAACTTATAAAAAACCTAGCATATTTTTTTAAAACGAGTAACATGATCATAATTATAATCCTAAATCTTAATATATTTGATTTTAAGGTTTTAAGATGGAACCATGGACATATGATCAACCATTCAAGACATCATACTCAGCTGTACAATCTTCTCGAAACTCGCTATATAGACAGACATATGTTACTAAACAGAAAGCTTAAATCATAGAGTGAGAAAGAAAGTGGAAAAAAATCATGCGCACCGAAACATCATTCGTAAGACTAACTATTATCTCTAACACTCGCTATAAAATAGCATAATCTTCAACTCAATTAATACATTATTTGCAAAAATGTAATTAATACCTAAAACTCGTCAGAGAATTCACATCCTAATTTTAGAGCACTCGCCACAAATATATTCTCCAGAACGTCGACATAAAATTTTGAGATTTTTAGCTTTCAGAATTTAAAAGTCTGGGTAATTTATATTGTTTTTAATGCAAAAAAATTAAATTCTAAATGAATTTATGTTATCCTTTCGTGTATTCTTTTGCCTTTAGGAGAATTTTTTTTAATTCCTTGCAGGTTTGGTTTAGTTGATTATGGCAAACGGCAATAGGGCTAAGGTAAAATGGCTCATATACATGTTACACATGAGGAAAACAACGAAAACGCCCACGCGCTTGAAATCGAACCCAGGTTCGACCTACCAATGTTCAGAAACCACTCGGCCGCTTGTGGGATGTTTCCTTGTAGGAGTAAAGGATGTACTGTAATCGAGAAAATTTCAGGTATTATATTTTCAACGAAAATAACCATTTTGACCGCTCTCGAATCCATTTGAACGATGTGCTTTGCGACATCTTTAAAGAATAAAGGACAGAATAAAGAAGTCCTTTTTCCAAAGCAGATTGTAAAATGGATTTAAAATGGATTCAGAAGAGATTTTTTTTTCGTGACGTCAGTACGTATGTATGTATGTATCTCGCATAACTCAAAGAAAAGTAGCCGTAGAACGTTGAAATTTTGTATATAGAACTGCTGTAACACCTTGTTGTGCACCTCTCCTTTTTTGTTGCAATCGGACTCGCCAAATATTTGTAATTAATTTCCACGTACCTCCTCTTGACGACGTTATGTTGAAGTCGATTGAATTCCTCTTTCGTGTTCTTTTTTATTTTCTTTGTTTGTAATTTTTTGTGATGGTTTATTTTAATTTTCTTTTTACATCTACATAATTATAATTCTATATTTATAGGATCTATTGAAATTGGTTTGAATTTCATTTTCTGGTCGTTGTGAAAAATTAGTTCTAAATTTCTTTATGCTTTTACTGATCAACTTTCTGCGGCATAATGCACGAAAATTCTTGGAATAATTATATTTTTTATTTATATAAGAATTCTTTTGTATATATATATATATATATATATATATATATATATATATATATTCCCACTCTATTGCCCGGCTCAGTTTTTTTTACTCTTATATGTTGATGAATTGTGCGCTTTTTGCTTTAAAATTGATTGAATTGTGTTGTTCTTATATTCCGGTTAAGGTTTTTATAACTTTAGTTATTCTGCATAGCACGTTATTCAAAACTGGATGGCTCTAGGTAACCTTGTTTTATCACAATGCAAGATTCTTCATTATTTAATTTGTTTAAATATAACGCAAGGCGATAATATTTCGTGGCAACAGTTTGAAAAGTGAATCAACGCAAAAAAAGTGAATCGACCCACAATGCCAAAACGAAATTAATAGCCCTTCTGAGCTAACGCTCCTTTGGACTAAAAAGTGGATTTTACAATGTAGTTAGAAATTTTTCACGGTTTTAAGCATGATATTTTAAGTGCTCTTCGATAATATTTAGTCAGCTGATATCATGGATGGGGATACCGCTGATTGCACTGTAAGCTGTTATCTCGGCTTAAAGATAGCAAGGAGTTACGGTAAATATTAAATAAACAAAATTTTGCTGAAAAACAGTCATATGGCCGTTTTCAGGCTTGAAATTTCATATAAAGATAACTAAAATTAAAACTCTCCTCAAGGATTTGACTCCGAAACCTGAAATTTTCAAAAACTGCCAAAAGAATGAGATAGAGTATTAATTATTATAGAAAAATATCCCAGGTACTTTATTTTTGGAATCTCTCTCTTTGATATAATTCTGTTATAATGTCTTAGACATACTATTTAAAGATGCACGTAAGCTTACTTAAAGGCGTTACTAAAAGTATTATAGGATGTGTATATACGGCGTGGGCAGCTGCAGTTGCGGCATTAAGTGATTTTGAGAAATGCATTTTCCATTTAATTCACTCCAACGCTTAATTTAAAAATCCTTTTTTGATTTTTCAAAATATTAATTTTCATCTTTTAATTAAAAAAATAAATCTGAAAACTGACATTTCCTTGTCTTGAGTACTAAATACTTTCTCAATGTCTTTTTCTAAATTTTAATAGTACAGTAGACCTCCAATTATCCGAATCAATTGGGACCGGATCCCATTCGGTTAATCAAAAATTCAGATAATTGGAATTTTTCCGAAGAAAGGGTCTACGTACACTTTAATTTATAACCGTATGTACTGTACGTTAAAAATGGGAGAAAAAAAGCTATTTTTTTTTAAAAAAAAGTGGTTTTAATTAATTAAAATGAAACAGCAACACTTTTACTACATACTGTAGAGTACTTAAAAGCCATTGCTTACACGGTCAAAGTATTGCCATCTCGGTCAAAGTAAGCTGTTTGACTATCTTCATCCGTCTTCGGGCAGCCAGTTTGCGTATCCGCTTGACAATGAAAAGTTGCATGTGGCCACACTCTTAATTTTTTTAGTCTTAATTTTTTTTCTTAAATTCTGAAAATGATTTGGATAATTGGAGTTGTGCTGTATCTGACATTTCAACTTAGCTACCTATTTTATTTCGATTGTTTATTTCCTTAACAGCAAAATTATAAGTGTTTTTTTTTGTATCTTTATACATCATCTAATAGTTTGTAAAATAAAGTTTCAATAATAAATAAATAAATTCAAATATACATGTTTAATGCATATTATTAGCAACAAACTGAAAATCTCAAAGCACTTCATCAACTATTTCTCAAGGGAACTCGGAATCCCCTGTACAGACAATGTCAATTTGGTCATTTTGCATGCACCTTTTCTCAAAATCTGCTCTAGATACACATTTGAAATTTTTCGCGTACACCTATCTGATTATACTGAATGAGCTTTTGAAACATTTTGAGTTTTAGAGTAATTTATAGAATATTGTATTTGGCATAATAAAATTTAGCACTTTTCTCACAAAAACAACAACAAAAAAGAAAAAATAAACTGTGAATTTTTTCCCTTAGTTTCTTACAAAAAGCTCATTTCAGTAAATATTGTGAAACATAATAAACAATTTACATACCTGTGAGTAGTAGTTCCTGAGAAAAGGTACATCGAGTATAAAAAAAAAAACACATTGGGAGAAAAATGCATTTTTATGTAAAAATCGTCATTTATCAAAGCATTCAATGATAAATTAAAACAAGATTTTTTTACAGTTCTAATTTTCATAAAGTATGGTAATTTTAGAAAGCTAAAAGTGTAGAGAATTTGAAAATTCAAAAATTCCCAATCACCAGTTTTTGAAGATTTTTGGCTTCGAACAGCTATAAAAATCTGAATACTTTAAAGTAAAGAAAGCTAAATTTGAAGTCTCCAGTCTAAAAGCTCCTTCAATACACAAAAACACTCAACGTGCTTTTGACATATTTTAAATCATGATATTAGTACATAAGTTTTAGCATCGATTTGATAATGTAGGCAAGATTTTTTGTTCAAAATTCATAACATTGAAACGGCTAAATATTTTATCCAAAATTTCATGGTTTGCAGTCTCATTTTAAAAGTGAAAGAAAAAAAAAGAAGTATCTCTGTGCAGCGTAATAAATTGTATCCTTCTGTTAAAACTATAGTTTTTTAAAAAGCAGAGGAATTTTAATAGCTTTTTATTTTTCCAGTTCGTTGCGATCTCTTTTGAATTTAGAAAATTTTATGCATTCTGACATATGCAACTAAGCTGTTTAAAATCCTTTATTTCTCCTTTTGAAAAAAACAGTTTAAAAATATTTTTTTCTGGAAACTTTACAGCAACGCAGTAATTTTCAAAACAGCTTAGTTTCAAACACACATTTGCCATTTTCCCACACAAAAACATTTCTTTATCTTTTTTTTTTTTTTTTTTTTTTTTGAAGAATTATCATACAGCGACTGTAGCCAAATTGCTTCGCTTTCATAGATAACAAGTAACAGCAAATCAAAACTAAGTTTTAATTCACAGACCATATTGTCATCTTTAAGAACCACAGCCACAAATTGCGCAATTTTTAGCTCTTCAGTTAAGATTCTGAGCTCGTATGTGGCTTTTATGACAAAAGAAGAAATTTAAAAAAAAGAAATCAAAAGTTAAATTTAAAAATAAATGTCATAGTTTCGAATAAAAAAATTCATAACTGCGATAAAAGACGATCATTCTATAATTAGATGCATACCGTTAATAATAAACAATCTTTAAAAGGTATATAAATTCACGAAATACAGCTATATAAATCGCATCTGTCTTTAAAATAAGCAAAATCAACACTCACTGGTAAGCAAGTAGGCAGTTCATCTGCACTGCAAAGCTGTAGCGCCAAGCAGGAAAGCCACAAGCCTAACAATTCCAGCCGGAGCTTCCACCTTGTCGTAGAATACATGATTTGATTTGATAGTTATTTTCGATTGATTAAATTAACACAATTCCTTAAGCAATTTCTCGAAGGAGATGATTCAGTTGATTTCATTTAGATTCCACACAATTAGCTGTGTGCATGAGAGACTTAAAATTTACATTGTTTCGTCTTGAGCTGCGGTTTGATTATGCTCCCGGCTCGAGCGTTTGTGAATGCGCTGCGAGCGAAACGGAGCGGATTCAGGGTTGCCAGAAAAGGAAAACAATTCGCAAATTATCGCCTTTTTGGCATGTTTAGATAAAGCTGTTGACACTATTCGGTGAATGTTTAAAGCAAATAATTGCCCATTTGTTAATTGAAAATTGATTTATTGAAGCCAGTAACTATTCCTAGCTTTAATATTTTACCTAAACTGGATGTTTCTAATAATATGAAGAAGCTGAATGTTTTGTTTTATGTAATATGGATATCTTAAAATATTCATTCTATATCAATCGTAAAAGAGATTACATTGGCAACTCCTAGCTTAACTTCGAATGTACTACGGCTCCCAAAAGTGTTCGTACACTTTAAGAATTTGTAGAAAAAGGTACTGTAGCCCGGAATTCAATTCGAATATAAAACCCTTTTTTTATATTATCTCCGTAGGATTTTGAATAAAACCAATTTTTTTATTTAGTACTGACTTATTTTCGTTTCCTAAAACTGAAAATGTAAAGAGGCATAGATAAAACACGCCACAAAAGTGACTGTACCCCCGAAATATATTTGTAAAAGTTCATAAATAAAATTATCGTCTGCCATTTTTTTATTTTTGCATTTTAGTGACGTTTAGAAAATCGTTTGGCTTTATTCTTTGCTTCTTTATATTTTATTTAATATTTTAAAATGGCTCGTAGCCGTAAGGAAACAATGAATAACATTCGAAAATTGTTCATTTTTTCATAGGGGTGGGAAATCGGATCCGGGATATTGTAAATTAGTAAATTTATCCCATTCTACGGTGCTGTATGTGATAAAATGCTTTAAAGAAGAAAATGAGATCGAAAATAAAGTAAGGAGGGGTCGTAAAGCAAAGTTAATTCAACGTGATGAGAGATTTATAGTTAGAAAATTTGTGAAAAATCCACGTTCACTGTGAACATTTCTACGGAATTTACTGAAACATTTTATACTTCAGTTTCACCTGAAACTGTTCGACGAGTACTCAGATCAGCTGGATAATATGGACGCTCTGCTCGAATAAAATTTTTTGTAAGTGCAAAAAAATAGAAAGCTTAGGTTTTCCTTCGCAAAATCAATGGTAAATAAGGCCGAAGCGTACTGGGTTTGTATCTTAATTGCAGATGAAATCAAATTTAATATTTTTGGTTCCGATGGGCATATTTAATTGTATGGAGAAGAAAAATTGAGTAACTCAATTCCAAGACCTTGGTTGGAACAGTAAAGCATAGCGGTGGAGGTCTCCATGTGTGGGGATGCATATCAGCATCAGGATTAGGTAATTTCGTATGTATTGCTGCCATAATGAACCATGCTGTTTGCTTAAATATTTTAAAAGATAATTTTAAATTATCCGAATTTTATCCGAATTAATTTGAACATTGGAAACAACTTTATTTTTAGCAAAATAACGATCTTAAGCAAACGACCCTCACTGTTCTTCGCCTTCTCTGCATCTATATCTGTCCATAACTTCTGAAAACACCACTTCAGTCATCGGATTTAAATCCAACAGAACACACAGCTGGAGGGAAATAGAGGTAGAGTATGAAGACACAACATTAAAACGAAAACCGAACTAAAAACTGTAAAATGAAAGAATGGAAGAACACTGATGCAAATATTGCCCCCTCCCCCCAAAAAAAAAACTGGTGAACTTCATAAACGCTGTAGGATACCTTAAAAAATACTGACCCGGCATACAATATAAAATTTACTATTACAGTGTCTCACAAAATTGATGGGACACTTGTGCTTTACAAAAGGAAACTGCAATAAAATAAATTTAAAAAACATGTAAAATTTTTTGTGGATGTGTTTCATACTTAAATTTAGTAACAATTATTACATAACATACATTTTCTCAAAATATTAAAATATTAATTTAATAAAAAATACAATTGTTTAGACCGGAGCAGAAAATGGCTCACTTAAGTGATGGGACACTTACTTTTCCATCAAATATTTATCCAAAAATTTTACTTTTTAAAAGGTTTTAATATTTTGTTGGATTTCCTTTTACTGTTAAAACATGATTTAATCTTCTTGGGATGGATTCGACTAATTTTTTTGTGATTTCTGGAGTGATTTTACCCCATTCTTCTTGAAGCACCGATTTTAATTGTTGTTTTGAAGAAATGTTTGCGAATTCTTGATTCCAATTCTTGCCAAATATTCTCTATGGGATTTAATTGTGGAGATTGTGGGGGTATTTTTATTATTTCAGGACAGTTATACAGCAGCCAGAGTCTAACGTTCAAAGCACTGTGCTTGGGGTCATTGTCCTGGTAGAATTTAAAATCGTTATGAAGATTCAATTTTCGTGCTGAAGATTTCAAATTTTGATTTAAAATGTCAATATACTTGTACTGATCCATTTTACTGTCAATAAAAACAAGATTACCAACTCCAGCGGACGACATACACCCCCATACCATAACTCCTCCTCCACCATGTTTTACTGTTGGCACCAAGTTCTGTTTGCGAAAGTCTTCCCTGGGTTTTCTCCCCGCCAAGATTCTACCATCAGAACCAAATATATTAAATTTACTCTCATCAGCAAATATAACTTCATTCCAGTAATCAGAATTCTTATTTATGTTGGATTTTGCGAAAGCCAGTCTGAGTTTTCTATTCTTTTCACTTACGAAGAATTTTTTCCTGGCTGCTCTACCGTGATATCCAGTAGATCGAATTACTCTTCTAATAGTCTCAGAATTAACAATTACTCCATATAATGCTTGTAAATCAGCAGTAACTTTAGGAGCACTCATTCTTGGATTTTTTTTTAAATATTTCGAACGATAATTCGCTTTATTCCATTGGATAGCTTTGATGGTCGGCCAGGTCTTCTTTTATCCTGAATCATATGATTCTTTTTATATCGTTTATTGATATTGAAAACTGTTGAATGACTGAAGTTAACTCTTTCAGTAGTTTCTCTAATACATTTTCCACGTTCAATATGCAGATTAATAACTAATTTTCGAATTCCAGGCAAAGTTTCTTTTCGTTTAGCATTTATGGCTGCACAGAGCTAAAAAACACAAAAATTCCAAAACACACTGGAGAGAAATACTGCAGACGATTTTATAAATTATTGGCAATTGCTTTTGAGTAAAAATAAATACCCCAAAAGATATTTTTATTGCTTACTTCAGACGATTTTTGTTGCATAGTACGTAGTGTCCCATCACTTAAGTGAGCCATTTTCTGCTCCGTTCTAAACAATTGTATTTTTATTAAATTAATATTTTTTTGTTACTTTTTGAATACTGGTTTTCTAAAAAAGAAAAAAAAATAGCAAACACTTTTGGGTGCTGCTGTATATATAATCGTGACAATATTCAGCACTTCTAATGACTTTTGAATACTTTCTTGTACCATTATCATCTCTTATTAGCCCAAAGGGCGTTAGCCCAGAAGGGCTATTAATTTCGTTTTGGCATTTCGCTCCGAATCACTATAAAAGGCGTATCACTTTTCAAATTGTTGCCACCAAATGTTAGAACTCTGCATTATATTTAAAGAAATTAAATAATGAAGAATCTGCATGAATGTACGTATGCTTCTCGCATTGTAATAAAACAACGGTACCTACAGCCATCAAAAATCAAAGTTAAAAAATTTTGAACAACGCAATCTTCCACCGAATATGGGCACCTGAAACCTAATTTGGAATTTGAAATTTGTTTTATTATCGATTTCATAGTTTGCAACACTTTAATGAATTTTTGATCAACAAGCTCAACAATTTCAAAGAGAGCAATGGCAACACTGTACGAAAAAAAAATTATCTCCAGCGCGCGAGGCTGTGTATCAGAAATTCTAAAGATATGCTCTATTTTGCGATATTGCTGTTGAATTGAATTTTATGGTTTAAGTGCAAAGAACATGATATTTAATAAATAAAAGTAATACAGAAAGCGTTAAAAAAACGCCCCTTTGAGCATAATATAAAATCTGAAATCTTTCAGATTTTTTATTTATTTATTTTTTATTTCTTCTACGCATAATTGAGAATGGACTATATTCCCAGCATTTGTTGTAATATGACATTACCTCTGAAAAATATTTTCAATGGTGGGAAAACGAGCCATTAACATATGGAAGTACATAGCCTATCGAAGTTTATGAAGAGATATAGCCCGGTAATTTTTTTGTTCATTTACTTTTTATTGTTAGGTGTTCTTGATTTTTTACGCTACATATTTAACGGTAAAATTAAACTTGCATAATGAATTCTAATGAATTTACAAAAAGAAGAGTTTATTGAATTTTCGCTTTCCACGAAAAATACGATTTATTTATTTATTTTTTTTTTCAGTATTTCTTTTAAATTTAATCTCTTTAAAACATGTAACAAGTTGATTATTCAAATGTATAGCATGAGTGTAATTAAAAATATAAAACTAGGCAATAAAGACATAATAGATTAACTAATTTAAGTCTCTCAACAACCTTAATTTTAGATAGATTTAAAAAAAAAACTCTAACAGTTTCGAGGGAAATCACACGCCGAAACATAGGTCTTCCTCCTTCAGAAACAAAAGAAAATAAGGAAAATAAAAGAGAAAAATTCTGCTAGATTTTGAAGAAAAGTGGCCTGATTCTCTGAAGAAGAGAAACCCGTGATTAATCGCTCGTGAAATCGTCAAAGTTAATATTCAAAATTCAAGCCAGATGGAAGTTGCTTTTCACTTAATTATAAATTTTGCATTAGAATGTTCGGAGCAGGATATATAAAAAATAAGCAATGCCTTCATAGCGATTTGAGCTCTTGATCTTCCGACTGCTTGACGGACGTGCTTTCCAGTTGCAACACGAAGGCACTCGGTAACGAGAGAGAAAAATACCTTATAAGAGTTCATGTTTCGAAATCAAACTAAAAACTTCTTTCGCATTGAATTTCACTTAAAATTTATTTAAAATGCAATTGGCAGAATGTAGCTAGAGAAGCTGACAAAATCTGCCATGATTTCCTAGCATCCGCTGAAGAGAACCAGATTAGATTTTTGCAATAACTTGGAAGGAAGACTAAATACTATGCACTTAATTCTAATTTTCTACGTAACATACAATCGTCGTTACCCACTGGATTCTCATAATAAATTGTAGAGCCATTAAGGTTTTTTTGAAGCAGGAGACTTGAAAAATGCGTAATGCCCTCGCATGGACTGGAACCCTGGATATCTCGAATACGCGTCGAGTATGCTTCCAGTTACACCATGAAGGCATGCGGAAAGGAGGAAGAAAATACCTAATATACTCCCTCTTTTAAACGGCGACCAGGGATTAGGAAAACCAATCGCCAAATCCTGGTGGTGACGAATTATTATCCACCACCTTTTAGTTCGGGCACCACTGTAAAGTCATTAGGTTATTTTGAAGCAGAAGATGTGAAAAATATACAATACTCTCGCCGGGACTCGAACCTGGACCTCTTAAATACGCGTCGAGTGTGCTACCGTTACACCAGGAAGGCATGCTGGAAGGAGGGAGAAAATACATTATAAAATCCTTAAATAATTTTGACGGACTAAGAAAAGTTTGCAGAATTTTTTAGCATTTCATTTTAACATTTCAAAACTTTCTTTAAAAATATAAGAAACTTCCATAGTTTTATAAAAAATTTTAAAACAATATTACAATTAAAAAATAATCTTACAGTTAAAATATACAATTTTTTAATAATTAAATATTAAAAAATAATAATAAGTCTACATTAGCAAAAGAAACTCTATTTAATATGTGTAGAGTTTTGTCTAAAACAACCAGTTACAGTAGACTAACGATACAACCGGATTAACCGTTTATATTGTTAGTCTACTATAATTAGTAACCGGTTACATCGTGGATGATGGCCACAGTTAATCAAAGATTATGGTTAATCTTACAGCAGTTAAAAAAAAGAGAAAAGAGGAATAACCTATAATACTATAAATTATTACTATTAAAATTTTACCTCTATTTTAAGTAGTTTAATTTGGAGAGTAAGTTCATTTGATTATGTAAATTAAATCAGCTTTCGGAGCAAGAATACATTTTTTTAAAGTTTCTGTTCATATATTATACAATTTTTAATAATTAAATATTAAAAAATAATAATAAGTCTAAATTAGCAAAAGAAACTCTATTTAATATGTGTAGAGTTTTGTCTAAAACAACCAGTTACAGTAGACTAACGATACAACCGGATTAACCGTTTATATTGTTAGTCTACTATAATTAGTAACCGGTTACATCGTGGATGATGTCCACAGTTAATCAAAGATTGCGGTTAATCTTACAGCAGTTAAAAAAAGAGAAAAGAGGAATAACCTATAATACTATAAATTATTACTATTAAAATTTTACCTCTATTTTAAGTAGTTTAATTTGGAGAGTAAGTTCATTTGATTATGTAAATTAAATCAGCTTTCGGAGCAAGAATACATTTTTTTAAAGTTTTTGTTCATATATTACATTTCGACTGGCGTCTAGGAAACAGAATATTAATGACTATTCACTAAAATTATTTTTACTATTTAGTAGCAGCTTATTAATAAAGAATGATTTAGCAATGCTGAAATATTTCAGATTATTTGGAAGCGTCTTACGCAGTATTGTAGATTAAAAAAAAGAATTCCCAAATATTGCGACATCATCTGTTGTCACTGCTGTTATCGCACAAGCTTTCTTCTTTTTGTAGCTACCTCAGAAGTTTTGTTTTATTCTGATACTTGTGATAGTAGTTTTTCTCTCGTTTTGCAAGGAATAAATTTAACACTTTTAGCAATGTTAATTGAGATTTAACTGCGTTTTTAACTGATTCTTTTCTTTCCTGTTATTTCCTTGTATGAAGTAAAAGGAGTAACGTAACTGAGAAAAATTTCGGGTATCATATTTCAACGGAAATATCCATTTAACTGCTCTCGAATCCTTTTGAACGATGTTTTCGAGTGACATCTGCACGTACGGACACAATGAAGGACTTTTTTTTGCCAAAATGCATTTAAAATGAATTCAGAAGAAATTTTTTTTCGTGACGTTTGTACATCGTGCGTATATATCTCGCATAACTCAAAAATGAGTAGTCTCACAACGTCGAAATTTTGTATACGGTACTGCTATAACATGTGCACCTCGGTTTTTGGTTGCAATCGGCTGCAATAAAAGTATATGAATATATGTATATATACCATAATCTAATACCCACTCTGTTACCCAGCTCGATGAGCTAAGTTTTTTTCATTCTTATAGGTCGGTAAATTCTGCGTTTTTTTGCTTTAAAAGTGATGGAATTATGTTGTTCTTGTGTTACGGTTAAGGATTTTATGCCTTTAGTAGTTGTAAAATTTTTAACAATTTAAAAGTTGTTTAAGTGCTGCTGAGCCTAACGATGCCGCCATTGTTTACACTTGAAACTCTTAGTAGAACAGTGAATTAAGTCAGTTTATGCCCCAAATTCAGTGTCTTTTTGCCGAGTGGGACGAAAAGTAATCTTTCAGTTTGCTGCACCGAAATATCTGTCTTCCTGCCCGCTGGCCAACTTGCTTGTTTTAGAGCATAAACTCTAATTAGAATTGTAAAAAAAAAAAAAAAAAAAAAAAAAAAAAAAAGAGAGAGAGAGAGAAGAAGGGGAAAAAACTATCTGTTTTAACTGCATTTGGTGTTTTATTTATTTTTTGCGGTATTTTACAGTTTTTAATGAAGATGTTTTGAGATTTATGTATTTCTGATCTGCCGCTAAATGAGAACTGAATTAATGGAATGAAAAAGATATCTGTACTGAAATTCGAGGAAATAAAAGTTTAAATGAAATGAAGCGAAAAATGTGTATAATTTAATAGGCCGTACAAGAAAGTCGCGGTTTACACATTGCAGAAGGGACTGAAATTCTTCCCAGAGTGTGGTATTTGAAGTTAGAGATTTGTAATTTGAAACAAAAAATACAATTTACTGAGACTTGAATGAATATAAGTTAACAGAATACTAAATTATACATTTTATAGGAACAAAACATAGAACATAAACATAAATATTCTATAAATAACGAAGTTGCGCCATTTTGCGTCAGACTGATTGCTTCTCTCCTCCTGCGCTACAACACATCGCTGCTGCTTAATCCATCTTTCCTTTGTTAGAATACTTATGGCGCAGAAAGTCTAAATTTAATCGTACTTAGTTTAAATCACTATTGAATATGTAAATTGGAGAATTTCACCTAAAGTAAAAATAATCTGCGGTGAAAATTGAAATAAAGATATGGATTAGTAAAAAGTGAAATCCTTCTGTGTCATCATTTCTGCTGCATCCCACTCAGCCAAACAATGTCCGGAACTCATGTGCTTGACTACTAAAATATCACAGCTTTATTAAATAGTCGACAGGATTTATTCTGCGTGGGAAAAGAACTCCTCTGGATTTATTATTCTAAATTCATCGTCTACCGTAAGCAGGTCAAGGTCATCGAGTGTCAATCATCTGCGAATCTTCCTGTGGTTTGCTTTTCTTCGTCGGCTACGAAATGTGGTGCTTCAAGTCTGAGTTTTGTGCAAACTGATTACCGGTGCTTCAAAAACGGAGACAAGAGCTAAATCCATGCTATCAACTACGCAATGGAGGACTTTTTTTTGTTAAAATGCAGTTAAAATGAATTCAGAAGAAATTTTTTTTCGTGACGTTTGTACATCGTGCGTATATATCTCGCATAACTCAAAAATGAGTAGTCTCACAACGTCGAAATTTTGTATACGGTACTGCTATAACATGCAGTTGTGAACTCGGTTTTTGGTTGCGTCGGCTACGAAATGTGGTGCTTCAAGTCTGAGTTTTGTGCAAACTGATTACCCGTGCTTCAAAAACGGAGACAAGAGCTACATCCGCGCTATCAACCACGCAAGAATCAATAGCCAAGATCGACGCAACAAAATTTCAATTTGCTATTTTTGATGGACCCAAAAGTGATATTCCCGTGGATAATTATATTATAATGTAATGCAAAAAATATTTAAGATATAGATAAACCATTAATTTTTTCGTTATGCTTGAGAGGAGAGGCACTTGCTTTCCACGCTTTGGTTACTGCTTGTCTGTCTGCTACTGCTTTCTTGCTACAAAGTTATCAAAAATGTAAGCCCTTTAGAACAGGCACATTTAATATGCCGACTTGTGTGTAGCTGCAACATGTTGCTAAAAATAAAAGTGAAGATTTAATCTGCCTTTGCCTCCAATTTCCTAGTCGTTATGGATCAACGCTTCTACACACCAAAATTCCTCCTCTTGAATATATTACATATATATGTAAGATAAAAGGCTATGTAAAAAAAATTATAATTTAAATTAGCAATAGCCTTTTAATACTTAAATTAAATTCCCCTCTCCATTCTAAAAATAGTAATCTCTTTCTGCACTACGTAATTTCGAGACTGATCCATATGAATCTTACATCATAACACTGATGAAGTAAGCGGAATTAAAACTCAAACAACCAATAATAATATCACAACGAATTATCCAACCAAAATGCATCGAGAACCAAAACTAACTCATCCTGAATTAAGATTTCATCCTGAATACAATGCATTTGCTTTCTACACTTCGGCCTATCTGGCCTGCTGCCTGCTCATGTCGTGTGTCAAGTTGTTTGTGACGGCTATATATTTACCGAAAAAAAAAATGAAATTTAATCTGCCTCGACTGCCAGTTTCTTATTCATTATGCATCAACATTCTACTCAATTAAAACAAAATTCTTGCTGTTCAATTTTTTTTTTTTTTTTTTTTTTTTTTTTTTTTTACGGATTTAATATTCTACTTTCTATGCTATCAGTGTGCTTCTATAGCATCATTACTTCTAAGTTTGCTTCATTACAATGTTACAATGAAAGTTTGCTTTATTACACATATATCTATTTGTAAAGAATTAGACTATATACGTGTATGATTTAGATACGTCCCCCCCTCCTGGAATTTAATTTGCGTCACTTGTTGTCTTCTACAATGTGGTAAGCTCTTGTCCAAAATTTAAACAAAGTATTCAACTCTATAAAACCTCACTGGCTGAATGCACTTACTATCTTGGGCAAGGAGTTAATTTCTAAAATTAGAAGTGCCGGAGCCCTATGGAAGGAAGGAAGGAAACAATAAATAAATAAATATAATAATATAAAATAATAACATAAACTAAAAATTTAAATAATTAAGTAATTAAACTAAAATTAAAAGAAACGTAAAGAGATAAATAAAAAAATTAATAAATTATTTACATATAGTTAAATGAAAAATAAACTATCGGATCCCGTCTTATTTTGGACTCTGATTGGAATTACAACTCTACTCAGAAGCTAAGAAATATCTCAGCCAAACTTCGTTTCAATTTAAGCCCTGATTATAAATATAATGTACTATTTCAAGGGATGATAAATATAAAAATAACTGAAAATGCTGAATGAAACACAAACGAAAAATGATAAAACGATTAGAGCATGAGAAAGGAGAATAGTGAGAATAGTGAGAATTCTAGAAAGAGCATCAAGGTATGGAAGGAAGTTTTAACGGAAAAGTGTAGATTTGAAAAAAAAAAAAAAAAGTCATTTCTGGTCGCGATGCCCTGTTGATATAATTCTAGATGCCAAGCAGAAATTTTCCCTGAATACTATTCGATGACAACGTCAGAATAAACTAGTTCTCGGGAAGAAACATTACGGCACGTCACGTGACCATCGTTTTAAACTTTTTGTTATCTCGATAACGCGAAAGATTCTGCATTTGCCACCGCTGGTACGACACACGATATTTCAAAATGTTATCACATTCTCCATCATCACACAAATCTGCCGTAAAGTCCCTTCTCCGGAAGGGGAACGTAAGACTCCTCTATACAAGTGACAGTAGTGGTTCCGTTTGGTTATATACACTTATGTCCATAAATTAAGGATAATTCGGAGTCACGCGGAAATCGAACTCTGAAATAAATATATCACCTGTAAAATCACTACACACATCTTCAAGAATAATATGCAAATTTCAGGAAGTAACAATATGACACCGATGGTACGTCACAATGACGAGAGTGTAAGAGAGTGATATATAAGGAATACAGACAAAGAAGTAAAATTGTTCGCAGGCGCTTTATAAGCATTTCAGTGCAATAACCGAATAGTTATGACACAAAGGACACATTTGGATGATTTTTTACGTGGTAGAATTATCGGCCGCCTGGAATGTGGGCGTACTCAACTGGAAGTATCAGACGAACTTGGAATTGCCCAGAGTCTCATCTCCAGGCTTTGTCAACGATTCCAAGATGATGGTAATGCGAGTAGACGTTACAACACAGGTCGCCCCAAAGTTACAACGCGGAATGAGGACCGGTACTTGGCAGTTACTGCCAAAAGAAAAAGGCGGAGCACAGCCTCAGACCTGTCTCGTCAGCTCTCTTTAGCCACTGGTACGACAATTTCAAGGCAGACCATGTACAGACGCTTAGGGCAGATTAGTCTATATGCTCGTAGACCTGTCAGATGCGTTCCACTTACTGAAACTCACTGTCGTCTGAGGTTAGCCTGGAGTAGAGAACATGCATTGTGGACACCGCAACAGTGGGCTTGTGTGATGTTTTCCGACGAGTCCAGGTTTAGCTGGCAGTCTGATTCTCGCCGGACTTTCATATGGAGAGCTCCAGGTACCCGTTACCACCAAGAAAACATCATTGAACGACACCGTTACGGTGGTGCAGGAATGCTCTTTTGGAGTGGAATTATTATGGGTTCCAGAACTGACCAGCATGTACAAATTGGAACCATGACAAACCAAATCTATCGGGACGTCATTCTGGAATAACATGTACGTTTGTTTCGGGGCACCATGGGCGCACAATTTGTGTTTATGGATGACCACGCCCGTTCTCACCGTGCAAACATCGTAAGCGAATGTCTTCAATCGGAAGATATCTCCCGTATGGACTGGTGGGCATTCTCACCGGACTTGAATCCAGTAGAGCACGTATGGGATATGCTTGGCTGACGAGTTGCAGCCCGTTAACCTCCTCCTACATGTCTACCGGAACTTCCGAAGAGCACTGCTTTTTGAGTGGTGTAATATCCCCCAAGATCAGAAAGATCAGATCGATAATTTGATACTCAGCATGCCTAG
Source organism: Stegodyphus dumicola (assembly GCF_044657685.1). Classification (NCBI taxonomy): domain Eukaryota; kingdom Metazoa; phylum Arthropoda; class Arachnida; order Araneae; family Eresidae; genus Stegodyphus; species Stegodyphus dumicola. Next base: position 20,999,406 of record NC_140768.1, on the reverse strand, counting down.
GCGTTGTACGGACTATATTACATCGTCTGGGAGACATACAATGTATTAACAATCATACCAAGCATGTAATATTGGTTTTTTGTAAATAGTTTTTTTTTGTAATTTGCTCCAGGAAGAAAAAATCGCTAATTTTTTTAATTATATGAAACATATAGCATCTTTTTTTGCTCTTGACCTCTTGTTTAATAAATAAGCTTTACAAATAAGTCAAATTTGTTTTGCTTCTATCTCTTCCTTTGCCTGATTTTGCATTATCCTTAATTTATGAACATGAGTGTAGTTCTCGGGAACAAAACCTTACGGCACGTCACGTGACCATCGTTTTAAACTTTTTGTTATCTCGATAACGCGAAAGATTCTGCATTTGCCACCGCTGGTACGACACATGATATTTCAAAATGTTATCACATTCTCCATCATCACACAAATCTGCCGTAAAGTCCCTTCTCCGGGAGGGGAACGTAAGACTCCTCTATACAAGTGACAGTAGTGGTTCCAGGCGTTTGGTTATATAGCTCAAAAAGTGTAGAGCAACTCTGCAGTAGGAAATCACTAGCCTGGCCAGGGTGATGCCTTTTAGCACTTTCAGGAACGAAAAGTTAACCCATTATCATACATTGACGGCATTTCCTAGGAAATAGGCCTTTGTTTACTCAATAGTATAAAGCCATATGAAATCCATCCATTGAAATTAAAGCAAATTCAATATTGTTAATGTAACATTACTTCGATATTTATTCATTATTACTCTTCTACAATATTTTTCTTCTAGAAGTATCCTCTCTCCTTTTTGTTCCTTTATTTAGAGCAACTAGATGCATAATTAATTATATGTGCACTTTGTAATTACAAATGATAATTACATTGCTATAATGTTTGGAAAGCACTACATTTTAACTACTACATTTTCCCAGTTTTTAGCGTGCAAGAGGAGAACAATAATGAATCATTTATAATTTCAGAATTAATTTGAAATTATGATTTCAAACGAGGGCGAGCTTTCTGCTGACAGAAAACAGTTTTATGGTAAGAAAAACTGGTTGTAAAAGGAAAAACCAGAAGAAAATAATAACTGCAAAACTTTTAAAAAAGTATTTAAAAGTTAAATTACAGAGTTAATACACACTTAACTAAATTAAGAACTTTCATGGACCACGACAGGAAGAAGGGTTTTCTTTCCTTAAAAGTCCCAACATCTGTCCGACGAAGGTTTGTGTCAGAGAGAAAAACAGGTCTGCATTCAGAAGTTAAAATCAATTTTAAGGCATATTTATTTTTAAAATAAAATTCGTTTGCTGAAAGTATGGTTAACTGACATAAAAGAAGTCTCGGAGCCCTTTTATTTAGATCTCCGCTTAAAATTATGATTTATCTCAAAAACTGAGAAGTACCAGAGCCGGGCTCTACTAGGCTCCGGCCCAATTTACACTCTGTCTATCTTCTACGTGATAGAATTTCCGAAACCTGTAAATTATTTTATAGGCTGTTATGCCGATGATACCCCCTTGGCAGTCAAATCAACAAACGCAAACCCTGCGATCCAAAAGCACCAAGAGCTAATACCAGTAATTGAAGACCGGTGCACAAAATGGAGAATATCCATTGAAATTCGTCGTATAAAATCTAAAGTATTATTAGTGTACTATTAAGAACAAACTCGCACGAGAAGAGTTTCACAGCTGGCGCTTTAGTATGGCAAACGATGTTGCCACATCTATCGAAATGTCCATAAATAGCAGCTGTTAATAATTCATAAAAAGCACATGACTATTTTTTTACCTTACTCTTTTTTTATGAAATTATTTCAAAAGTTCACAAAGCCAAATATCTTAGTATCAGTTTCAGTAGCACACTAAATTGGAAGGATCACGCTGGAAATGCTAAGAATAAAGCAAGAAAAGTCATCAGTTAACTTTTTCCAATTATTGGCAATTATTCCAGATTAGACTTGAGAAAGAAACGTCTCATTTATATCTCAATTGTGCGTCTAGTCCTTACCTATTTTGCCAGCATTCAAAAGTAGAATTTTAAATTAAGACTAAATAACTCTTCCAAAGGTTATGCAGAGAAATTTAAAGGAGCAAGTTGGCTCTACGCTAAATCGGCGTGACAAGGCAATCTACAAGAATAAAGTAACGTCGTAGACAGGAATGTTATCATAGAATACCAACTAATAACGTGGTCTTCAGAAGAACGGGTACGCTCTGACTAAAGCAAACTCAAACCCACAGTTATATAAGCGTAAGCTAAATTTGCATTCTGGTAGGAAAACGGAAAGGAAGAAATGACAGTAAAGATTCGTAACATAAAATAACTGGTTAATTAACATAAATACCTTACACTGCAATTAATTACGTGAAGCAAGGGGAGTGATATTATGACATCACGGGATAGATTAAGTCAGAACTTTGAAACTACGCTTCCCAGCAATGCCGAAGAAAGAAGACCTATTTCACATCGTAAAATATTTTTTTTAATGTAGTAAATCGTGCAATTAATATTTTTTATCCTTCTTGCTTTAAAAGAACACGAAGAATTTTTTTCTAATCTAGCTCACAATGTTTAACAGATACATTTTTAGGTACTGAAATTTTAAAATCATAAACCTCAAACAGTAAAAACAAATTGAACGATTTTCGAAAATTCGGCAAAAGAATGAGAAATGACATTAAAAATTGTATACAAATTTCATTTCTATCCGATGATTCAAACAGTAAATTTCTGAGCTTTTTAGCCTGTTCGTTAGACAAAGATATGTGCTAAAAACCAGCGAACATTAAATAACAATAATAATAATTTAAAAAAAAATCGAATTTTGAGAAAATCGTTTCACCCCATTGCATTGCAATCTACAAACGGCATACGTACAAAAAATAAACTCAGTAGGAAGTAGGTGTCATACACTGAAAATAACAATCTTCCAACTACCGTAATTTCCGGAAGAAATGCCGCGGCGTTTACGTGTTTAAAACTTAAATTTTCAGCGGGTGCGGCGTTTCTACCCATGCGGCGTTTAGGTGCACTAAAAATAAAATATTTCCTATGATGGTCATTGTACATAGTTTGGATGGCCTTGTCATTGTGCATAGACTGGTGCTGTTCCCACACAAAAGACCACTCAGTTGCTTTTTGCGAACGTTATTTTGTTTACATTCTTTCCCTTGAACGGACCTACATGCCTTATTCACCCAAAACGAGATCTCAGAACAATAACATTCTTCCCCCTTTCAAATCAACATTCTCATCAGTTTGAATAGTCTCTCTACTCTGCCATTCGATGAATCTTCCAGGACCCATCTTCTCCCCACCCCTGCCTTTTCTGCAATTTTTTTCAAAGGCGGACACGACTCCACCTGCCTCGAAATAACGAACTCTGACGTATTTCCCTTTCAGCATGAATGGATTTTTCTTGGCATTCTGACAAATACAGATCCCACCAGTTTGGGTACAAGTACTTGTTGGATAGTTTTTAATTAGGGAACGGAAAATTTTTGAAAATGTCTCTAAACGGCACAGAAGCTATACATTTCTTACCTTTAATTTATTTTTGAGTTATGGTTTCATTTCATGCATTTTCTTAACTGGTATGTCATATATCAGGACTTAGGTTGAGTTTTTGCATCTATACGGCCCACGACGATGTCACGCGCAATTTAATCTATTGCGGCGTTTCTGTGTAATTTTAATTTTTTTCCCGCCATTTTTCTCGAGTGCGGCGTTTACACTGATGCGGCCTTTCTTCCGGAAATTACGGTATAACAACAAACACTATCGGTAAGCTAAATAAAAGCTTATTAAAATATATTTAAATGGCATAGGATTTGCTAATGAATACAAGATCCAGCTACTGAAGAGCATCAGCGAGAGTTTTCAGGGACTACTTGCCTTGTATAAAATGCAGATTTCAGTTAGAAGGGACTTTTGCGAAATTCCAGTTTTACGTATCTGTATTTTGAAAAGACGGGATGAATAAAAAATTTAATTGCATATAAAAATGATAACGTTGGTTGAATTCTTCGTGCAAAAAGCCTATTGCATACATTTAACAATTTAAACTAACTTATTTGTAGCAGGTTCCGCGCATAAAATCCACAAAATAAATAAAATAACAACTTTAATTACCTTAACTTCAGACAGAGCGATGTAACAAACACGGCCCTTCGTACATAAAGGTGGCGGACCCTTGCTTAAAATAGTTTTCTCAAGTGAGACACTGCTGGTGTAAAATCATGTTCAGGTTAACGAAGAAATCAATCAAAATTACCTTCCTGTTGTTGTTGCTAATGCTTACTTGTCTGACCTACAGTCAGCCCAAGCCCACGAAATACTTCGTGACAAGGAGCACAAATTTACGAATGTCGTTGGCAACAGCCTTGAACACCTTACAGATGACAGTGCCATTTAGCTCAGGTCACTCTCGATTTTGAAGACTTTCGGCTAGCCACACATTTAGAGTGCCTCCGTGCCGCGTGGACACTCTACATTTGCACACATGCATGCCTTCTCCAGAATTCGAACCCGGGCCCTTTGACACGGCAGTCAGCGATGCTAACCGCTATACCGGTTAGGCGGCAGGAAGGTAATTTTGATTGATTTCTTCTCTGAACATTACCTTTCTTTTGGTTTAGGTCTTTGGTGAGTGCCATTCTGAAGACTGGGCTTTCCCGGAAGGCTACACTTAAGTTTCTTTACAAAAACGCCCTTTATACACTGACTACCAATAAGTATTTGGACACCTGTGATAGAAAAGAAAAACTAACTTTATTCAAAAGCAATAGTTCGTAGAGCCTCCACGAGAAATAATTACAGCGGGGACCCTCCGGTGCATACTTTCCACAAGTCTTTGTATGACAGCTAGTGGTATTTTCTTCCACTCGGCTTGGAGAAGACATAGAAGTTCCTTCACCGATTTTGCACGGGTAGTGCACCCCTAAATTCGGCGATGCAACTCGTCCCAGTGGTTCTCGATAGGGTTCAGGTCTGGACTCTGGGCAGGCCAGTCCATTCGATGAACTCCATTGGCACCATACCAAGACTTGTTTAAATTCGAAACATGACAACTGGCATTGTCATCCTGAAAGTAACAGGGGTCCAACCCGTAAAACTGCCACAATATAGGAAGCACATTGTCATCCAAAATAGTGCAGTAGGCATCGGAGTTGAGCTTACCATGAATGGGGACCGAGGGTCCCAGCCCATACCAGGAGAAACACCCCCAGACCATAATTCCACTTCCGCCGAACTTGACTGTTGGCACAATGCATTCTGGAGGGAGACGTTCTCCAGGTAGATGCCAGACCCAGACCCTGCCATCTGAACGGTAAAGGGTGAACCTTGATTCGTCACTCCAAAGAACCCGTTTCCACTGATCTACGGTCCAATTTCGATGTGCTTTGCACCACATTAACCGAGCAGCACGGTTGGACTTTGTGATCAAAGGCTTATGGGCAGCAGCGCGACCATGAATACCAAGCAGATGTGCTTCCTCACGGATGGTATTCATTGAAACAATACTCCCGGATGCCTGTTGAAACTCCTCGCGAATGAGGGCCATCGGTTGGGTGCGATTCTTCCGAATTTCTCTGGACAGCACTCGTCGGTCTCTATCTCCCAGTTTCGTTGGTCTGCCGACTCGGGCACATTCCGACAATCACCGCTCACCTTCCACTTCTTAATCACATAGGCCACTGTCGATTTTGGGTACTTCAGATCTCTAGATATGTCCCTTAAGGATCGGCCACATTTGTGATACCCGATAACCTTTCTCGAAATCAGAGAGCTCCGAACTGCGAGGCATCTTGCATACCACTACAGCCGATGCTGTTTCCTACACGATATACACCGGCGGAGTCCGTGACGTACCTTAGGACCGCAGATATCGTCATTTGCATAGGTGTCCAAATACTTATTGGTAGTCAGTGTACAAACTGCGATGTTGCTCCAAACGCTTTTTGACTATTTTTCATGCAGATTAACTTAAGGCATAAAAACCTTAACCAGAATATAGCAACATCATTATTCAATCCCTTTTAAAGCAAAAAATGCACTATTTACCAACTATAAGAATTTAAAAAAACTGAGCTCACCGAGCCGGATAACAGAGTGACCACATGTAGATACTTTTGGTGAGGCCGATTGCAATAAAAAAGGAAGATGCATGAATCTATGTTATAGCAGTCCTATATACAAAATTTCAACTTTCTGAGGCTACTCATTTTTGAGTTATGAGAGATCCATACATACGTACGTACGTAGAGACGTTCAATCTGTTTTGGGAAAAAGACTTCTTCATTCTGTCCGTATATGCAGAAGTCACGCAAAAACATCTTTTAAGTGGATTCGAAAGCGGTCATAATGAATATTTTCGTTGAAATATGATACCCGAAATTTTTCGCGATTACAATAATTCCTTTACTTAGAACAAGGAAGCAGAAAAAGTCCTTTATTCTATCCGTACGTGTGGATGTCGCGCCAAAACGCCGTTCGAATGGATTTTTTAACCGGCCAAAATGGATATTTTTGTTGAAATACCCTAATGATACCCGAAATTTTTAACGATTACAATACTTCCTTTACTTCGTACAAGGAAGCAAAATGAAATGATACTCATGACAATAATTCTGAATATCTTTTTGTGAAGAATGAGTGTCAGCAGCAGATCCTTACAATCAGCTGTGTGCATCCTATTTAAAGGAACTGAATTATTTTTGAAGATTTTATTGCACGATTCCGTCATGAACGTTTTTAACACAGAAAAGAAGCAATTCCTATAACATCTTTGACATTTAAAGAACACAGTCAGGGGGGCGAATCCAATGTGGACACCACATGACTTCTTTGTACGGAATATTAAATTATACGCATTTTTTGCTGCACTTCATTTAAACTGATTCCTTCGAATTTCATTATATAGATTTCTCATTCAATTAATTCAGTTCTCACTTGGCGGGAAGGCAAAATACATAATATCTTCGTTAAAAATTGAAAAATATATAAAAACGTAGAACACCAGACACAGTTAAAGCAATTAAAAAAAAAAAAAACAGCTTTTACAATTAAAATTAGAATTTACGCGCAAAAACAAGCAATTCGGCCAGCGGATTTCAAAAACTACTTTTTACAACTCTCTGTGAGCATAATGTGTCTGTTCCAAAGGGAAGATTTTGAATGTGGAAAGCTTCAAAGATGGAAAAATCAGCTGGCATTCGAGAAGAAACCCTCATTTACAATACTTCTAAGGGATTGTTTTTGTTCACCTTAAGGTAAGAAAATTCTGTCCCTCTAAAATCCAGTTTCGGGGGCCAGTGTCTCACAGCTACAGGGACCGGAAGGTAGGAAAATTTCGATCAAACCCATTTTATTGAAGTATTATATACCTGAAAGATGAAGCCACTCTCCACAATAGGCTAAATGAATGAACTACGGAAAGCTTTGACGGGTACAAACAGGATATTCTGGCAGTGAAGAATCAGTCTTTTTCCATTCTGTGTTTACTAAGCAGCGGAGATGAGTTTAATCAACGGCAGTTTTTTCTATTGATTAATATGTATCTGTTGCCGCCCAACCGGATAGTGATTAGCGTTGCTGACAGCTTTGCCAAAGGTTCCGAGTTCGAATTCCGGAAAAAGTCATGGATGTTTGTAAATTTATAGTGTCCGTGCGGCATGGGAGCACACTAGATATGCGGCGAGCCGAAAGTCCTTTCGAGAGGTTGATGGTAGGGAAAGAGGGGGTGGGAGAGCTTCTGATCCGACTCCCGACGCGCTCTCCATGAAAATTGGGGGGGGGGGAGGGCAGAAAACTGAATTAAATCGCACGGCTACCTGTATTGTGCTCAAGGGTGTTGTCAGCCAACTACAGGCGTAAACTTGCGCTTCTTGCCACGCGTATTTTCATGGACTTGGTCTGGCTATAGGTCAGAGAAGTGAGAATTAACAACAACAACAAAGTACTTGTTTCGGTTCCTGGAAATTTAAACGTAATAAGCGGCCAAGTTCATTAACCATGCAGAGAGTTTCATATGCGGCGGGTAGTGTAAATAAAAATAACATAACCAATTGTAAAATATTTCCCAATTTAAAATTGCTGAATTCAGCCCCCCCCCAAAAAAAGTCTGGGTAGAAAAATTAAGAGATTTATAAAAATAATATAGATATTATAAATTTTGATGATAAATTGGAATAGGTTTATTATTTTTTAATAGAAGGCGAAGACAAATTTCTTTCTTCTTCTTAAGAACATCATGCTGCAAGAAAAATTTCATACATTTTTCCTAATATAGAAATTAATTCAAATATTTTTTTGTCTATTCCAGTTATCAATGCATCCGAAGAAATAGCTTTCTCTGTCTTAAAAAGGACAAAAAAACTGTTTCAGAAGACAGAAGAAAGATTAAACTGCGAAGCTGTATTACACATAGAAAACAAAAAACATTGAATAACATCTGCACTTCGAAAATAATTAATGAATTTCTTAACAAGAAATCCAGAAAAACATATTGTATCTTAAAGACATAAAAGACTTAATGGTAACCTAATTTAATAACGAATTATTTTAGTTTAAAAAATATTCCCTGAAACGTATTAGTAATTTGATGTTTTACTTTTCTTTCTCAAAGAATATTTAATTTTTTGATATATTTTAAATTTCATATATTTTAGTCTTGATATGCAAAGGAAAAAATGTAAGAAAATTTAGAAATAAAATATTTAATTTAAATTTTTATTAAAATTTCAGTAATTTAAAATAGTTATGAGTATTTAATTATATTTACTATATTTCGGCACTATTTGCGATTCAAACATATAGGTAGCTAAATATCTATCTGTGACGAAAGATTTCCGCCAAAAAACGTTAGAAAAAAAAATATGAAAGCAGTACCTTTAGAGTGGGTAGTAATCAGCACCCAAATCTATGATTTTCTGCCAACGTTTGGGTAGTTTTTCAAAGCCTTCGGCCCAGAAACTTGGTGACAGCGAGTCTAAAAACAGATCAACCTCATTTCGGACGTCCTGTGCAGAATGGAAGATAGCACCAGCAAGATGTAGCTGCAGATGTCAGAAGTCTGACAGAGCGATGTCGGGGTTACATGGTGAGTTGGCAAAAGATCTTATTCGAGCCCGTATAGAATCCAGCCGGTGAATGCAGACATGTGTGCTCTTGCATTATCTTGATGGAATATTACCTTTTTGTGCCGGAACTTAGTTCCCTTGGTAGCAGCGTAAACACGGACTAGCATCTTGCTGTGCACCTTATTGTCGAGGATTTTACCTTATTTCAAATACTCTTTTTGTCACGGCAAACCCAACAGATACAAAGCATGATCTTTTTGTTAGTCAAATTGCGCTTTGCGACGCTGCCAAGGGGCTCACCAACCCCCTTTTCGGCCTATGCTGTTGAAGTAAATCTACTTTTCATCACAGGTGACGATCCGGTCCAGAATTTTTGTTCTTGAGATGATATTCGAGCAGATTAGTGCAGGCCCGAACACGTTTGTCCGTATCTGCCGAGTCAGCTCGTGCGGGACCCAGCGATGTGACTTGTACGTCAAGTTTGGGCGATGTATAGCCCGACTAATGGACATGGCACTAACGTATAACTCCTTAGCAAGCTCTCGAGTGGTTGCATACTAATCTTCTTTCACAAGTTTTCGCAGGCGGGCCTCATCAACATCAGTAGAGGGGCCTGAGAGTTCTGCTTCTTGAATGTCATAGCAAAGAATATACACGTACAGTGGCTCCCAAAAGTGTTCGTACACTTTTGATTTTCATTGAAATAGGACTTTATCCATTAATTAAAAGTAAACTTTCTGAATGAGATTTTAATAATAAGATCTATAATCTATTCGTAACAAAATTACACGAAATATTTTTAAAATATAGCCAAACTTTATTTTTAAGAAATTAATAATCAAAAAATGACAAACATTTTATCTCACAAAAGTCTTCGTACACTTAAAACAAAAATCTTGACATAATAGTAAATATTTCCATTTTTCGTTAAATTAATATTTAGTATAGTAACATATAGGTAGCATCTATAACATATTATATTTTAGCATCTATAACAGCTTTTAAACGTCTAGGAATAGATTTTACTAGTTTTTTTTTTTTTTTTTTTTTTTTTGTAATTTCTGTATCAATGTTCATCCATTCTTCCATCATGACTGTTTTGAGTTCGCTTTTCGTTTTGATGTAGTGTTTCCGTACTCTAACCTCCAGTTCTTTCCAAATGTGTTCTATGGGGTTTAAATCTGGCGACTGAGGTGGTGTTTTCAAAACCTGTGGATCATTATAGAGACACCACAGGCGAACGTTAAGAGCCGTATGCTTAGGATCGTTATCATGATTAAAAATAAAGTTGTTTCCAATACCCAAATTTTGGGCTGATAATTTTAAATTGCCTCTTAAAATATTTAAATAAAGAGAATGATTCATTATGCCATCAATAAATACCAAATTACCTAGTCCTGATGCTACTATGCACCTCCACACAAGAACACCTTCACCGTTATGCTTAACTGTTCCAACTAAGTTAGAATGAAGTTCCTCATTTTTTCTTCTTCATACGGTTATTCGACCATCGGAACCAAAAATGTTAAATTTGCTTTCATCAGCAAATAGGACATTATTTCAGTACGGTGTATTTATCACTGATTTTGCGAATGAAAGCCTAAGCTTTCTGTTTTTTTCACTAACAAAAAAATTTTTACGGGCAGAACACCTATGTAATCTAGCTTCTCTGAGAACTCATCGAACAGTTTCAGGTGAAATTGAAGTAGAAAACTTTGCATTAAATTCTGCAGAAACTTTTACAGCACTCAAACGTGGGTTTTCACAAATTTCTTAATAATAAATCTCTCATCACGTTTAGTTAACTTTCTCGGTCGACCTTTTCTTACCTTGTTTTCAATCCGATTTTCTTCTTTAAACCGTTTTATCACATACTGCACTGTAGAATGGGATAAATTAACTAACTTAGCGATATTTCGAATTGATTTACCATTACTATGGTGAAAAATTATCAATTTTCGAATGCTGTTTGTAATTTTTTTACGACTGCGACCCATTTTTCCAATAATAAATAGAACATTATGAAGTAAACAATAAAAAATTAAAGTAAACGATTTTTAAATGCCACCACAATGCAAAAATTCAAAAAAGCGGCAAACGATAATTTTAATTTTGATTTTATCCAAAAATATTTCAGTGTACGAAGACTTTTGTGAGATAAAAAATGTTTGTCGTTTTTTGATTATCAATTTCTTAAAAATAAAGTTTCGCTATATTTTAAAAATATTTCATGTAATTTTGTTACGAATAGATTATAGATCTCATTATTAAAATCTCATTCCGAAAATTTACTTTTAATTAATGGATAGAGCCCTATTTCAATGAAAATCATAAGTATACGAACACTTTTGGGAGCCACTGTATATATAAATATATATATATATATCCCCTTCATATTCTTTAGTCATAATCCTTGTTTATTAACTTTCGGTACCAAACCTTCAGAGTGTCATATGATACAACATTAGTAAAGCACATGATTTGGTGACATTCTGTAGCTGACTTTTTGCAAGAGAACTGGAATTAACGATGGTTCTAATCTGGTAGTGTGATAGTTCCATTTCAGACACTTTGCACTTAATGATAAGGATATTCTTTTACAAATTTCACAATACAGTATTCTAAAGCAAATCTCTTTATTTCAAATGTCAAAAATCGTTTGACAAAATATGATTGAACACGCCAATGCGAATTGTTTGCGCAGGTGATATTTGTGATGGAACGGAACTTTCGTTAAAACCCGATACTTTCTTTAGGGCTCATAAATTTTACTTATTGGCTTAACCAGCTCGTTTTCTAACATTAAATCAAAGACTTCTTTTAGTCTTAATTCTAGTACACTTCTAGGTCTGAAGTAGTAATTGTAGTAGTTATTTTAGTCTATGCATACTTACTCACTTTAGTTAAAGTGCATTTAACTAAAATGAAGTACTAAAGTACTACTTAACTAAAATTACTAAAGTACTACTTAACTAAATAAGTACTAAAGTACTAATTAACTAAATAAGTACTAAAGTACTACTTAACTAAAATAAAGACAAAGTATGCTTTAGTCTTAATCTTAGTACGCTTTAGTCTTAATTTGACATAATACACTTAAGTCTTAATTAGAGTAAGTACACTTTAGTTTTAAATAAGAGAGTAAGTAAGAATATTTATAGCCACACATGTTATGGAAATGTCTAATGCTTAAAATCCTCCCTGAAGTCAAAATACAATTCTAATAATCTACTGTTCTAAAAAATTCCCTTAATTAAATACAAAATTTTGCACTTATCTTTGTTTTGCAGCTGAGAGTTTTAATTTTTTATATGCTGCCATAATCTGGTGAATAAAATTCTCTCATTTCGACAGCTGTTTAATCTGCTAAATATGGATCTTTTGATATAGTCTGTCTCCTTGATGGTCATCTTGTAAAGACATTAGGTTATTTTGAAGCAGGACGATGAAAAATGAGAATGCCTTTGCCGGGACTCGAACCACGGGCCTCTCGAATACGCGCCGAGTGTGCTCACCACTACACTATGACGACATGCTAAGAAGGCAGGAGAAATACTTTATACACTCACCCTTTTAAAGGATGACTGGGGATTAGTGGATCCAATCACCAAATCCTGGTGGTGGAGAATCATCATCCATCCCTTTTTTTAGTTCGGGTGCCACTGTAGAGACATTAGGTTATTTCGAAGCAGAAGAGATGAAAAATGAGAAATGCCTTTGCCAGGACTTGAACCACGGGCCTCTCAAATACATGTCGAGCGTGCTGACCACTACACTACGAGGATGGGAGAAATAATCTTAAGCAGGCTCTATTCCTCATTCACTGTTGGTCTCTTTTCCTTTTGTGCTGATGTTCAGCCGAATCCATCTAGCCAATCTTCTTTCCTGTAACCACCAGCTTTGGTTGCTGGAAAATGGTATCTAGTTGCTGTCCTTCTTTTTCCTTCTCTGCTCATCTAAATGCTTTTTAAGGTTACGATCAACAAAATATGCGATTTGTTGGTGCTCTGATTTCTCGACTGATGAAAATTATAGAAAGTGAAATTTTCAAATTAAAAATAAATTCAACTTGAAGATCTTGCTAAGGGCTACACTTCGACACATATCTCTTCGATATGTGTCGAAGTTTTATTTAAAAAGAGTTCATAGAGTTTTATTTAAAAAACTAAAATTTAAAGTTTACAGATATTTAGATTTCAGAAAGTGAAGAATGCAAGCAAGGTAAAATGTTTGAAAATTTTTGATTAATATGTAAAGTTTTCCTTGTTATTAAGAACATTATAACAGAAAAATAGCACACAATTTTCTGTCTATTTTAATAAAATTTTCATCGAGAGATCTTGATTTTTCCAATATTAATGTAGTAAAAATTTATCTTTAGTACTTCATTATTTTTGAATTCAATATTATCAACTCACAATCCACAAGCAGCATTCATTTATTAAACAGCTCATGCAATAACTATCTTGTATTATAATAATATAAATAATTAATTTTCTGATAATATAGATGTGAGGACTAAGCCCTTTACTAAATTTATTCATTCAGCATTTCACTTAATGTCATAATTTATATAGTTTACATAATATGCTATTTAAACATTCATTAAGCATTACATATTGTTGTGATACTGATGCATAAGCTGTATTTTACAGAATGAATTTCTCTATCCCCACCTTTCAGTTTAATTGTTCTTACCTCTTAAGATAATCACTGATACGGACACATCAGGGGATGTGAGCAGCAATCAGATGATAACTCTCTCTCAGTTGACTGCTACTTTCTTGATGCTCTGTATGAGCATGGTTCACCCATTCTTGCCAACTTCATAGAATGGTAGCATCGCTCTGATTCAGTTGTCTAGTGATCCGAAAATTTGACAATCCTGCTTCTTTTAGTCCATTTGTACATCCTCTCTTAAATGGTGACATCTGCTCATACTGTTCATGAACCTGTCTGCAAGGCGTTGGTATATTCCATGTGGGTCAACCACATTTGCATGGAAGTTATGCCTTAGCACTGGAATGACCTTTGCTATATATACCATCCAGATGCTCCTCTGCAGTGTGCTGAAACACCAGCTAGTCAGTCAGCTAGTCGGTCATTTACCGCCAAAATTTAACTATTTGCATATTCTATTGACATACATAATTTCATGCCATTCAGGTAACTCCTTGGTACATCCCTTTTCCCAGAGTGAAAAACTAATGGATATTGTAAGAAGAATTGCAGGGAAGCAAGCTAAAGAAATAATCAATACTTTTTAATTAAAATTAGTGTAGTCACATTTTCTCTGCAGTGTAGCATATAAGATGAGAGAAGTGGAAGTATTGCTGATGTTATGGGACACGAGATCCCTAAAGGAAAGTACAAATTTCTTAATTTTTGTTTTTAAAGACTATTATGGCAAATGAGATCTCATATGGAGCTTGGGGTTCGACTCGGAGATTAGCAGCAGGATCCTAGCTATCTCTCCAATAATACACTAAATTTGAATGATTTTGATTGACACATCCCATCACCTACTGGAATGTGCTTTTAACAAATGTGAAAATGTGAACAGTAACTTCTTTATACACTTTCACTACCTTTCAACATTCATTAGCTTGACCACTGAGATAAATATTCATCCATTGTTTAGCAAATAATATGAATAAGCATTAACAAAATTGACATATGTGATCCTTTCCAATAAAAAGGCAATAGATGATATGGTAATACAAAAAGATATTCTTCAATAAAAAATAAGCAAAATAATGCCACCTTTAGTTTCTATTAATTTTTGACACAAGAAAAAATTCTGGGGATGCATATAACTTTTTCAACCTCCCCTCCCAATGGATACACCACTGATCAGTCACATACAAACATAACATTCCATTGCCTATATATTTACAGGGGGAGAGACAGAGAACACTCTAACAAAATGTTTAACTTAAGGGCAGTTAAAACTAAACACATATGTTGTTGTAACACACATATATAGAATGCATTTTACTTATGGAACTCAGGGCAGAAATGGAGCAGCAGCTTTAAGGCAAATAGGAATCATTTACTGTACCTTTTTCCAACATCTGCTCCACTTCAGCTGTAGCCCCATAGATAAAATGCATGTCACCAAGCTCCACATTCATGTAGTGATGCATACCACTCAGAATCTGCTTACAGAACATCAATTTAGATTGATGCTTTTAATTACAGCTCAACATTGTTATGTCCTGCGTTATAGCAAGAGTCTTTGTAGCTCTTTCAATAGTTTTTGGGTTGTATTACTGATCAATTAGTGCCCTAGCTTATAATGGCAACCCTAGACCTGGTTTGAAAAGGAAAAGGACAGTGCAATGTTTGGTTAAAGAATATAATAGCAAAGATTCAGAAACTTTTATAAAGAATAAAATAATATACCCTGTCTTGCAAAAGACCTTGTGGAGACATTAGGTATTTTTTGAAAACAGGAGAGATGAAAAATGTGCAATGCCCTCAGCGGAATTCGAACCACGGACCTCTCGATATACGAGTCGAGCGTGCTGACCACTGCACCACGAAGGCATTCTAAGAAGGTGGGAGAAATACCTTATATACTCTCCCTTTTAAAGAGTGACTGGGGATTAGGGGATCCAATTGCCAAACCTTAGTGGTGAAGAATAATCATTCAACACCTTTTAGTTCAGGCACCACTGTAGAGACATTAGTTTTCTTTTTTATTTTAAAGCAGGAGAGAAGAAAAATGAGGAATGCCCTCGCCAGGACTCGAACCATGGACCTCTCGAATACACATCGAGCATGCTAACCATTACACGAGGGCATGCTAAGAAGGTTGAAGAAATACCTTACAAGCTAAAGAATGCAAAACCCCCATTCAGAGGATAGAACTTAAAGAACATTAATATTCAAATAAAACAATCTGATAAGGATAAAAATTTCATTCTCTAAAAGAACAATTAGCTGTATAATCCCAACTCATAAACAATCACTACTTCCTCTTTCAGTGAATAATGAAAATTTCAAAATTTCCATCATAGCATGAATCTTAAGTAAAACTCTGTCAGATATCTCAATCAAAAGAATTTGAATGGAATTAAAAATCCACTTATGTTCTTTGATTCAGTTGACGTATATACAATAAGCCATACTAAAATATGCTTATTGTTCTTTGTTCTAAAAATTGAATCACGCTTGTCTTGCAGAACATGCAGAAAAGTGATATATGATAAAAGAAAAGAAATGCAAAGGTGTTTTCATTTAATGCATGGAATGTGAATCCTAACATCCTAAATATGGATAATTTTAAGGGTTAGTAATTTTTTTACTACCAGAAATTCTGGAAAAAATATTAAAAACATTTCAATGGAAGATGTCCATACAGTTCATTAAATTGAGTTTTCATATCACTGAAATTTTGCTATAGCAATATAAAATAACATTAAGTATATACGAAATTGGATTGAACCAAAGGGTTTGGTCATTATAAGCAGAGCTCATTATAGTGGCGTTCGACTGTATATGTACATATAAATATGGAATAAAGCAGACTGAGGTGTAATGATGTAATAATTTCGATTACGTAGATACTGAGGAATTGATCCATTATGAAAAGCAACTTTGGCAGCTGAGGCAGATTAAATATTCATTAAATATTCAGTTGGCATTTGCTGCCACAAAAAATTGTTGAATTAATCACATCTACCATTTGCTAATTTGATTAATCTGATAATCTAATTTCTGAACAAAATCTCTATTCCAATTTTAAATTTCCTAATCCAATTGATTTACAAATTTAACAATGAAAAAGGGATTTTGTTCGGAAATGCAAAAAGACAAAATGTGATCCTTATGAATGTACAATGGAATTCCAATCTCATTTGAAAAATCCAGACCTTTCTGTGGAATCAACAATGATTTTCTTGTTTTAATTGTTTAAATTTTATTAGTTTAGCATTTTTAATTACCAATTCTAATTTATTAAAATTTCATATTTTTGATTACCACGATAATACATATCTTTACTATCTAAATTTTACATTGCATTTCCTGAGATAATTTTTCATTTATATATTCTGTATTATATATATATATATATATATATTGTATTATAAAAACTCAAATAAGATAAAAACATCAAAGAAATTTATTATCAAGTCATTTACAAAAAATAAATTACATATTTTTTCACCAGAATATAACATAAATCCAAGTATATATAATTATCAGATCTCATTCCACTAAACTTAGCCGTTTAACTTAATTCTTGTAAAGTTTTCATTAAAAATTCATGCTAACAGAATTAATAAAATTCATAAGCTCATACCATCATGCATCTATAAAAATTATAAATTTTAAGGGGGGGGGAAGCAATTTTTTAAAATCACTCTTAGTTTACTTTCTCTAAAAAAAAGAATCTGCTTTCCCCCCAAAAAACCCCACTTTTGTTGTTTTTGTTATAGCAGCGCTGATATCTGTAATTAACATTTTTAAATAAGGTAAAATTACAATTATGTACAAAGCTGGTTGATTTGATTAAAAATATATATACAAAAATTTACAGTATAAAACTGAGATAAAATCACATTCTGTACATCATTTTCCTTGGTTAAACACATAAAAATTTTATATGCATTAATTACTTAAAAAAGTATGCTTTGTACATTTATACAACATAGATAAGAGCCTCAATGGACATCAGTTTCATATACAACAAATATATTTACATTCAATAAATTTGTAACTATATAATATAAACCGAATGTCCTAGTAATATTTAAAAAAATAAAATATCATAAATTCTTTATATCAGTTTCAAGTTCATATAATTTAGCTTTTAACCGTTTTAAGGCTCCTGCAGTCTGCTGTGAATGTTGGGCAGTCTCATGCACTGCTTTTAGAAGTTCCAAGTCTTTCTTATCATGTTCAAATATCAGAACAGCCTGGAAGAAATAAATTAGCAGCAAGCATTATGCATAAATAAAAGAAAATTATTTATTGAATGTAACTTATTTAAAGATTTATTATTTATTATTAATATTATTTTTAAAGAAGACATTTCTTTAAACTAAAAAGGAATTTTGTCCATCAGCTGCAGTGGATAACGAGAAGAAAATAAAAACCGGACTAACACAGAAATCACTCAATTTTGCAACTTAACAACAACAACAAATGATGCTTTAAAAATTACTATGTCATCTATAAACAGTGTTAAAACAACTGTGCTAATAATAATATCATGTTACTAAGGTGTTACAAAAGTGAAAGATTTATACGGAGAAATGCTCAGATCAACCAAATTTGTATTTAAGATATTTGTTAAATGAAAACTATTTTGTCATCAAAAATGAAAAGGCAGAATACACAGAAAATTTTAAACAATTTAGATTAGAGATTTTACATCTAAGTATCTTATTTTGAAAAAAGTCTACTCAGTAGATTGCTAAAGAATGACAGAGAATTAGCATAACAATAATAGCAATAATAATACTGGCATTTATGTCCTTCTAATTTCACTCTATTGGTTTCTTCATTAGATGGAAGAAAAACAGTTAAAAAAGGCATTCCAATAAAACTATCAGATGCACACATGGTTCAATTAGTTTTGATTGCTGATTTTGTTGGATTATTTCTTTTACTCTAATGTAAATATGATCATAATGCAAATGTGATAAATAAATTGAGATTATCTCACTGAAACAGAAAAGCACCTACTGATACTTTTACTCAGACAAATCATGTTTATATTAACATAGAACTGTTAATGTCCTTCATATTACCTGTTCAATAAGGAAAAGGAATTAAAATTTAACAAATGATATTCATGAGCTAAGTAATCAATTTTCAATATCAATATAGTGAATTCAGAGAATTTCTCATAAAAAATTTCCTTTTGAAACAGTAACAATTATTTGTACCTTTCTTTATTCAGTTTAAAAGACTTTATAATACAAGATTTCTTCACTGTGATTTTTCTTTAAATTTATTTTATTCCAATAATATGACTTGAACTTTGAAGTGAAGTCGTCGATTTTACATTGCAAGACTAAAATTTAGAATGCTAGCCACTTTCAAGTTTTTTTTTTTTTGGGGGGGGGGACGAGTTTCAGTCATTAAATCTGTACATTAAGGAAAATAAACCTTCATTTGCACAGAAATAAAATAACACCACAAATATAAATATATATTAATATATATATATATAATATTATGAAATAATATATATATATATATATATATTATGAAAGGTATATTAGTTCCTAATGTGAGTTAGAAGCAAATGTGTGGATCATAAAGTATAAAATTGATAGTAGACTAAAAATAAAAATAACTTTCACATCATATACAACAATTAATTCCAACTCAAGAACCATTTAAAGTTTTTTTAATTATAATATTCATCATAAAATTTCCAAAATATACACACTATTTATTGTGTTATAACAAAAGAAATAACAAAAAAGAAAGGAGAAGTACATACTTTCATTAATTGCTTTTCCATGTCCTCAATGCGAGACTTTAAATTTTTAATATCTGTCTGGAAGCCAGATATTTCTAAGCGACGAAATCTTTCCAAATTTTTCAAACGCTTTTTTTCTAGTTTCAGTTGTTCAGTAAGCGAGGCATTTCTAGACTGTAAAAGACAAATATAACAAATAAACAACAGGTGTGTGAATTCCTATTATTTTAAATGTCTACTTTTATACAGTAAGATGTTAACATGCTTACATTATAGTATAAACAATAAAACTGAACATTTTACTATTTTCTTTCATCAAATTTATTAAAAATAATAATATTATTATAAATAATGTGAATAATACCAGTTAGAATCAGACACAATACTTAAATTGTTTATGCTTTCTGTGAATTTATACATTACTATCATTGATAAGTTCAAAAAATAAATATTATGTACCAATACATTTTCATTGGTTGGATTCGTTATCTATTGGGTTGTTCGGAAAGTAATTTCGTTTTTCTTGGGGAACATGAAAGACAATTTTCGTATAATGAATAAATATTTTATTAAATTATATATTGGCCATTCTGGTCCAACACCTTTTGCCATCTTTCTGGCAGTAACATGATTCCTCGCTCATAAAAGTTTTGGTCCTTGCTGGCAAAAACTGATTCAGGTGGTTTTTGACATCTTCATTTGAGGTAAAGGTTTTACCATCCAAAAAATTTTGCAGGGACCGGAACAAATAATAATCGGAAGGCGCCAGATCTGGAGAATATGGTGGGTGTTGCAGTATGTCCCATTCAAGCTGTAAAAGCTTTTGGCGAGTGACCAAACTTGTATGAGGTCTTGCATTATCCTGGTGGAACACTACACCCTTCCTGTTGGTTAATTCTGGCCTCTTCTGTTTAAGCGCATCATTCAATTTGTCCAGCTGATGACAATAGACTTCCAAATTAATAGTTGTATTGTCCGGTAAAAGCTAAAAAAAAAAAAAAAAAAAAAAAAAAAAAAAAAAAAAAAAAAAAAAAAAAGATTCCTTTGAAATCCCACCAAATGGACAGCATCACCTTTTTTTTGGTGAATGTTGGCTTTTGAAACGCTTTGAGCCGGTTCATCTTTTCTGCTCCATGACCTCTTGCATTTCACATTGTTGTATACGACCCATTTTTCGTCCCCAGTAATAATCCGCTACAAAAATGGATCATTTTCCTGACGTCTGAGGAGCGAATCACACTCGTCAACACGACGACACAAATTTCACTCCGTAAACATGGGGCACCCACACATTGAGCTTCGAAATTAAGCCCAGGCCTTTCAAGTGGCCATAAACAGTCGAATTCAACAAATTTAACCTCTCACCGATCTCTCGTGTGGTTATTCGCCGATTTGCATCAACTAATGCCTTTATCGCATCTTTGTCAGCTTCGACCGGCCTTCCAGACCGTGGTGCATCTTCGACATCAAAACTGCCGGATCGAAACTTTGCAAACCAGTTCTGGCACTGGCGTACTGTTAACACGCCTTCTCCATACACATCTGTCAATTTTTTTCTCGCTTGGACAGCATTTTTACCTTTTCTGAAGTAAAAAAGTAAAATATGACGAAAATGCTGCTTATTGCTCTCCATATTTAAAAGAGCACCAACCAAAAACTACTGCGTAGAATTAATAGAACTTTTTCACACACAAGCCTTGTAATATCAGCTCTCAAGACATATAATGGTTATGCCGCTTAAGTGTGAAGTTGGTTTCAAAAAAATGTAATTAAGTCCTCAGACGGGGAAAAACGAAATTACTTTCCGAACAACCCAATATTATGCCAAGAACATAGCAGCTACCTGATATGGAAAAGTAATACTCATGGAAGACTTTCTAAGAGAAACTGCTCATTCTATTTTAGATACAAAAAATGCACAAAGTCCCTATAAACAATTTATTCCCTGAAAATGAATCTCAGATGGAAATATCATTATCCAGTGGTCTTACCAATTGACTCTGTGGGTCTAATGTTTTTCTAGAAAATATAAATAAAAACTGAATACAGTATAATTACACACTATCTAACATATCAACTAGACAAGAAATTTATAGCTATATGTGAAATAACTCCGAGCAAAATTTGCATGATTTAAGATGTTAACTGCAGTGATACTTGAAAATTAATAACAATTACCATATTTGACGGCATATAAGACACACCCTTATTTAGAAGGCCACACACATGTAGATGTAGAAAAAGTTATGTGTCTCTAGACCTTTATCCAGGCTAAAAATAGCATTCAGTATTGAAAGTTAACCTGTGTCCTTCAATCCTGTTCCTATAAGACCCTATAAGACTTGTGTCCTGTGTTCCTATAAGATGCAGATAACTTTTTTTGAGACCAAATTTAGGAAAAAAGTGCGTCTTATATGCCGTCAAATACGGTATATATTTCTGCAGGGAAAAGACATGAACACTTTTATAAATATTTCTAAAAGCTACCATAGAACTGCTAAAAATAAATTTAAACAAAGAAGGAGCAATGTTGAGAACTGGATTTTCTAGAGGCATTTCACATTCATAAAAATCTTTCTGTTCTAGTTAACGATCCTAATTCCAATCCAAATTTGCCTTCGGCTTTTAGAGAAATTATGTTTTAGTTCTGGTTTCGGAAACAGATGGCGCCACTTGCTTATTCTTGTCCAGGCTTTCTTATCTTATCTAATCATTATTTCCTGTCTTGTTCATTTGCGGTTTTGCAGCTGAAGATGATGATTCGGTAAAACCATCGAAACTAGTCCTGTGAAAATTTTGTAGGTATAACGCTGATTTTTGTTGTTTGACTTCTGAATTAAGATATAAGAGTAAAGAAACTGAGATCACTGAGCCGGGTAACAGAGTGGATATATATATATAAATATATTTATATACGTTTGGTGCGGCCGATTGCAACCAAAATACGAGGTGCACATCTACATGTTATAGCAGTCCTATATACAAAATGTCAACGTTCTGAGGCTACTCGTTTTTGAGTTATGCGAGATACGTACGTACGTACATATGTTCATACAGACGCTACGAAAATTTCTCTTCAGAATTCATTTTGAAGCAGTTTTATAATTTTTTTGGAGGAAAAGAGTGTTTTATTCTGTCCTTACGTACAGATATCACGGAAATACATCGTTAAATTGCATTTGAAAGAGGTCAAAATGGGATATTTTCGTTGAAATATGCTGCCTGAATCTTTTCGCGATTACAATACTTCCTTTTTACTTTGTACAAGGAAGTAAAAATTATAATTGTACATATGTTTACATAATGTATCTTTAAAATATATTTATTAATATAAAAAATAAATGACATAAAATATAAATACTATAATAATAATAATAATAATAATAATAATAATAAAACTAAACTCAGTGGCGTAAGAGCCCTAATGGGCCAAGGCCTGCAGCGTCTGAAATCTGCTTTCTTGACCGTGGTCCCCAGGTTGCGTAAGCATATGCGCAGAACAAGTGGTCAGTTTGTCACAGGAACCCCCAGTGTTTAGTCCCCAAGCGAACTTGGTACCCATTTTATCGACCCAAGAGATGGAAATCAAGGGATGAAAGGCGATGCGCTAGACACTGCGCCACTACTATATTATAATAGTATATATTGATAATGTATTATAATATTCGCAAATTAATTTAAATTTTAATGCAAACCTTGTCTACGTACCACTCTACATGATATCGCAAATCAGGGGGCTTAATCTGTGACCTTTCAATTTGACATATGATTCTCAATATTCACTTGTTAAACCATTTCTTTTTGAACTCAAAATATTTTTCATATAAGAAAAGATTTGTTCACAGAGATATGTGGAACCAAACACGGAGGGCAGAGCACATGCAATTTTCTTGAAACAGTTAAATCTCTCCAGCACTGACATGCAGCAATTTAAAATGGCTAAAGTTGTCTTCCAGATTTATTTGTAATTGGTAAGTTTTGCATTCTAAATTATGAAAATGTCTGTTCAATAAGTTCCATTTCAAAATTATCAACTTCCATCCATGCAAAAATTCACAAATTGGATAGGATTGTTAATGGGTCTATTAAATCTGGCTTGATTAGGAAGGAAAATATAAGCATATAAGCTTCAAAATCTTTGCATCGTTTGGAAAATTCCTCATTAAGTGCTTTAATGCAGGTTTGAAGTTCATCTTTAAGTCTTTGTATTTGCAGGTGCTTTACATTTGGAACGTATTTATAGATACTAGTACTAATATCACAAGAAAATATATTTAATTTTGTAGCAAAACCTTTCTAATATAAGAAAGTTCAAGCACTGTTTGGCTCTTTCTTTGAAATTCTTAGTTCAGTTCACAGAGATGTTTAGTTATGTCATTCAGAAAAATAATTTGCATAACCATTCCTTATCTTTCAATTTGGGAAACCGTTGATTCTTTTCATTAAGGAAAACTTTAATGTGTACATGCATAACCCAAACTTATTCAAGATATTATTACCTCAACTAAGCCAATAAACATGGCTATATCAGATGAGATCTACATATTTGCTTTTCATTTCTTCTAAAAGAGATTTGAATTGTCTGTATACCAACAAAGAACGAAACACTATGAAATTAACTATTTTAACAATAGTGTTCATTCCACAAATTAAGTGCATTGATGAAATTCTGGAAACAACTTTCCTGATGGTGCAGGGAGAGACAGGGCAATTTATCTCTGCCTGATAACTTTGTAGAGTGCAGCAGAATGCCACTGAGAATTGTATCACATGCCAGACAGGTTGTTGACACCCGGGTTATAACATGACACATGATTATCATTACCGTGATTTCAATAAAAAAGCTCGATGTAGTACCATAACTCATTCTGGAATATATAAATATGTTTATTGTATAAAAATGTATCTTTACGATTTAAAAAACAAAATGTCACAGAACTTGTGTTTTTGGCAGAGGAGGGTTTATGTAATTTAAGAAAAGCTCAAAATGACTTATGCCCCCCTTTTTTCTATTTAAAGATGATTCTAAGTAAATGATAGATTTAAACAATTATGAAGGTGAGCAGTTAAAAAGGAAGTGTGTGTGTGTGTGTAATCTAACTATAATTGATTTTTGCAATTTCTTCTCTAAGGCATATGTGAATGTTCTGGGCAATAGAATCTAAAATTCGTTAATTAAATAAATAACATTAATTATACCAAAAACAAACAGCTGCATGGGGTATGCTTTTAAATGGCAATAAAATTTTAATTTCATCACATTTCAAATTACCATGCAACAAGATTCATTGTTAAAAATTAATTGTAAAAAGATTTAAATGTAAAAAAATCAAGTAATATCATGCAAAATAGGTTATTCTAAGTTGTATTAAATGATCTAAATTTTCTTATACAACATCAGTGGCTAAAGTTACAATAAACACATCTTTTTTCTTCTTTCTATAGTCCAGAAATCCCCCTTAAAAAATTATTAGCGCCTTAATTTATTTTATTTAAAAAATATTGCCCTTCTTCACAAGTCTGAAAGAATTAGAGTAAAATGATTTTGATTCAAAATATCAACTGCAAGGCAATCCATAGTCTGTATCAAACCAGAAGCCTTGTATTAGGACAGCAAATTAACTGCTTTCTCCTCCCCAAATCATATTTGCTCATTTCACATCTCTATACACCATTTTAATACAGCTGCCTTTATAAAAGTCGAGTATACCTGTGAAAACTTTTATAAACCGAATAACAAAAAGCAGTTACCACTAATTTATGCATGGAAAAGACATGAGCAATTTCAGATTTTTCCTTCCTTCCAAAATTTTAGCAAATCACACCAAATAACTCAAACCTTAAATAATATACTAAATCAATGATTATGTGATAAACGTGCAGCCCATATATAAAAGTAAAATTTGAACAATTTGAATTTCACTTTCAAGAATTTCCAAAACAGCAAACATAGTAAATTTTAGAAAATCAAAGAAGGTTTAGAGTTGTTGGCAATGACAGTGGAAAACAATGCAATTTTCTAAACTGAGCTGTTAAATATTAAGTAGTGGAAAATAAAGGTTTGATTTACTTGATTATGGCAAAGCATGTAAGAGTTATCTGCTAAAGGGTAGGGATGCTTTCATATTATTTTCTACAGGAAATCAGCTCTTATTTGCATTACACATAGAGAAAATCACAGCACCCATGTGGCTGGCCTGCTTGTTGAGACATAGTGGATACTAAGACGCAAGTCAGAAATGAAGATCATTTACTAATATCTCAATACTGTTTGGACTACAGGTAAATAAATTTGCAATTTCTATATTTTTCTGTCTGTTAAGTTGAAAAATATGACAGTACATTCAGATGCTTTAATTGACACATTTTTTTTTGCATAATACAGTCTTTCATAGACAATCAAATTATTATGCAAAACTACCCTAAATTTGCATCCCCTTTTAAATGCAAATAAAAAAAAGGGGGGATTATCTTTGGATTTCTTTTATTAATGAAAACAAGTACAATGAACCCTATCTAAGATGACCACCCAAAATTTCAGATACATTTGATCTCCTGTGGAAGTGATCATCTTAGAGAAGTATGTTCAATACTGGTGCTTGTGCACTCAGAGTCACTTCCAGAAGTAGTCATCTAAGAGATGGATCCATCACAAAAGGGTTCATTGTGCTATTGGAGTTCTTTTGTAAAAGCGAAGTGGTGTAAAAGTAAACTTTTATAAAACTGAGATACATGTAATGCCCCCAATACTCAAAACTTTCCTTTATTATTACATGGGAGTTCGATTAAATAATAGTCATAAGATGTCATACGTGTTCCTAGTCACTAATATAACATTATTTAAGTCTGCAAAAAGACTGCTGTTTTTCTCTTGCAGAAACTGTCTCTATCTTAAAGAATATTACAATATTTCTAACATTTCATTCATTTTATATATACATTGTTCATTTTTCATTGTTATAAATATTTTTCTCTAATATCATATTGAAATTAGGGTTATTAATGAGATCAGGCTATCACAGTTCCCTTAAATGAAAGGAAGAAATATCTAAAAATTCATGATTTTTTTAATTATGATTTTCCTCTTATTACAGTGAATTGGAACCATATCTACAACATATCAGGGTAAAGGCTACCTACCTGCCTATTAGCAAGGGTACCTATCTATTTGTAAGGAAAAATTTATATTGGATACCTTAAAAGGATATGCAGTAAATTAATTTTATCATGGCATGAAGAATTACTTATATCTTGACATTTAATAAAGGTATAAAAAAGAATAAAATTTAAAATTTAGTAGAAATTGGCAAATCAAGAATACCTCTAATGATTGTAATGTTTCTTTTAAATTTTCTCTCTCCTTTCCTAAAGTAGAAGTAGCACTTTCAGCCTGCTGCCTACTGAGTTTTGAAATATTTCTTATTTCTTTCAGTTCTTGCTCCATAAGCTGAGGGGGGGGAAAGAAAGCATAAATGAAATTTAAAAAATCTAAATTAATAAGCATTCATTTTACACAATGAATATTTGCAGAAATTTGAAGTTTCTCAAACCATTCCAAGAAGCTGAAATTTTTTCAGTTTTGAATTCTTGCCATAAAATGAGTACTTCTTGTATTAAGAACTCGCTAACAGGTAAATTAGAAACTTACATTTCTTTGAACCACTGAATTAAGTCTATTCCAAAATTTCAGATCATCTGGAATTTCTTTGAAAAATCTTTCATATTTTTCAAGAATCATGTCAAGATTTATTCTAATAAAAGTAATGTTTTGACTAAGGAATTTTTTTTTTCTATGTTATAGGGGGAATTCTTTCAACTTCAATAATTTTAATGTTAAATGAGATAGACAAAGCTTTTCTTTTGTTCATGATTGCCCAAAATATTTTAAATTAAAAAAGGGGTTAACAAAAGTTAAGGGGGAAGAAGTGTTACAAAAATTTGTGTATACAATGAACTTAACATACACATTATGTTCAGATAAACAGAATAACAAATGATCAGGAATGA
This sequence comes from Stegodyphus dumicola, assembly GCF_044657685.1. Lineage (NCBI taxonomy): Eukaryota > Metazoa > Arthropoda > Arachnida > Araneae > Eresidae > Stegodyphus > Stegodyphus dumicola. The sequence continues at coordinate 20,971,887 of NC_140768.1, read as the reverse complement.
AGGGCTGTATTCACTCGATTAGGAAGATGGATGGGTTAGGGTAATTAATAAACAGGTGACAGTCAGGATACTTTGAAAAATCAGTTTCTTGGATAGCTAAAGAGATTTTAACATTATAACATGTAATATAAAAAAATATTTAGCTCTTTCTTATTACCACATACCTGGTTTGAATATTTGATAGAACTACTGTAGCAACATTTGGAAGAATTGCTTTTTGGCATATTTTTGAGTATGCCAATCCACACAGGCATGTACCACACATGTGTTTGAGTATACATGGATTTATGTGTTTTATATTTACCTGTCATTTCACTGAATAATATCCATTGACCGTAAAAATATACATATCGTTCATACAGACTGTTCTTTCCTCATATAATTACTTATTTCTAAAAAATGCTTCCTTTTATTATTACTTATAAATAGGACAATATTTAGCCAAATAAAAGCTTTTCATCAATTGACAAAATTGCCAATCAGTTGCTGAACTTTAAGGCAGGGTGAAGACTACCTATTTCATAAATTACTTGGATTGAAATTTGGTGAAACAATTAGTTATTTATTGAGTTTAGGGAAAAGTCTCATTTGACAATCAAAAACTTTGTCTTGATGTCTCACAGTACTCAAAGAACCATTAGCAAATATATAGAGGTCAGCATGGATGCGTAACAAGATTTTTGCCCAAACTAGAATACTATCTCCTCTGTAAGTAACCTCCTTCTGAGAATGCTAGACTGTTTACATTCCTTTTCTGCTTCTCAGATCATAGCAGAATATCAGATACAGTGGACGGAGTACTTGGATTCATCTACGAATATTACCAAACTTCGCTGTTTTCTGCATCATGTGACATGTTCACTTCTACCTTTCATTAATGAACCATCCATGTAAAAATATATCAGGGGAACAAACACAGAATTTCATTTGCCAAACAAGTTTTGTATGTGAAGCACTCTCCCTATTGAAATAGGATCTCAACATCATTTATTGCTACAAAATGAGTCGCAGAAAGTTGAGATGCATTCACAATTTCTTTTCTGGTTAAGATAGTCAGAATGCAATTGTTAAAAGGAGTAGTAACTGGCATAAAAACTGGGACTACTTTTAAAACAGCAAACTACATAAGGAATTGATTCCTTTACATGTTGATTTTACTTTAACTCACATCTGTCTTACCATTTAGTTTATGAAATACCCATTTCTATCCAGTCAACTCCTCACATTCCAAGCAATACAGGTAAAGATTTTTCTAGGATACAGTATGCAAAATTTCACATACAAATTTTCAATTAAAAAAATGGGGGGATAAATAGCGTGTACTGATGTCAATATATTTAGACATGAATTCTTAACATTCAAAACAGCATTAATATAAGAAACATAATTTACATTCCTAATTCACTATTTCAATTAATTTTTGATAAAATTTTATATAACTCATATTTCAGAAACTATTTTTAGAAAAAAAGAGCTTTGAATTCAAGAAACTTACTTTTAACTCTGTAGTTAATTTCCGATTATTTGCTCGCAAGTCTTTCAGCTTTTCTTCACATAATTTATGCCCCAGCCCTTGTGTACAATATTTGCATTCATATGTACTAACAGATTTGACTTTATCTTTGTTTGCATCAACAGTAGTGAGCATTTCTTTAACAGCAGCTTCCAAATCATCAAAATCTGAAACTTTATCTAACTTTCTTGACAAATCAGCAAACCAATTAGCTTTATCTGTTTCTCTCTGAACTTCTTCTTGCCTCAGTTTTTGTTTCAGAGATAGACATTCATTAATACTCTCTCGAAGCAATTCTTCAGTTTCTTGAAGCCTATAAAAATAATATGTATATCACCAGTTTTTCCAACACAAAGAAAATTTTAAATAGTGCTTGCTTTTCATTACATAAATAAATATGAAATAAAAGTACAATAGACATATTCAATAGCTATGCAACAGATATAGATTTGACCAGATATTTTTTTACCAAATATTTTGTTTAATTTAAAGTTAGATATTTGGATGCTTAGTCGTTAGGCATCAAGTTTATTTTAGCAACGTGACGTTTTAGACGTAAAATTAATTTAGTAAAACTATAGAAAAACTCAATAAGCAATATTTTTACAACACATTGCACGTATCCATAATCGCTGAATTTTAGTATATAGCAGTAGAAATAAATGGAAAAATAAAGAATGTTTTTTTTTAAAAGGTTCAGAAGAAAAGTTTCAATTCGAAACTTTTGGATTTTTAAAGATAATGCAATGGAATTTACTTGAATCTTCCATCAATTTTAGTTTAAACTTGAATATTAACAGCATAAAATTTGCTAAAAATAATATTGAAATCCATGAACAACAATTTTATAAAACTTTGAATATATTAGAAATTGGAATCATTGAATATTTGTATAGCACAAAACAAACTCCTGGAAAGATGAAAAATGTTCCAGAACATATTTATTAATTTTTAATTATTTATTTTTAAATTTTGCATACATATGTAAAAATATTAAGTATACTTGTTAAAAAATCTGGGACATTCATCCTAAAATGCAAAACTGCATTATGTTATTTGCCAGATGACTGCAGTTAATTAGGCCCCATTTACAGATGATCCAAAATTTCCATAATGTTATGAAGATAACCTAGTCACTAAAAGAACTTTCTAGTCAAGAATAGTTTGCTCTTGTTTAAAATAAATGTAAGAACAGAAATTTAATTTAAAATACAAGACATTGAAATGAGATGGAATACTATAAGTTAAGCCACTTAATCAGCATTAAAAAATTTTATACCTTTACATGCTGCTTTTATATCTTTACATACATACAATGAAATCTGAATTTTTCAGAGCATTAATAGTCACTAATTGAAAATTGTTTTCATTTATTTCCCCTTTCTGAAAAAAATTACTAAAATATGCCCATCAAAACCAGTAATTTAAAAAATTATTCTAATAATACTAACATTAAATTGATATTTATTCTCAAAGTATTGTGAATTATTTGGAATCCTGAAAGATACATTGAAAGGAAACATAGACAAGCAATTCTAAATTATTCAACTAAATCAACATTTTTCAGTAATAATTACTGTGGATTCAAAATTTAAAAATCTCTCCATCTCCTCAATGATCAAAGTAATGATTAGAGTACCAAGTAATACATATTATAATTAACTATCAAGATTAAAGTGAAGAATATGATAAAAATATCAAACTCTTCTGAATGATCAGACCATAACTAAAAATATTTTTGAGCCTTTAGTCATAAACACACTTTTAGTAATGATACAGAAGATCATATCAGCTAAGCCAAAATTCATCCTTAAATTAACATAGATTTACTTGAAATTCTACTGCAAAGGGGAGAGTTCTTTAAAAGTTAGGAAGTTTTTCAACAAAACAAATGTCAGTTTAAGTTTAAGAAAAAATTCTATAACTTGTTCACAATTCATAGGATCTTTTATTGAGTGAAAATCTATTTTACGTTACCTTCCTGATTGAAAGATATAAAATAACCTGAAGCAGTCTATTAATTAAGCTATGGAATAGCTTGAATAAAAAGCATAGCAATTTATACATGAAAGCTAGTTTACCAAGAGGATAATGAAAATAAATATAAAATATAAAAGTATACATTTATGTCATATATGAAAAACAAAACATTTGCAAGACAATATGTGATCCTATGGAAACATCTGCAAGAAAATATGTGATCATATGGCAACAACATACTATTGCCCTAGTTTAAGAACTAAAAAGTTGCACAAAATAAAAGAATTCATAAAAAAAAAAAAAAGTATTTGTCATCAGCTGTGAAATTCTACCCAAGCAGCGTCATTAAGTGTCAATTATGGATAATCATAATGTAACAATACACTTATAACATAAGCACTTTCATTTGATGTAACCTCACTTGATTCTCGATCAACTCTCCTCTAGTTTCTTTGAACGCAGATATAAATTAGCTGTTATTGATGAATTTTTTCTTGTACTTTGGGGGAGGGATTTAAAATTAGGGATCTGCTATGGATTTTGGTATTTTTAACATTAATCGGTTTAAGAAGTTGAAATTTCAAAGTTATGGAATTCTACCCCTTTCCCTTAAAAAAAGGGGGGGACTGTATTAAGGGACATGATATGGTCAGTTGTATATGACGGACAAAACAGTAATAGAATGAAACAATTACCTACAAGAAGTTGGCACTCACAGTGTTCTATATGGAACATTTGGTAAAATCGGACGGACTAATAAAATAGTAGAATTTAACAAAAGCCTTTTTACAAAGTGTAAAAATGAAGATGGCTGTTGTTTATTAAATAGAAAGGCATGAGCTTCCTCAGAATTTCACGTGAACGATTACTGCAACTTCAGCAGGATATCGTTTGAATGGAAGCCAACTTTCATAGCACAAGATAATATATTAAGTAATGAAAAATAATATAACTATAAATATTTTCAAGGTTACATATGCTGCACTACTGAAGCTTCTCAGAAATATTGAGAAGTCATCATTCAGAGCATCATTTGTGACGTGGATGGCTTTCTTCAATGGAATGTAATATCAGTGTAGAAGTATCGGGAAGTTTATATGGGAAATCATGCCATATTGCAAATGAATAAAATTAATCCTTCAGAAATAATTTACCGTAATTTCCAGAAGAAACGCCGCGGCATTTACGTGTTTAAAACTTAAATTTTCAGCGGGTGCGGCGTTTCTACCCATGCGACGTTTAGGTGCACTAAAAATAAAATATTTCCTACGATGGTCATGTACATAGTTTGGATGGCCTTGTCATTGTGCATAGACTGGTGCTATTCCCACACAAAAGACCACTCAGTTGCTTTTTGCGAACGTTATTTTGTTTACATTCTTTCCCTTGAACGGACCTACATGCCTTATTCACCCTAAACGAGATCTCAGAACAATAACATTCTTTCCCCTTTCAAATCAACATTCTCATCAGTTTGAATAGTCTCTCTTCTCTGCTATTCGATGAATCTTCCAGGACCCATCCTCTCCTCACCCCTGCCTTTTCTTCAATTTTTTTCAAAGGCGGACACGACTCCACCTGCCTCGAAATAACGAAATCTGACGTATTTCACCTTCAGCATGAATGGATTTTTCTTGGCATTCTGCCAAATACAGATCCATCAGTTTGGGTACAAGTACTTGTTGGATAGTTTTTAATTAGGGAGCGGAAAATTTTTGAAAATGTCTTTAAACGGCACAGAAGCTATACATTTCTTACCTTTAATTTATTTTTGAGTTATGGTTTCATTTCATGCATTTTTCTTAACTGGTATGTCATATATCAGGACTTAGGTTGAGTTTTTGCATCTATACGGCCCACGACGATGTCACGCGCAATTTAATCTATTGCGGCGTTTCTGTGTAATTTTAATTTTTTTCCCGCCATTTTTCTCGAGTGCGGCGTTTACGCTGATGCGGCCTTTCTTCCGGAAATTACGATATATAATAAATTATTTCTGAATTTATGTTTTTGATATAAAAAAATTTTGCTTTCATAGTAACTGAAAATTAATTCTTTATAGATGTATTTAGCACTTAAAACATTTCAGTGATTGCTTTAATACTTGTTTAATGACCTAGTCAGGATAGAGAACAGTTGGCAATGATGTAGTATGTGATCTACCATTTTTAATTCTTTACTTATTAAGATGGCACCACTAAAATGCTATTCTTAATGTGAAAGTAAATACAAATAATTAAGAATACATAAATAAAAATGATTCCATTAATTTATAATATATTAAATTTTTAATTTCAATAGTTTAATTTCCCCTTTTACAAAACAAAAACAGGAGTGGTACTTAAAAGGATTGTTTTTACAACAACAATAACAAAAAGTCTTCACTTTTATTAACAGATCTGTACCATGCTTCTGTGACATAACATGAAAGGAAGCATTTGTGGTGAAGTACTCCAAATTTCAATAGCTTCATAATTCAATAATAATAACTTAAATAAAAATTCAATAGATTTCATATTTGAATGAAAGATAACATGATGGGAACACAAATGATTAAAACAACTACAAATAATTTTAGTGGTACCATCTAAAAAATAACTAACTAAAAGGATAGATTGCATATCACATCATTATCAATTAGCCGTCATAGTGGCAGATGTTGGTCATTGTCAGAGATGCATGTCTGTAAAAAGTGGTTATCAATCAGAAAGTTCAAAGTTATAGGATTATACAGTCTTTACTTGCTGTTCTTATTACTTTTGTATGATATCTATTGAATTTTACATGTTGCTGTGTTTTAATTACATAACTTACTGACTAAATTTAAAAAAAGAGTAATTTTAAAATTTATATACATCACATATTTTTTAAACTTAATATCAAAAAACACATTTTTTTTAATACTCAGGATTCCATCCTCTTCATTATAACATACAGTTAATTCTTGTACTACTCTTTGTATTAATAAAGAAATAATGCACTTATAAATTTACATGTGTTTCAAGTTACTGCTACTTCCCTTCCTCCTTCTTTTAAATTATGCAAAATTACAATGTATACAAACTTTATCTATACAATTTAATGAGAAAACTACACAAAATCCTTCTCTTATATCAGGGTTTCTTAAACTTTCTTCAGTCGTGACCTCTTTTCATCACTAAGATTCTTTCGAGACCCCCAGGACTCCATAATAGTTACGAAAATTTTGTGGGCCCCATAAGTATTGCTCAAATCCGACATACGCGTTTGACAGTTGACAGTGAAAAAATTGACAGTTTGAAACTGTCAATTTTTTCACTTGTACTGTAATATACTATTGCAGTTTTAGATCATTAAATTTAATTTCTAATTTTAAGACGTACAACAATGGGAATATTTTAAATAAGTAACAGACGAAATGACAGCGTCACGTGCAAAGCAAGTAAAATGAACATTTCGATTGTAAAAAGAATGTGTCGAAACATTTTCCTTTTTTCTTTGTCTGTATTATCTTATCTTTATCTATTTTCAGATACATTGTGTGAAAATATTTGGTAATTGTAAAATTATTACAATAAGCTAAAGAAAAAGCAAAACTGCTAAATTTTTTGGTGACCCCCAGTTTAAGAAATAGTAATCACAGTTTTCTAGATGCAATGATTATTAAATGTCACAGTTAAAAATAAAGAAATTTAATATAAAAATCATCTAAAATAAACTTAAGACTTTTAGCTGATAATAGTTTCATTAGAAATCAGTCCATCTTTATCAAAAGAACAGATGCTAAGGCTAACATTTGATGTAGAAATTGCAGTCATGAAAGTTGGGGTGCTTCTTGAGACATGGAATTTGGAACATGTTTTATGTGTTTTTAACAGGAAGGAATGTCGTATACAAGGTTGTTACAGAGGAAAATTTAAATACAACATAAGAGAATTCTCTGGCAGGAAAGTTTCTTTAGAAAACAGTGGAACAACAGCAACGGAAAATGAAATATAAGCTATAATATTTATGTGATTGTTATAGAAGAAAAACCATCAAAACTTAAAATGCAACGCAAGATGCATTGACCCATTTGTGAATGATGTTCTTTCCTTTCACTGCTCCATTTTATACTAGTACTCTGTACTGTAAAAGTATGGAAAATTTCTCCCATCTCCACATCTGTTCCTTTGATCAAGAATTTTGAATTCCCACATGTAAATGCAGTAAATAACTTACTTCTACTCAGAATAATGCTAGTAAAAATAATGCTTAGATACACAATATACTGAGTTTCATCAAAACTACAATTAGCAATAAATTATACATTTAATTGGCTCTAGTTTTTAATAACACAAATTTATTATCTTCATAATACTAAATGTTAAATTAATCTTTAGCGAAATAATTTACATAAGAATTTTTTCAATATACTGGCAATAAAGAGCAAAAAAGACGTTAACTTTGAAAAGGAAAAACTCACTTCTCAGATAAAAATTTAGCATTAGACCTATGAGCCGAAATTTGCACTTCTGCAGCAATCACTGAGTTTCTGCTTTGTTTTGCTAAAGTTTCCAGTTTACTAAGAGCTAATGAAGAATACTCAGAAAACTGATCTTGTATATGCTTCATCTGAAAAATAAATTATGAATTTCATGAATACCGCATGGAACATAAAGACGCTATCTCATATTCCATTTTTTAAAATAAGACATATAACACTATTAAAACTATAAGTCATTCAAGTAACAAATTATAAATTAATATATGTTAATATACAAGAAATAATTTTTATAGTGTAAGTTTATTCATAAAATTAATTATTATAAATGGAATTATTACAATATCAGAAAAAAATTATGTGTTTACTCTTAACATTTAAATAGCAAATGATATATTACATTTATAATAATTTCTTGAATTTAATATTAATGTAAATGTAAAATAAATAGATACTTCCTTAATAATTATGGTTTCTGTTTTATTTAAATCCCAAGATGGCATCAGGGTTATTACCACGTTCCTGTTCAATTTTCACGTTCACTTTGTGGCTGCCATGTTTCCGTGATTGTTTTTAACATGTCCGCTAACAGGCAGCTCATATATGAGCTACATAATTTCCTAACAGTGTGGGATGGTGGTAGAGGTGTAGCTTTGTTGGTTTTTACTTGGCCACTAAGCAAAGCACCACAGTCTTTCAGCATTTTCTGTAGAGCAATTGTGGCATCAAACAAAATTAATTTAGAATTTTTAGTAACGTCTCAAACCTAATAACTTTTCTTCCTTTGTTTTATATGATAACTGATAGATCCCTCCTGTACATGGTCACAATTTTTGTTATGAGTATGGCTGCTTTTTATTCAGAACTTGAGAAAGAATTCACTAGTTTTTCAGAATAACCCATTAAATATCCAGTAGCAATTGTGCAGTCCAGTTCTGTAGAGCAATTGTGGCATCAAACAAAATTAATTTAGAATTTTTAGTAACATCTCAAAACTAATAACTTTTCTTCCTTTGTTTTATATGATAACTGATAGATCCCTCCTGTACATGGTCACAATTTTTGTTATGAGTATGGCTGCTTTTTATTCAGAACTTGAGAAAGAATTCACTAGTTTTTCAGAATAACCCATTAAATATCCAGTACCTTGGAAGAACCCCATGGGCTTTGCTTTTTCCCTGTATGAACAAATTTTCCTTTATAGCTACAACTTTTTCAGGGCTCTTTATTCCCTTATTTAGTTGTTGAACGAAATGCAGAGAATACTCCTCTCTCATAAAACTATTTCAGTCAAGAGTTATATTTCTATAAAGGTTGAGTTGCTTATTCCACCACTTAATGACTGTCATTTCCCCTGCCCAATGGTAAATAAATTACTTATTGATACAAATAGTATTCTGAAACCACTGGATTAGTTCTTAAAACATGTGCTTTTCATTCATTTACAGCTTTTTATGCAGTACCTCCAAATGCTTTCACTGATATTTAGTTTTAATTAATGGCCCATTTTGCATATTCATATGCAAAGTAAAATGCATCTTTCTTGGAAGAAGGCTATAGTATCTTCCTAATTTCTCAGTAAATCAAGCATTTTAAAAACATTTGTTTTTTAAACAAAAATACGTTAACTTGTGGAATACTCAGAGCTTTTCTCGTACTGAAAAAAATTATGAGTGACCATGAATTGATAACATTTAAATGAAGGGAAAAAACATATGATAACATGATTCACTCGGAGTTGTTCTCATCGTTAGAAAACAATGCATAGTTGTTATTAGGATTACTGACCATTTGCATATAGATTTATTTATTTATTTATTTATTTTGCCGATTTAAATAATTTTGGTGCCGTTTACGAAATAGAGGCTGCAATAATAAGGAAATAACAGTAAAAAATATAAAGTGAACTTTCAACAACTAGACCTACTACTTTAAGAAATAATAATTATTTTATACAAGAGGTTGTCGACTTACTACATGTCAGATAGAACCAGATGTGACTTATGACCATACTTGATTTTGACTGTAAGTCAATTCTAGTTTCATCCCGATTTCAGTAAAAAATAATGGAAAAATATGAAATAATATAAATTGCAGCATAAGTACAAAGTTTTACAGCAGAAAACTAACTTTTGAATTTGGGCACTAGCACTAGCAGAAGCTTGATCATCTATTACCAGTTGTTACTGCAGCTATATTTTTGATTTGTTGCTCTGAATTTTTATAAATTTTATTAGCTTTGTCTGAAATGTTTGTTTTTTTCTTTTCATTATAAAATTCATGTAGGAACATTAAATTTCATTCGCCATTTTTTCTGCTCTTGTAAATTTCTCAAAGTTGGGTATCTACGAGTTCCAACATAGCAAGAAGTTGATTTAGCATTGTAAAGTATTCAGATAAACACTCTGTGACCTTTTTGATTTATGATTCAATTTCTTCACCTCCTTTCCTTATTTCTCTTCTTTCAAATCTTTCTTGTTCTAATTCAATCAACTCTTCATTGGTTAGTTCACTGGATTCTTGATTTACCAAGAGTTCAACATCTTAAACTTCATATTTCAAACAAAAAATCTTAAGCCCATGAACAATACTTTCATGAATTGTTTGGAGATCAATCTCACTGTCAAAACATTCAAATTTATTCATAAAATGCTTAACCAGGGTTTGTACACATTTCTGCACATGGAAATTAAGTACTTTTAAGCACTTTGAAGGACCACTAATGAAAAAAATTAAGGACCTATGAGCAAATGGGAACTGAATAAATTCAATTAAAAATATTATCTATGCCTGAATTTCACTTTAGTAACACCATCCTAAAAGTAAAATAGATCCCTACGTAGTATGAATTATTACTAAACATGAATTAATTAACATAATTATTAATAAGTTTGAGAATAAAATAAACTTTATGCAGTTTATCAAGCAGCATTAAATAGTTTACACTTATAATAGTTGGACATATTTGAAAGAAGATAAGTGACATTTACGTTTTACTAACAGTTAGCTTTATGTCGATTTTTTTTTTTTTTTTAATGTCTCATTTTGTCACATATGAGGGTTTACTTGATCTGGGAAAAGTTAAATAGTCCAAAATCCCCGCCAGATGTCAAGCAAATTATCATTATGTCTCAAAGTAACTTCAATATCAGACAAAGGTTTAAATAAGCCTCTTATTTAAAAAGAACTTAGAATATTAAGGTATGTTCTGATGCTAACAAAATTAATTATAGTTCACAATTAAACAAGAATAGTTAAATTCAAACTAAAAATGTGGACTAGTGGTCAAAGATTATACAATTTAATTTCAATTTAATCTGGCTCAGTAACTCTATCATATGAGGAAACAGAAATGGGAAATTATAGTAAAGGCTGAAATCATAAACAAGTGGGTAATTTACATAACTCTAGGTAATTTACATATCTTTAAAGAATATTTTTTTTATGTATTCAGTTTCTTTCTTCAGTATGTTTCCTTTCCATTTTAGAATTTAAATAAGGATTTCTGTTATTCTAAAAAACACTAAATGCATTTAGAATGTATAGAAAAAGTGGCTAATTTTATTTCTTTAGTAATATGAACATTCAGAAGAAATATGAAATATATATAGTAAAGGCTGGTTACAGAGCTGGTGTAGCAGAATTTTTAGAATTTAGTGACACACCCTAAATCAAAATCTAGAAATAGCGAAACTCTTAGAATTTAGAGCAGGCATTGGAAGCAGAATTATCTACAGAGATTGCATCAGGTGGGAAAATGCCTAGTGCCAGCTATGTGTATGATGCATTAAGAAATATTAGATGAATCTTTTAAATTATAAGTTTTCAATTTCTTTATTAATAAAAAATATCTTTCTATAATACCTGCCCATGTGATAAGATTAGAAGCATTTTTTATATTTTCCACGTTTGTGTCTAGTGAAAAGTAGAGAAGATAAACATGTTAAGAAAAAGATTCTAGTATCAGGAGTAAAACATTTAAATATTATGTTTTCATTGTTCTTCCAGACGTTCTCCAAAAAGTAAGAAATTCATCGCAAACTTCCTGTAAAATACATCCATTACTTGTTGATACCATGGAGACATTTTTCATTTTGTCACATATTTATCGAATCTTCTAGAATCGTGGGTCTATAAATCTTGCCTTCAGATCTTTCTAAACTTTCCAAGCTGCAATGTCTAAAATACTAAAGAAAAATTATCCTTACGAATTCTGTAACAGCAGTGTAAAATTAATTTTATAAAGAAAACTGATGCATATTCTGAGAATTTTGAATATTCTGAGACAGTTACATGGGAAAAATTCTTACTATGAAAAAATTAAATAGACATTTTTAATTAATTGCATAGCTAATTTTGCTTTTGCTAAGAGGTATTTCGTAAATTGTGCTTTATAGCATTAAACCTTGTTTATTTTTCAGATTCAAAGTATTGTATAATAAGTTGCCAAAATGAAACTTTACAATATGACAGCAAAAAATAAAAATGTTTTATTTTAATGTTATTTTTTAAATATAATTTCAATATATTACCATTATTTTAATGAAATTTATCAATGTTACAATGTTTAAAAAAAATCGTCCAAAATTTCTCAGATCTCAGAATTAAAAATTTTCTACAGAAACTGATCTTAAAATAGCCAAATGTTGACAAGTCACCTAATAAAAGAATTTACATCCCCAAAAGCAAAAAGTTGTTTAAGAGCTCATTATTAGAAAAAATGAATTTCAAAATGCTTATGTTTCACTTCTTGCTTAGAAACTCAAGTATGCCATCATTTATATTAGAAATAGAAACACATTATAACCCATGAACCCATTCAAAAGATAACCATATATGTCAGTGAATCACCAAAAATATTCCCCCAAACTGCTAATTCACACTCAAAATGGCAGTCGTAAAAACAGACAGAAATTTCAGATGATTAAAATTAAGGATCTTTTGCTGATTTTGGCCAAAATTAAGGACTTTTAAGGACCAAAAATCATTTCCAAAAAATCTAAGGACTTTTTAAGGACCCTTAAGAACTGTACGAACCCTGTATAACCCATGAACCCATTCAAGAGATAACCATATATGTCAGTGAATCGCCAAAAATATTCCTTCAAAATGCTAATTCACACTCAAAATGGCAGTCGTAAAAACAGACAGGACCTTCTGCTGATTTTGGCCAAAATTAAGGATTTTTAAGGACCAAAAATCGATTCCAAAAAATCTAAGGACTGTTAAGGACCGCACAAACCCTGTTAACACATGTTTCCAAATTCCATTCAAGCATTTAACAGTAATATTTTCCTGAGTAGAAGCAAGATTTGTAATGCCCTTAAAAATGTTATATTGTTTCCAGAAACATCCTTAGAGTCTGTTTCAGTAGTTGCAATAGCATGGGCAAATGTAACAAGTAGATAATGCCTTAAATGTAGCAATGCAATGTTGATGAATAGGCTGGATTAATAGTGTTGTATTTGCAAACAAGAAAATGATATTCACATCTGGATTTAAATCTGCTAATTTGAAGGATGGCAGGTGAACTATCCAGGAATAATACACTTTTGAAAGGTACTCATTTTTCCAGGTAATACACTGGTGTTAAATAAAACAACTTAAAAATAAGTCTTCAAACAAAGGCTTGTGTCATCCATGCTTTGGAGTGGAGTGAAAATAAACAATAATGTATGCTTATTACATTTTATATACTTTTGGGTTTTTAGAATGATAAATTAAAAATGGCTCTAATTTAAAATCTGCATTATTACCACCAAGCAGAAGAATTAATCAATTCTTATAAGTTTTAAATCCTGGAATACGTTTTTGCTTTTTTTATGGAAAAAAAAAAAAAAAAAAAGAAAAAGAAAAGAAAAGAAAAACCCACACACTTTTGTCAAGACTGAAAATTTGTTCAGATTTGTTTCCATCATCAATAATTATGTCATAAAGTCTTCTTTTGTTGACCTTCGTCAATACTGTGGAATAATAAAAGTGGTCAAATAGATTTTAAGTTGACAACCACTTTATGCATTAAACTATACATTATTTATGTATATATAGTTGCATTTTCAACTTGGGTATTTTCTATCAAATGATTGTTCAAAAAGCATCATAATTTTGATTTTATTACATCAAAACAACATTTTGATGAACCTAATTGCAGCCACAGGAACAGAAAATAAATAAATAAGGAAAAAAATAATTTTTTTGTCAGAGAAACAATACAAAAACTGAAACCATAAAACTAAAAATACAAACAAGAATGCATAAAAATTACCCACTAATAAAATCGTCATGATCACAAACTTGAATTCTTCTACGAAAGCTACTGTGGATAAAACAGTCGATAGTGACTGCTAACTTTTCATGTCATTAGTCTCAGATTTGAATCCTAGACAAAGCATGGACATTTGTGCTTTTGGAACGAATATACTTCAAATTTGTTGATCTGAAAACCAAGAGGTTATTGGTTTGGAAAGAAAGAACTGAGAATTGTAGATTCCCTACCCTGAAGTGCTCTTAATTAAAAGAGGAATGAAGCTTTTTGACTAGATCATGACTAAACAATGCAATCCCACCCAAACTTTCACCACTACAAAAGGTATCAAAGATGAATGTTAGATATATAAACTTTTCACAAGTGAAAATTGCCCACAATCTTTTCTCAAGAAGATGAACTTTGCAAAGAAAATCAAGTAAATACATATGCAGCATCTGACATTAAGTGGGGATCAAAAAGACGATAATAGGTACAAAAACTTCATTTCCCAAAATGTTAACAAAGCTGCCACTGGTGCAAGATATAATATCTGGAAAAACACAATGAGAAATTATTAGAAGTGTATTGGATTTTATGGCTGCGGGCATCATTAAATAGCTCATAATAATTCAAAACTTGTTAAATGCACTCAAAGATATGAGGTGTATTGCAGTATGCATTCTTTTATATCATTTGTGTGCACAATGTGTTGTCACTACATCCCATTTTGCTGCCTTGAACGATCTTGTCTCCCAAAGTCATTGGTTAACCACAACAAAGAATCACCTCAGATATTGCTCTTGGTACATCCCTATACATATACCGGAAATTGCTCAATCATAAATCAGATGCAAATCTACATATTTCTCTTTCATGTAGTCAGCCATGTCATTTCCAAATGAAACAGACAAGTAATTGTTCCACATGATAATCACTGCAAAAGTGCTGCTTTCTATTGCTTGTAGCTCATACTCTTGCTTCAACACATATGTTTTGCAATGTTGCTTATGTCAGACTTCATGAGCCAACCTATGAATGGAATCAACAATTAATATCTACAGGTGCCTCTCCTTCCCTCTCGATGTCAGAACCTGCCTTATTTTCATGATTTTTACCAGCTAAATATGATTTATGATAGCATTTCTTAGGAAATTATTAGTGCCACTGGCACATACTGTCACAACGCTGCATCTGTCACCATATTAACACCCTACATACACAACTGCAGTATTAATAAAATGCAACTGGGAAAAAAAGGGGGGTTATTATAGAATAAGCTCTTATTTAAAATGGATATGATAATTAATGCATTAAATAGAGAAAAATAATTTATACTGTTTAATGGGAATAATAGATTAAATAATTCTATTTACAGAATTCATTTACAATTTTATATCATGGAAAAGTAAAAGCATCTGATAAATTAAAAAAAGATAATAGCTTCTGTGCACACTGTGTGGTCTATTAATTTATTTATTAAATTAATCTATTAATTTAATTAATAGTCTAATTAAATTAATATATTTTTCTTATTCAGGCATCCTATGCTTTTATTATTTGTAATATAAAATTTTAGGTGAATTCTGTAACTAGAATTATTTAATCTGTTATCCCCATTCAACTATATGATAAGTATTTTTTTTCTTTTCAGTGCATTAATTATAATATCCATTTCAAATGAAAACTTTCTATTAAACCCTTTTTTTAAATCGTGAATGTTGAAATTTTAAAACCATAAACGTGAAACAGTCTAAAAAAATCAATCAAAAATGATCAAAAATGCAGAAATTAAGTTACAATTTTCACACACATTTCATTGAAAAGATTTTTTCCTGCTTCATTTAATGGTGTAAATTGTAAAATTCTATTTCTTCATTAAACAAAGATATGCATAAAAAATCATTTTAATATCAAATAAAAAAACCTCTTAACCTCATTATCACTGACCAACAATGTATACACAAAATTTGAACTCGAAAAGCTTATCAAGAAATAGGTTAAAAATCAATGACAAAATTTTAACCACAGTAACATTATGAGTAAACTAAACAAAAGCTTATAATAAACAACAACTATATAATTATCGCCATCTATATATCTGAATGACTCAACAGTTCTTAAACAGTTGAACAGTGGATGACAGTTAAACATAAGATATAAATCAAATAAAATAAGCTTTCAGATTAATACAGAAAGCTCTCAAGAATTCCCAATGAAAATTTCAGAGGTGATCACATATGTGAACAATAAATGAAAGTATTGTTTTCCATAACTACCCCCAGAGAAGGACACATAAAGTAGCAAAAACACCCTTATAGTTCCATGCTAGTTAATTCAATTTATGTTTCATTATACTATTTCCCTGAAGAGTAGTGAGAGTTTGTCCCATTTTATTCAGTGTTGGCTTGTATGTTAAGGTAACTGCTGCTAAGGGTTTTTATTGCTTCAACCTGGTAAACAACTGTATAAAATACTTGTTAACCTATGTTAGAATTAAGTCATATGTTAGACACTTCTGCATTACATCCATAACTAATATTTGAATGACAACAATAGAATTAAAGTAATTTGGCTAATAAGCAACATACTTCATACTCCAAAACGTTACTTTATAGTGGTTGGATATAGATGTGATTGTATGAATATATCACATTATTCACACAATAGTCACTGCAATGCGATATAATTGCCATCTACCAAGAATACACATAAAATTCAATAATTTTAAAGCTTTTCTTCTTTTTTTTTTTTCTTATCAGACAACAATGTTATAATTCATAGTACCTATGTTTCCCAATCTAAGTTTGTAGTAACTAAGGAGGATGCACACATCACTTTTATACACCTCTTCTGAAGGGGAGTGCAAAATCCTCCATTTTGCACCTATTGTTTTGTTCACTAATTTATCATACCATAAAGTTCCATAGTAATTATCAGTGGAAAGGCCTATAGCTTTCCCTGTTCTTCATATGACATATTTAGCAAATACACATAAAATTTTAATTTTTATACAGGCCTTCTACAAAAAGAGTTCTAATTAGAGTATAAGGTACTTTATCCTGTAAGGTTTATTTTAATTAAAACACTGCTTCCTGCATTTTTCCATCAACAGTACAAGAAATGCAAATTATTTGAGTTTAAGAAATGAATGATTACATAAATTAGAGGATGAATATTGGGCAATTTCTGCTAATGATTCTCATCCTTCACCTGCCAAACAGATATCTATATTAACTTCAATGAGTTCTGGCATTGTTGTCACATTAGTATTAACTTAAAAATTTTATTACATGCAATTATTACCTCCCCTCCAATGCAGCTCTCATCGTGCAACTGGTAGCACATCCAAACAGCAGGTAAAATATTTGTGCCTCAAAATCTGCCAAGGGCATAGCTGATTTTTTTTATTTTTTTTTTTTTTCATTTAAAGCTCTGGGGGTGTGGAGGGGAACTAGCTCTACATAAGCACCTGACTAAAATTTGGAAAACAATAATTTATCACCACATGGATTTGGCCAACTACATCTCATTCCTCTCGCTCTCCAACTAATTCCTCTCGCTTAACTGGGGAAGAACATACAAAATTATCACTTTCACTGTATGTGTTCTTGTGGTATAACTAGTAGCAATAAAAAAATTTAAAGATCAAATTCCAGCAAAGGAATAACTTATTTTCATATTTCTTGCTTTGTGTGTGTGTGTGTGGGGGGAAACCAATAGTTCTACATGTAGTAGTCTCAGACTGCAAGAAATGCCATTTAAGCAAAACTGTCCTTGAAAAATTATCAAAATTTTATTGCTTGAATGTTTTAAAAAAAATTGACTGTAAAGATCATACAAATTTATTGTTCATAGAAGCTTGATTACCACTAAAAGATTAATTGGACTTACTTTTAATTTAATAATAAAATGTGGAAGAAAACAATTATAATGATCTATTAACACATTAGATGCAATTTATTACACATAAAAAAATAAGACAAAAGATAATCATCTTACATTATATTCTTCGTGCAGTTCCTCTAGTTTTTTGCTCAGATCTTTAAGTTTTAATTCTATGTGTTTGCAAAGTACTTGGTCTTTCAAATAATCCCCATTTTCAATTTCTTTGATCTTTGAAACAGTTTTATCAATATTTCGTATAACAGAATTTGCATCAAAAATTTCTTCAGTTTGAACACTTTTCATTTTTAAATCTTCACTTGAGTATCTGTCTCCAGATTTTGGATATTTATCATCAAACACAGATGAATAAGCTTTTCTTGATCTAAAATTAAAAAAAAAAAAAAAAAAAAAAAAAAAAAAAAAAAAAAAAAAACTGATTATCAGAAATAATTTTAATTATTCATCAAATTAATAATTACTAGAATTAGGAAGCTGAAAATTACTGATTATGATATTTTAATAATAACAGATTTCAATTTCCTAATTTTTTTTAATTGCAGTTCATTCATTCTCTGTTTATATATTCTGATTTAACTTTTGATTTCTGATCCAAAGAAATTTACTCAACCAACCACTGTCTTGATCAATTTTCCTCAAATAAAAAGAACGACATTATCATATGCATCAAAAAATTGTAATTAAAAGATAACATTTGATTTTAACTGCTGAAATGGGTTTCAGAACATCTTTTATTATAATTTTTTTCTTTAGGTATTTAAAATAAATCTAAAAATGAAAGAAAGAAAACTTGAAAGGATTCAGATTTTTATAGCACATATCAGAGGATCCTTTTTTTTTTTTTTTTTTTTTTTTAATGCTTGCGCTGAGCACTGCAGATTACCACCAGCCAACTTTTGGACTTATCTTTGCCAACACATTTTTTTTTTTATCTGTTTAGCTTTTATTAAGCCTTGCCTTCTTCACACTTATGCCACATAAAATTCAAGAAAATATTTAAACAGAACATATCTTTAAAATTCCTGATACAGTATTAAGGGTTGCCATACATTTCTTTTTTATATTTGTTGTATTATTTCTTTGAAAACTAGCCACTTGAGGGCCAGCCACTTAGCCTAGAGTTAATATAAAAAAGGAAAAAAGGAATCTGAAAGTTTCAGATTTTACATTACGCCCAAAGGGGCATTTTTTAACATTGTGTGGGTTTGTTATTAAATATCATGTTCTTTGCACTTAAACCATAAAATTCAGTTTAACAGCAATATCGCAAAATAATTTAAAATTTCCAATACACAGTCTTGTGCACTAGAGATATAAATGTCCCCCCCCACTACAGTGTTGCCATTGCTCGCTTTGAAATCATTGAATTTGTTAAAGTAATATATGAAATAGATAAATAATATGAAAAAATATGAAATAGATAATAAAACAAATTCCAAATTAAAAATTTGGGCTTCCAGATGCCCCTATTCAGGTGGAAACGTACATTATTTAAATTTGATGGCTCTAGGTACCATCGTTTTATCACAATGCGAGAAACATGCATACATTTATGCAGAGTCTTCATTACTTAATTTCTTTAAATATAATACAGGGCTGTAATATTTGGTGACAACAGTTTGAAAAGTGAACTTACATTTAAAGTTTTCAATGCAAAATGGCAAAACGAAATTAACAGCTTATCTGGGCTGACGCCCATTGGGCTAATAATTTTTATTCAGCTAATGTCACTTTACAAAAATATTTAATATTTAAATGCATTTTAATTTAAATCACTAAAATTAAAAATTAGAAAAAATATTCTTAAGAATTTTGTTTATTGCTTTTAATTTACTTAGTTTGTTACTCGGTAACCTTGCAGATTAAATCTGAAAGTTAAATATTATAGGCTTTACTGAATGGCAACATGCTGGGGTGAGGAAAATAAAAGTATTTTATTTCTGACAATGACAAAAAATAACTTTCAAATAACTGAATCTGTGGATTAAAATTGAAAGATAAGTATCTTACATTTCATCAAATAGCAATAATCCAGCGTGCTGGATACAAAATGTCTTATTTCAAATAGTGTTGTCACTTCTTGCTTTCAAACTGCTAAGTTTGTTAATCAAAAATTCATCAAATTTGTACAAATATAAAATTAAAAAGAAACAGCAATTTGAAGTTTGGGATTTGAGGTGCACATATTCAGGTTGAGGACTACATGCATTAAAAATTCAGTAGCTCTAAGCGTCGTTGTTTTTCCACAATAATGCAAAGAAAATACATATATACATAGAGATTCTTCACTATTTATTATTTTTTTAAACATAATACATCACAATAACATTTGGCGAGCGATAGAAAAATGATTTGGAGAAAAGTGAATTTCGAGACTAATAACACACTTCTGCTGTTAAAAAGTATCAACTAATATTATTCGACTTGTATTGGTAAATACTAACAGTTGGTTTCATTTGGTGATGTCGTTTGTTTTAGATAGGAAATGTACACTGCACAAAAAAGGGGGGAACCGCGACTTAAAATAAGTATTAGATTTATATATAGCATTGTTCTAATATAGGTATTTCGACACAAAACCGGACTTCTTCTGAAATAACATACCAATGTTTTCCCATATTTCGATTCTACAACTCAAATGACACCAAACTGCCAAGTTTGTAAAAATCGCAAGAGTCGTTTTTAAAAAATTAGCTCTCAAAATTTTAGCTCCTCAATGTTAATTGAGTTATTAATCTCTCTTTCTTTATCAAACTTAGTTGATTCTTCCTTTCACATTTTGAAATTCAGATTCATTCTAAATAAAATTCACCCATTTTTTTATGATTTATTTTTTAAATTAATATTTTAAAATAGTTTTTATAAATTTTTCAAAAAATTTTAAATGCAATCTATAAAATTTTTTATCATAATCTTAAAGTAGATGAATTTCTGAGCATACCTCCAAAAAATTACAGTTTTTTATTCAAAATTTGCGAAGATATACATGAATTTATATATTGGCGCGTTTTGAAATTTGGCATATTTGTTGATAGCAACATGTGCAATGTAAAAAGGTAGGAAAGGGGTGCCTTTATTTCTGCTCCAGCATAATGGAAGGGAAAGGAAAATTGGTTGCCATGTATTAAGTTCGCCAAGTGAATTATTCTTGGTACAAACTGAAAATTTTGCGCCAAGATAAATTTTTGAATTTCTCAGCAAATTTCACACCAAATTTTACAAAATTTAATACTTGGGCATAATTTGTGTCATAGAATCGAAATATGAAAAAAATTGGTATGTTATTTCAGAAAAAGTCCGATTTTGTGTCAGAATACCTATACTAGAACAATGCTGTATATAAATATAATATATATCCTAAGTCGCGCTTTTGAGACATGAAAAACTCAATTTGAATTTTGTCAATTGGTCCAGTAGAATGGGAGATATAGAACTGTGCCCCCCCCCTCCTTTTTTTTTTTTTTTTTTTTTTTTTTGCACAGTGTACAATTATTACTATGGTAAAAGTTTAAACATTTATTTCTGAAGAAATTTTTAAACTTTTACCACTTGCACAGCCTCCAAGTAAATTCTGTCGAAGATGGGATGGTGACATTCTGCCAAATATGAGATTAAATTTGCATTTTTTATTTCAACATTCTAAAAAGCAACAGATGAATTATTTGTACTATTGTGGTACATACTATACAATTTCCTACAAATGATTTTCCAATATACGTTATACAGTGTGCAAGTATTATTGATGTTGCACTTATTTAGAATAAAGGCTTTTTTAAGTGTAAAACATTAAAATATATACATTTTTAATGTTTTACACTTAAAAAAAAACCAAACACTACTATGCATGGGAAGAATGCTATAATTCATTAGACAGTCCCATAAAATGTAATCTACATTGAGATAAAACTTCATTTAACATGCATCCAAAAATATTTGGCAATACACTTTAAATTTTTGGAAACTCAAACGTCAATTTTATTATTGATAAATCTCAGAAATCAATAATGATACAAAAAATATCATAAAAATTATGTGCAAATGCGAATTAATTGCTATAACACGCAACAAAAGCTATATTGAAGTTGAACACATTTAGAAAACATATAAATATTATCCTATTCAGATAGTTATTGCATTTAAAAAAAATATTTCACAAGATTATTGAACATATGGTCTATACAAGGTTACAAAAAGAACTGGCAATAAAAATGTCAATGATTTATTTGTTGACGAAAAGTAAGCATCTGAAGCAAGTTCCAAGTTTGGTTAAAATATCAGTTAGTTAATTACCATTAAAAACATGAAATAGCTTATCTACTGAAAATTGACTTACTGCAGAGAAGCATAAATGAAATACATACATTTCAAATGGCAACTCCTCCTTGGATTGTTTTTTCTCATCAGTATCTGAAATTCTTTTAGATAAATGTTCATCAGTTAAAATGTGATCAAAAGTTCCAGATCTTCCAGATAGAGTCTAAAATAATTTTAGTCCATTTTTAATGCAAGCAAATGAAACAAATTTTATATACTGTTATTTTGAAAACAATATTAAATTCTTAAAACTACAGCATTTAAAAATGACTTTTATTATAGTTTATAAGAATTTCGGCAGCAAGAAATGAGAAATAGAAGCACAATAATTACGAAAATGTTCTTTTAAAATAACTTATTATTAAATATTATTTAATAACCTTCTATGTTTATATCTAATAAAAAGGTATATTTTGAGTTATAGTAAAAGCCCAACTATCTGGCATTTAATTAAACAGAAGCCTTAATTAACCTAATTATTTTTTTAATTTAAAAACACTATATATATATATATATTATATTATATTTACATGAATGACGAAACATGAATTGAGTAATTAAAGTGTTAGGTTTGAAGGCAACTTTCCCTTGATAAGTCTGTCTCCTGCCTGCTCAACAATTATTCACTTATGCCTTTTTTAATTTTTTAGGATTAAAAAAATTGTTTGGAGTATTATATTTATTCATGGATTTTGATACCTGCACTTATTTACATATGCTCTCAGATTTTAAATGATATTGTAGATTAGTTAGTTCGCAGCAATAATTAATCATTTATTTGTTTACAATTAAAATTTCATAATTTAAATTTAATTTTTAATTATCTTTAAATTTGCTTTTTATGAATAAAGAATGTTATATATATATATATAATGGGTATCCCAACAAAAGTGTCAGATTTAATATGCCCAATGAAATATATTACCTTCAGGAAATGGAAAAAAGTTTTACGTATTTTTAACAGGTAACTGTTCCAATTTAAGAATGAAAAATAACTTCTGGGGTATGTCCTCCAGAGCTTGCTCTGTAGCACTGCATTCTTTTGATGAAACCTGTAATCACATTTTCACGTATCTGCCTACTGAAATAACACATTGAATTTTCTCTATGTTCTTTTATCGTTAATCTTTTTAGTATTTCTAAGTTCAGATTTTTTGGGATCTGCAATAACACTGTCATGCATATTAATTTTTTTTTTTTTTTTTTAAATCAGAGCAGCTATATTAACAGTGTAGTGGTTTAATGTCTGATGTTGAACTTGGGTCATCAAATTTTTTGATCAGTTTACAACTTCTTGTTTCATTAAATGCAGTTTTACTTTCAAAGACTGCATGAAGCTTCCTTGTGTGAAAAATGCTCCCCATTCTTATGAGTTCTTACAATCAAAACTTTCAGTTCCTCTGCATGATGCTCCATTTCGATTAAGCTGTGAAATGAACTGACAATGATAAAATCTCAGTGTTGCCAGATCAAATTAAACTCAACATTTATTTGTTTTCAGTATGTAAAATTATTTCCTATGTTCTAAAAATAAAGCATTTTTGGAAGCATATTACATCTGCCACTTTTAATGGACACCCTATATATATATATAAAAAAATGAGAGACTTGTAAAGCCATCATAAAGCATGATGTAGAACTACAACTTGATACTCTACTTATAACATCTAAAATATGAATACATTTACACGGCTGATGCTGGTTACCCCTCTTCTCCATTCTATTCATTATATTATTACAAGAATCTGGCCTTCAAACTGGACATTCCTTATAGAAAGAAAAATGGAAATATATGAGAGATTTCAAAGTTCAAGACAGGCACTGATTCTATCACAAGAACCTCTCTACCCAATGTTGTTTAACATTCCACATTTGTGACAAATAAAAACTCTCACAAAACAGTGTGATTATCTCCAGTAATGAATAAGCATAACAATATAATAAGATCTTTGCTTTGGTTTTATGTAAATCTGATTAATTCTCAAAAAGACCAATTCAATTTTTTTTAAACAATAAAATTAATAGCTATTTATCTGTTTTTCCACTGCATTAAAAAAATGAAAAGAAAAGAAGATATTAAAATTTGTGTTGTTAGGTTACTTGAATGTGACAAGCATATGAGGGGGACGAGGACATCACTGAGGACTTTCCAAGGTAAACTAGCTCCTATTCACATTATGGATGGGGAAAATCATGAAAACTAACCATACAGCCAGCCTGCTTGCCTAGGTTCGAAATTAAAATTTGGGACCTGCCTTCAGTACAGTAGCAACAAGCAGTACAATAGCTTCAAAATTAAGGGATTCTGGCACCAAGTGTGCATTCATGGGCATGAAATGTGACTGATATGATAAATGAAAATTTGAAAATGGATAAACACTGGACATACAATTGAGAAGCAATTTTTTTAAATATTATATTCCTAACTCATACCTGTTGATAACCTTACTAAATAAAAAATTATATATATATATATATATATTTCAAACTTGTGTCAAAATGACTGTTGCAAGTTTGGTGGGACCTTCAAGAATTTTCATGGTCAACAAGATTTCATAATCAGATAAGACATTTAACTTGAATATTTTTACGTGTGTACGGGTTCATAATAGACTGAATGCACAAGTCTGATAATAGGCTAATAAAAATTCATTCTTATCAAAAGAAATATTTCAGAATTCTGGAATGTTCCATAGAAATATTCATTCAAGTGTTCCCAGTATCACACAGTATAATCAGTAGTTATACTTCAAACTACTAAAAATGTTAAATACAACGCAATACAAAGCGCATGTAACAAGAAAGCTAATCTCAGTTCTCATGGAACCAAACTACTTGTAACACCAATAACTAAGCAATTGAACTCAGACTCTCTCTATCGCTGGCCTTTTATAGTTTTCAACTGGTCGCAAAATATTTCTAGTACTTTCTGCTTCTTGAAATTACTGGAAAGCAATAAGAGGATGAAATTGTGGTTACAGCTAACATAGTGATCAATTACATTTACTCAATTTCAATACAAATCACCGAGATAATTTACTCAATGTTAAATGCATCTGCCAGTGTATTCTTACTTTTTGGCACAGCTTTCTCTTAAAAATTTATCTCGAGCTGCACTGCACGGGAAAATACAACAATTTTAATTATAAGTCTGCTAAAATTAGCTATAGAAATACAAAATTCGTAACAATATGAATATATCAGCTTTTATATCTTCTATGTTTCCCTCGTTTTCTTTAAAATTTTACATAGTTTAAATACAGGTTTTTGATAGTTAAGCTGATAACAAATAAGATGATAGTTTCTACAATTTTAGATAGGAAATTTTTTTCTTTCATTTTGCTTTTCTACCATACACAGCACTATTTTAGGCACTCAGATATCCAGAATTTTTCTGCATCTGCAATTTTCCTAGCTTTATAAACAGTTGAGCTTTTACTGTATCACTTAAGTTGATCCTTTTTTTTAATCACAGTATAAAATGCAAATTTTCACAAAGAAATATAACAATGATTTGATTACTTTTATATCTGGTATTAAAAATATATTTCAAAACAAATTAAAATAATTATTAAAATAATTTTAAATTATTTATTACAGTACCTTGGCATGAGTAATATCAGCTCCAGAAGTAGTTTGTTTATTTTTCGTTACACTTTCTGTTTCTGGTCGCGGAAATTCTAAGGATTCATCTGCATACTGTTTGACTAATTTTTCAGTTACTAAAGTTGCTTTTGAAATTAAATTAATTGCTGATTCTAGAAAATTTTCAAGCCTTTTGCAGTCAGAACTATGCTTAGAACTATTGAGAGTTTCCTTAAAGCCATATTTCTCAAAAAGAACCTTTGATCCACATAAGAAATCAAAAAAAGATGAACGAACCATACTGAGAATCACCAAATATGTTTCAGCAGTATTCACAGAAAGTTCACTAATTAAGTTTTCCAGGTTTTTATACTCAGAATCTGAAATGGCTATACCAAATGTTCTTCGCAAATTCGGAGCAGATTTTGTTGCTTTAAACAGTATTGTTTTATTCAAAGCTTTCCATATACTTTTAATATCATAACTTAAACGTGTAGCCTGTTTTACATAGTTTTTCAGCTGAATAGTATCTGTCTCACTGACAAATTTTGGACTATCAGAAATTATTGGCAAATTAACAATTTGCTGAAAACTCTGGCAACATTGCATATTCTTTAGAATAGACAGTTCCTTAGATATAATTTTGGATAATAAAATAAATGATAAATGCAAATCTTTTAAATCTGATGAAACACCTTTTGAATATGCAGAAAAATCAAATTTTTCATTTTCCAAGCTACTTGAACTTTTAGCAGGAATTTGCCTACTACTTTTAAAACTTCTTGCTTGAAATTTTGGAGAAGTTTCTTCTTTATCATTAAGAAATTCACCATTAATCTTCTGCAGCCTAGAAAATGAAATGGTATTTCAAACAATTTAAAGCAATGTATAGTTACATAATTGACAATTTCATTTTAAATTACATACATACTAAATTTTTGTCTCAAACAAATATTTAAAAAAAAAAAAAAAAAAAAAAAAAAAAAAAAATAATAATAATAATAATAATAATAATAATATCAGTGGTGATAAAAACAGAGACATTGTTGATTTTAATCATGTAAAAGGTCTTAGAACTTATAACAAATTCAACAGAAATGTTATCACTCATATCAGATATCCATTTTACAAATGCAAACTTCTGATACTATCAAAAGGAATAATAATAATAATAATAATAATAATAATAATAATAATAATAATAATAATAATAAAAAGTACTTAAACTCCAGTATGTACTTTTACCTAAAAGTGATATTAAATAACTTTTTCAAGAAATTTGACATAAATATAAATGGGTTAAAAAAAACCCCACTTATCTATCACTTTAGTACTTTACTACAAGAATGAGAGCATTAATTCAAAATACTACAGATAAGTAATCATTTCTTTAATCTGCTATTTATAATATGCCACTGTTTTCTTAGGACTTAATCTCCAAAGAAGCATTCATTGAAAGTCTAGAAGTCACTTATCTAAAAAATTACTGTATGCACGGAACAAATAGCATTTATTTATCATTTAAATATTTACATCCACCCACTAAATATGTTTAATTTATGATATTTGTTTCAATCCATGAAATACAATTTTAGAAAATATATGATGGCCTTCCTGATCCCAAAACATTAAAGAAATAAAAATTAATTTTACAAAATTTGTAAATGATTCAAAATTTAAATAATAGTTCAAATCTATTAAATGCACATGCTAAAATATACACAGTATTACAGAAATTTTTTACAATAAAAATATTCCAAAACCATTTCCCCACAAAATGCTGCTGAAAAATTAATTAATTATAGACAAAAAAAGTAATAATTCCAAACTTTACTCTTTTAGTCTATGCATTATGTGAATATAATATGCAGTATGAATAAATATCTCTTGTGCAACTGAGTGAATATGATATGCAATATGAATCAGTAGCCCAAGTGTGACTAAAAACCTGACTCCTCTACAATTAGTTAGCACTATTTCATAGTGCTTGGTCTATTTTTAAAGTCTAGTTCAGAGAATTTAATGAAGAATAATTTTCTCCTTCCAACAAGAAATGATACCACCTTTCCTTTAATGTATCACCCCAATCTGTATTGCAATTACTGCCCAAAAGGGAATGTTATCATACATTAAAATCAGATAGGAGATTTCGGAGATTTTATTAATAACATGTATTAAGTTCCCAGAACTAAATTGACCTTCAAAATGAACAGTGTTCCACGATTTTATTGGAAAACTGTAATATAAACAATGAATTCTTGACAAATGTTTTTGACATATTATCAAAGATGTCAGAAATTCATAAAAAGTTCAACTTGCAGGACTTCAAATTAATCTGCTACAATAACAACTGAATACAAAAACTGAAGTATTACAGAAAGATTCTGAAATATTTATTATTACATAATGACCATCTACTAATAAAAAATAAATCTATATATAATCAGTAAATTTGTTATCCAGTATAAAAAATACCACAGGTGAAAAAAATATATACAGCCACATTTAATAAATAAACAAAAATAAGGCTGATTAATTCAAAGTGCTTGAATTGCTTTCCATGGACTGTAAAATTGTCCACTTCCTATGAGTAAACGATAAAAGTTTTCTTTAGGCTTTCAAGATATTGTAAACTGGCGTGCAAAACTTAAGCAACAATGTAAAAATTTAGCAGCAATCTGCTCCATGAAATTGTGGAAAAGGAGGTCTGGAGATCAGTACAATGAACACGTAAGTCAGAAGAAACGTCACGTGTATACAAATATCAGGAACGAAAAGTCAGAGGCGGCATGAGCGTACACAAAACACGTGATGGCGGCGAGCGCAGCTCAACAGTAAAATATAAGGAAGGACGGAAACGCAATTCAACATAGTCGCTGCAAGTGCCAGTGAGTCAGTTCGTGAAATATGGCTAGAAGAAATCACCTGGACGACTTCACACATGGAAGAATGATCGGAAAGATGGAGGAGGGGCGTACTGTCACCAGTGTAGCTGCAGAGTTCGGTATAAACAAAAGTGTCATTTCACATGCTTCGAAAGCGTTCCAAACCACAGGTACAGCTGTTAGAAAGGTTGGTGGTGGCGGCCCGAGGACGAAAACTGCAGGGAATGACCAATATATCGACCTGCAGGCGAAAAGAGGCCAACAGCAGTCGCAAGCACCATTGCTCAGCAACTCTGTACAGCAAGATGGCGACAAGTGTCGCAGTTTACTGTGGCCAGATGCTTTCACAAAGGGGGCCTATCACAAAGGCTGCCGTTCTGAACGCTGCCTCCCATTGAAAGTTGGCCACCGACGCCACCGCTTACAGTGGTGCAGAGAGCACAAAAACTGGACAACTGATCAATGGAGTCGTGTCCTCTTTACGGATGAGAGTCGGTTCAGTACCAGAAGCGATTCTCAACGCGTTTTGATTTGGAGAGAGGTCGAGACCCGGTTTTATCCCAGTAACATCAAGAAAAGACACTGTAATGGTGGTCCTGGAGTTCTTGTCTGGGGAGGCATTATGCTGAACGGGTGAACTGAGCTCCACGTTTTCAACTGAGGGTCTGTAACCGGGGCTCGCTATTGTGAGGAGGTACTCCTTCCCCATGTGCGTCTGTTCCGGGGTGCCATTGGCGCAGACTTAATTTTTATGGATGACAATGCACGGCTGCATCGGACTCTTGCTGTTGAGGAGCTACTGGAAAGTGAAGTTATCACTCGAATGGATTGGCCAGTGTACTCCCCAGATTTAAATCCCATCGAACATGTGTGGGATGCTTTGGGGAGACGCATTGCAGCACGCTTACATCCTTCGGAGAACACCCAACAACTCAAACAGATGCTGATTGAGGAACGGGCACTCCTTGAAACAATGTTTGATTATGGCTTTGTTGTGTCATTGTTCAGCACAGGAAGGTAATCTGACTGCACCATATATGTTGTAAACTTTAGTTTTACTACATTTTATGGCCTTCCTTACTAGCATTTTCCTGAAAGCGTATTGAAAACATTTATTCATTGGCTGCAATTTAGTTGTTGTATTAAGAAAAAGCAGTTCTAATGCAGTTGATTTCAAGTTTGGAAGATCAGAGAATGCTGTACAATAATCAGTGACAGTCAATACTTTCTGCTCCTTGGAGCAAAACATTCAATCTAAATTCCCAGTGTAGCCCTTAAATAATGCCTGAGTTTTTAATGCTATAATGCACAGAAAGAGATTTTTTATTCTTGAAAGAGTGAAGGTTCTTATATCCACTAACAATTTGAAAATTATTTCACTTTTACAGTAGCATGTGCTCCTACAACAGTTAAATATACAATTAAACTCTTTTCACTTAAGTGCTCTTTATTTCTCTGAAATCTTTATTAGTCTTAATTTATTAATCTTCTTTGAAATAAGATTTATCATCAAAATGCCATTACCTTGTGCGGAAAATAATTCCATTCATCAATACTAAATATGTCTTCAGCACTATAACCTCGAAGAAGTTTAGATAAACATTCTTCCCTTTTTTGGTTCATTATATAGTGCCTGAAACACAATATTTTTCTATTTTTGAATTTTTCAAGATATCTTGCATTTACAATGATATCTGCACATTCAATAAGTGTACCATTGTAGTGACTTTCTCATTTTGGGTTTTATAATATTGAAACTATTTTCAAATTGTTGTTTTGCCAGCAGTCAAGACACATTTCTGGGGCTTCTTGCTCCTGTTAGATAATTTAAAGGATGCCCTTTTAAAATATTCTGTACATCCTCCAAAAAACGGAGGAACAGTACGTAAGTCGACAGATCACACTTTCATTGCTTATGTTGAAGCATAGCCATAAGATCAAGGTTGAAGATAAAAAAAAAAAACTTATTTTTTCAATGCAAACAAATGGTATTCTCATTGAAAACACTTGTTCTCAAAGATTAAATAAGATAATTTCTTTCTTGTATGGCCAGTTATTCCTTGCTGTTAACAAGACCAATTTGGGATGATTCCATGTGCTTTGGATTCTATACTTATCCATAATATTAATTAACACTCAGAATGACAGTCACAGAAAAGGGACAAGGATATTAGATGAGCAAAATTAAGGATCATTAGCAAATTTCTGCCAAAATTATTTATTTTTATGGACCATATAAACCTTGTACATATTATCTGCCTCTCTCTGAAAAATATTTATGAGACAATATGCTATTTTGCAAAACAGGCAAAGGATGCTGCAAAATTAATTATGTTGCCACATGCAGCAACCCAGGCATGCATACGTGCATGGCAGATGAGCCTTGATTTTAGTGTTTGTTTATGTGGTTCTGAGAGAATTTTCTCCTTGTTAAAAATTCCGAGTGATGTCTGCTGGCTGATGAAAAAGAAAGCATTGCATTTCTTCAAAAATACAGCAATTTGCCTAATAGTAGAGAATGCCAAAGAAAAGAGATCTCTATGTACATGAGAAAACAATGTGAGTAATGCTAAATTTGTGCAATTCTTTGACATTTTTAAAGAGAAAACAGAATGCTGTGTGCATAAAAAGAACTAACAGTGCGCCCACTGGCAAGTGTCTGCAATTCTCTTATATTTTTGAAGCTTTTCATGGAGCGAACAGCACAAAAAAGGGAAGTATTTTATTATGAATGTTTCTTGCACTTTTAATTTTGTTAACTGATTTCTGTTTTATACAATTCTTAATGCATCAACATTTTTGCAAATGACAGCTATCTTTTGGGTCTTACCTTACTGTTTTTTCAAGAAAATATGGTGACTGACCTTTTAAACTAGAAAAAAAAAATAGGTACTTTTACAATTTTCCTATCATAAACCTTTCCCAAAATGTATACTTAAAAGTAAATAAAAATGAGATATAAACATGTTTTTTGTACAAAAAATACCTTGAAGATAGATATAAATGATGTAGTTATGTTAGCAAAATGCATACAGCTGGTTTATGTATTATATATATATGAGAGAGAGAGACATACATATATGCAATGAAAGCAAACTTGGCAGCAAAGACAAATTAATATTCATCTTTATTTATAAAAAAAATAAAAAAAAAAAAAAAAAAAAAAAAAAAAATCCTACAAGGATTTAGGAAACGAAGGTTTTTGAATATTTATTTGTGAATCATAGTATTAATTTTGTGTATAGTGAATGTGGCTGTCATATAAATATGATAGAGAGTACGTGGTGGCATGTTAAAGCCATACTGCCTACTTATAATCGGAAATGCAATTTTGAGTTTTATTTGTTGAATTATATGTTTTTCCATTACTGTTCCAAAATGAGAGAAGATACTTTCAACATATTTGTGGAAATTGTAAGAACTGTTGAGTTGGATAAACTGAAAATTTGTTTACAGAATATTTGATGAAAGTGTTCACAATGAAATGCATTTACAATGGTAAGTGCATTTTATTTTATTGTTCTTATTTTGTAGAATGTTATGCTCATTGTTTTTTTGCTATGAATTTCTGTCGTTATTATTGTTTTTTTTTAATTGTTTGTATTTTATTTTAGTTAGTTTAGATTATTTTGTTGAATTGTGCGTAATGCCTGGATTGTGCAATTCGCTCATGCTTTTTTAAGTTAAGACAGAATGCTGTGTACATGGTATTGTTTGAAATTTATTGTTGTTATGTTAGTTTATTTTAGGAAAGTGTGCATAATTCCTAGATTCCTTCGTTACATAGATTGTGCAATTTTCTGATTTTTTTATATATATTTTTTTAAGTTAAAACAGATCGTTGTGTACAAATATTTTTGGTTAGAAACTTTACGTTTTTGCTATCTAAATTTTTTGTTTTTGTTTTGAATTTTTGGCATAAATTGCGCATTAAAATCATGGTTCTTGCATATGCGAAAACCCCATTTTTGCAGACATTTTAGGCTTAAAGTTCAAAATGTAGACAAAAAATTTATATAGGAATATGGTGCCGTGAAGTTTCTCACCAACCGAGGGTGTATATAAGAGTAGTTCCTCAATTCCCAGTGCATTTGATTGGATAATTAATACTGCTGTAAAATTATTATTGGAGTTTTAGTTCCAATAACATTAGCAGAGTTACTTAAGAGTCGTATAACATGGATCAGTCTCCAAATGAGGCAGATCAGAAAGAGATTATTTTTAGAATAGAGACTGGAAATAAGCAAATTATATCTAGGAATCTAGCAAGCTAATTTAAATTATAATTTTTTAAAACTATCTTACATGTATATAAAAAATGAGAATATATTAAGAATTATAATTTTGTGAATTATGAATAAGAATTTACCTCTTTTGTAGCTCTTTATTTTTCACATCATATTCCAAAATTTTATCTCTAGATTTCTCTAGAGTACTTTTACATTCATTAACAATAATATCAGC
The DNA here is from genome assembly GCF_044657685.1 of Stegodyphus dumicola. Classification (NCBI taxonomy): domain Eukaryota; kingdom Metazoa; phylum Arthropoda; class Arachnida; order Araneae; family Eresidae; genus Stegodyphus; species Stegodyphus dumicola. The sequence goes on along the minus strand of NC_140768.1, from coordinate 20,938,534 downwards.
CTTGTTCTTAGAAACTTTGCGGTAGTTATCCAACTCAGACTGCAGAGACTGAACCTAAAAAATTCGAAATGAAAAGCATAAAAAAAATTCATTTTCAAAAGATGAATAGTTTATATTTGTTAAAAAATAATGCATGAAAATAATCAAATACCAAAATTTGGAATAATCTAAACATCATTCTACTGGGCATTTAAAAAATTTGGATAATTGCATTCTATTTCTCTTATAAGCCAAACTTTTTTTTTTACTGTAATGCAATTGGGGAAATGCTATTTTTTATTTAATACATTTAATCTCCGCAAAGATAATGTGTTAAAAAAGAGCAGTGAATCCTCTAGTATAGCGATCTCCAAATATTTGTGGTTGCATACCCCCAAGATAAAAATATTCGTACGAATAGCTTACTCAGTTATGTAAAACTGCAGTGCTTTACTTCGCTAGTGCATTCTCATTAGATTTGATGAATTTAGCCCTTGATTTTGCTTTTTCTATATTTTCACCTTCGAGTTAGTGTGATTGCATCCTAATTAATTACCGCGAATGGTCTTAGGGCATAAAATTTAACTAGCAAAAATTCTATGTAATTCTATGCCAGTATTGAAAGAAACAATCAATCTGATAAGAAATGGCTGCAACTTGTTTTGAAAATGAAGGGTAGAAGGTTACCAGCAAAGATATTCCATTTAGTATCAGTTGTACCATCATTGGTGACTTTATCGTTTGCACCGGCAAAACGGAAACCTCCATCATATCTCAACTTTTTTTACCTCCATCATATCTCAACTTTCTTTATTCGTTCAATATCAAGCCTTTTGTGTTGTTATTCCCTCTTTTTGTTGAAGGACCTATTGATCCCACAACATAAGTTTTACGGTAACCAGAAAGTGATCAGAGTACATATTTGCTCCTTGGAATGTCTGTACACTCAAGACACTACTGTTATATCTCAGACCTATGAAAACCTGGTCAATTCAATTTTGAGTTCTGCCATCACGAGATCTCCAGGCGGCTTTGCGTATATCTTTATGTTTAAATAATATGCTTCCAATCATCTTATTAGATACAATGACAAAGTTCACAAATGTAAAAACATTATTACTCGTCTCTTTGTGTACATTGTGGGATCCAGTAAATACCCTCATGTTTTAATTTTTTTCCATTTTTGGCATTAAAATCTCTTACAATGAGCTATACATCATTTGAATGACATCCAGTATAAATCCTATCAAGAATATCATAGAATTCATTCTTTTCCTCCTTATCTTTTTTTTTTTTTTTTATTTTTTTAAAATCTTTTTCTGTGGAAGCAGGAGTACACACAATTGAAATATTACCTTTAATGAATATCTTATAGACGCTTTCATTCACTGGTTTAAATTCAATAACTCTATCCCTAATTTGCTTATTAAAAACAAAACCAGAACCAAAATGAAGTGTCTTTACATGGCAGTTGTAATAGACACTGCAATACCATTTATCAGTCACTCCTTGGCCAATCCATCTCATTTCCTGGATGGCCAGGACATCTAGCTTGTATTGGATGAAAATGTTAATAAGCTTTTTCAATGCTCCACTTCCATATAAAGTCCATACATTCTATGTTTCAAATTTCATGCCATGCCAGGTCATCAGGAATGCATCAGTCCAGAAAATTCTTTTCGAGGTTTCTTAATCGAAAGAGTTTTTATGAGCCAGGGTGATTAGTCCTGCACCAACCACCAGCCTGGAGGACCAGTCCCCTGACATAATCCCAGGAAGGTGCCTGGCTATACCCCCCGGACATTGGGTGCCCGTTTTAGTCGCTTCTTACGACATGCATGAGCTACACTGGGACTATTCTTTCACACTCAGTCATGACACAGGTGGAAAACTGGTTCACATTCATATTACATATGCAAAAAACTATTAAAATTCATGCCAACAGCCTTGTCTTATATTTTATATGACTAAAATGTGAAAATATTAGCCTAAAAAAGAAATAGATTTGAAAATTAACTGAAGATCACCTGGAGCTGGAGGTGAGTTAAATTTAGAACTGTACTTTTCAAAAAGATATATTTCTGAAATTTAACATATATAATTATGAAATTTGTACAGAATGAAACTAACTGCAGTGCCCAATGTCTGAAGATCATTTTCAAGACTGGAATGCTTTCTCCGTGTATTGGAAACACTGACATCATCTTTATTTAACTCATCATATTTGGAGGTTAGCTTCTCCTGCAAATAAAACCACATAACTGACATTACTAGAAAAAAAGTAACAGAGAAGGCATGACAAAGTGATAAACACTAGGTAACTCACACGCTAAAATATTTATAACACGCTAAATACCTTTGAATATGTATATATTAATTTATCTAGTAATAAAAATTTTAATATTTTTTAATAATTTGAATAGATAATTTATTGAATTAATTACTTAGTTTGGATTTTTCCCCCTTTTTCAAGAATTTTTCAGATAATTTTTATCTCGCATATCAATTGTTTTCAGTTATGATTTGTGCAGATTATATAATGGTTCAATCAAACACTTAATAACATGAACTATGATAGTACAAAGTCCAAAATCCGAACTTGTCGGGAATTCGGCGATTCGGATTTGGGATTTTTCCGGATAATAGATCATCAGTTTAAATCTAGTAAGATGGCATGTAGAAATTATAAAATTAAAAATATGAAATCGTGATTTATGAAAATATGAAGTATTTATGATCTAAATGTAATCTTTGGGTCTATGAGTATCATCAACAAAATCTATATTTAGCATATGGAAAGGAACTTTTGGTAAATTTTCCCTCGTCAACACTTTTTAGCGCAACTGAAATCTGTAATCATCACCAAGCGTAATGTCAACATAAAAGGTTACCAAACTCCTTTATTATTCAAATGCTAACATAAAAAATTGTTTAGGTATCGCCACATGAGTCATTACTCAAGTTGTCATGTTTTGATAAACATGCGGTAATGAAAGGAAAGTATAATAAATAATGATTCGCCAGGTTGGCATCAGATCAACGATGTATCTATGTGGAATGTTTCGGTTTGAGATGCGTGCCAAGCAAATATGCAGCAATGGAGCCAAATTAGCGGTCATACAAATTTATGCTAAAATTATTGTTTCTACAGTAACAAGGTATTTTATTTAGTGTTGAAGTGAAATTAAGAATCAGAACTCTCCAGATATTTTATTATGCGCGGAGGGGGAAATGAAATGTGCATGCGTATAGCTTACGAGAAAAATTTTGCTGGTGATTTTGAGGTCCAGATTTTAGATCATTCCAGATAATGGACATCCGGATTTCGGACTTTGTACTGTATTAACAATCTGAATTAATTCATTGGCTACATACTATTAAACACTAAAGTTTGAATAGCATACTTGACAAAATGAAGACTATATAGACACTGAGCTCAAATATTACACACATACTTTTCTTAGATTTTTGCACAGTTACTTTGGTTTTTTACACACCTTTGCCATGTTTATTAAGTACTTTTAGTAGCTTATTTGAAAAACAGTAGTAGAACATCAGGAGTTCCATTTCTTTTAAATCTAATGAGTTGTTGCTCTGGCCAGTTTCTTTGTTCATTTAAGAGTTTGCATTATGAAAAACTTTCTATGTCTATTTCTTTTCTTTCTCTCTTTCTTACAGAAGACACTGGTACTTAGAAATTATCCCATCGACTGTGAAAGTTGGCTAACATCAGAACGTGATGAAAGTTGGTGGAGATACTGCTAAAGTCAGGGCAGTTGTTTGAGAATTTAAAGTAACTGATGCCTCTTTATTTAACAAACAATCTGTACTAGACTCATATTGTTTTTGCACAGAGTAAAAAAGCTTTCATTGGTCTCTATTATTTTGTTAGGCCCTTCAATTTTACTAGAAATTCTGTTTAAAACACTGTGAATACAAATTTCTTGCACATGATTGTTCCAATTTATTATGGGTTTGATGGCCATATTCAGTTGACCATATCATGTCCGTTAGTTATTACTACACATTTTTTTTATGGTAGGTTTCTATGCAATAAAAAGCAATAACAATTAATTTCATATCCTTCTTCATAAAAAACAATCTAGCCTATTGAGTATCTACCAGGGTTAAATCAGATCAAAAAAGACAGATGTCCTGGTGTAGTGTTAGGTCATGCTCATCCGTAACTGTTGACAAATAACGCTGCTAGCAACAGTCTCATAGTCGATGAGATAATATGTAAGTTCCAAAATACCTATTTCAGAAGTGATTGAGTAACTGTTTTGCAGACAGTAAAACAGTCATTTAAAAAGCTATAGCAATATTTAACAATATTCCCCTCCTGGAAAAAAAAGGAAGATTAAAAAAAAAGTATTTTTCTGTTTTGCCAGCGCAAATCTCACCAAATAGATTTTATTTGCGACAACACACAGTAAACACATAAAAAATGTTAGTTCTACGAAATTTTTATTTTAAAGGCATAAACATTTTAATATTGTTTAAAACTTTATAAAAAGACAATAAATAAAAACAATAAATTTGTAAAAAGACATTAATTTAAGAATTTGCTATGCTTTCACGGTGCCACATCCTGATTCGCCGTTTCATATCACGGGACCGCAAGTGACCTCATCTCACGTAAACTACGTTACAAAAATCTAATTCTCTTAGAAATTATCTACATTAATTTCAAGTTAAATCTTAATTTGGAATACAAGTTTAAATGCAAGAATTATTTCAATTCCTATTAAAATTACCACAGTGCCGAAAGAATTCCTGTTAAAATTTCCGAAATTATGTAAAACCGCAGTGTTTTACTTCGCTAGTGCATTCTCATTAGAATTGATGAATTTAACCCTTAACTTTGCCTTTTCTATATTTTCGCCTTCGGTTGAGCAGTGTGATTGCTGCATCCTAATTGACTTAATTACTGTGAATGGCCTAAGGGCATAAAACTGAACTATCTGGTAAATATTCTATGTAATTGCATGCCAGAATTGAGAGAAACAATTAATCTGATAAGAAATTGGTTGCTACTTGTTTTGAAAATGAGGCGTAAAAGGTTACCAGCGAAGATATTCCGTCTGGAATCAGTTGTACCATTTTTGGTGACTTTATCGCTTGTACCGGCAAAATGGAAAAGCACCAAAAAAAAAAAAAAAAAAAAAAAAAAACCTCTAGTTAGATAATTTAGCCACCTGGTTTCTCTGTGATTATCAGAACCTATGTGATTTTCAAAGCCTGTTTTTGTGTTCAGCCTAAAAGAAATTACTTTATTTTTTCAAGACATACAACAAAATTGAAATTACCTGAAGATACCAACACTATACATGAAAATCTCAAAGTCTGGAGATTACACATGGCAATCATCTATCAGTTTTTTTCCCCAAGATTGGAATTTTCTAAAATTGTCCTAAGACTCTGCTAAGTAGTACAGTTGAACAAATTTCAAACTCTTAAGTACGAACAGGCAATAGCATGAAGTTGATTCGTTTTGAAACTATACATTTTTGTTTCGATGAGATTAATGCACTTGACAGTAGGCATATTGGCACTGTAGCTAAAATTAGAGCTATGGCACAATATATTACCTGGACATTTCATTCATAGGGAAGCCTTGATGGCTAAAGTTAAGTCATCCAAATTCAAAACTATGTTAGGAAATAGCATTACAATAAAACAACTTTATTAAGGCAAAGACTCTGAAAGTACAATTTTTTCATTAGTTTGTGATGACATGAGTAGTGAACAAAAAGATTTTCTTTTTCATTCTGAAAGTAGTAGCTTTAATGGAGTTTGGTACTCACAAAACTCCTTGAATTAAGAGAAGTCTTGCTGTATGTGAATGAAATTAAAGCGATTTCACACAATTTCTTGCTGACACATGTGGCTAAAAACATAGGATATCTTTCAGATATATTCTCAAAACTAATTAAGCCGAATCTCTGTCTACAATGACTGTTCTCAATCCCCATGTGAATATAGATGGGTGTGAAAGGAAACTTAGTTTGTGGGTTAGTGTGTAAAACTGAGAAATTTTTCATCATTTTCAACCCTAAATCATTTTAGTAGAAAATAATCTCATTATTGGAAAAGTGTTGCTGACATATATTTGCATTTCAAAACTCTGAAAGGACAATCTGAATGAAACTTATTTACTGGGTAGTAAATATAAAGTATTTCCTTTCCATAGTGATACTGAAAATAATAATCATCAATGAATGAAACATAACACTTAACTGAACTCTTGAATGACACCAGATTTAAAATGAAATTCCAAGCAGAAAGTATGGTTAATTTTTGTACCTCATTAGCAGCAAAAATTAAATACAGTAAACTGTACAATGGTGCTTTAAAAATTAAATTCAATTTCTAAGTATCTGTGTAAATTTATGTATGAGCCGATCTGAGTTAGCTTACCAGCATACATCCAAACACAGGAAATCTGAGCAAGAATCAATAGGTTCATTCATGATTGTAAATACCAACATTTATTTAATTTTTAATAATAAGATAAAGATCATGAAAATCCTAACAGCCATGAACTATTAAAAATGAATATAAATTTTCTTCTATTAACTTCATATAAAATCAAATGAATTTCAATTAGCTGCATTTCAGATATATAAGTATACTGGTAGTAACATATGTTAAAAGATTGGTTTCGAAAAGAGGTGGGGTATAGAACATATTAAATTCTAAAATTAGTCTCCACTTGAAAAAATTATGAGAAATGCTGTTCTAACCAAATTATCCAATTGCTATTTCATCAACATTTATTTCTTTTGAAAAGTCATAAAAAGACACAATTTCAAGGGTTTTCAGAAAAACTTATACAGAACCCCTCATTTCGCTGTTTTTGTATGTAATAAATAGCAACATTTGTTTTTATTTCACATACAAGTACAAATTTCTGTTTTCTCATTAAATGATGAAAAATGAAAGAATGGGCTGTATCCTTCCTTGATGTGGCAAATTCAGGATGAATCTGTGTTCTTTTATAACATTCTTGATTTATTCTTTTATAACAGCCATAAAAAAATATATAAAGCCAGTTCATTCGATCAGAATTCAAATTTTTGCTGCACTCTCAATGTTCAATAGTTTTATATACTCAGCTACTGATGGGCACTTGTTCAGTAACAATTAGATCATAAAAGATGTCTAGAACCTGGAATGATAAATCTGATGCACATAATAATTAAACTTTTCAAGTTAGTTATTGTGTGCATCATATTTATCATTTGTTAGACATCTTTTATGATCTAATTTTACTGAACAAGGGTCCACCAGTGAAATTGTACATGATAGATAAACTGTGAGATAAAGACTATCATCAGATAAATTGTACATGACAAATTTATAAAATGTCATTAATTATTCCTCACTAGCCCACATAGGGAGGTACAAATTATAATTTTAAACAATAATTTTACTATATTCGAAATAAGTTGAAATAAAATAATAATAATAATAAATTTTAGTAATAAGAAATAAGAAAACTTACATGCATAAAATATTGGTGCTACTTTGGTAGACGGTTGCACGGATTTTTGGCGATTTACGTTGGCGCGATTTCTACAAACGTCAGCCATCTTGAAAAACGCTGTTTTTACGCATAGTAAAGTATTCGAAACTTTAAAAAAAAAAAAAAAAAAATCGTTATAAATAATGGATTAATATTTTTGTTGAAAATGTCATTTTTTAAGATGGCAGGCAAGTGTAAATAAATACATTTACTATGAGTATAAAATACTAAAGTAAGGTTATTATTACTTTCATATAGCAAAGAAGAGAATAAAAACACCGCTATAAAAACATTGTGCCAAAGTTTAATTAGATTAAAATATTACTGAAATTGAATATCGAAATAAAAAACATCATCCAACATTTAAAAGAATTAGAATATTATTAAATTTAAATACTTTAAAATACGTTATATAGAATATAATATATATAATATATATATATATAGAATAAATACATTTACTACGAGTATAAAATACTAAAGAAAGGTTAAATTATTACTTTCATATAGCATAGAAATAGAATAAAAATACCACTATAAAAACATTGCGCCAACGTTTAATTGGATTAAAATATTACGTAAATTGAATATCGAATTAAAAACCATCATACCAACGTTTAAAAAGAATTAAAATATTACTTAAATTAAATACTTTAAAATAAGTAAATAAGAACGCTTCGTACACTAGAGCTAAAATGACAGCAATTAGTTTATTGTTGGTAAAAAAGGAGGAATGTCTACTAATTTTCTTACCGTTACAGCGGTTATTTCTTCCAACATGAACACATTATCATATACGGCCGTCTCAGAATCGGCTCTTCTAACGGTCTTCATCTGTGATCTACATTTTCGGACTTCATTGAAGAAACAATTAGCAACGTTTCCTTCAAAAATTTAAAATAAATTTCCTCTGACCCTTGTAAGAATTTATAAATAAATCTTTGATTAGGAAAGCCAGGCTGGCGAAAATAAGGTCTCAAAGGACAATTTTTTGATTCCGAAACCAAAAATTCTTGGTACTTATCAAAAACAACATTCATCTTTGAAGGAGACATTTTTGAAGGAATTCGAAGATATGAATTAAATTTTAAAATGGCGCGGTAATGCACAAATTTTCAGCAACCTATCGGAGCTGATTACAGCTCATTAATGCACAAATATTCTAAAACCAATCAGAGAGCTGATTACATCACACCTAGAATTAAAATTATTTAAATAATCATACATAATAAAATCATTTAAAAAAACAAATGCAAAATTAAATTGTATTTTAATATTTAACAGCCATAAATAATGTTTAAAACATTAGATTAAATTTATAGATATTAAAACCAATTACTTTTAAAGTAAGGTGACGTCACTGATTACATCATCCACAGCATAAAATTTCATAAAATATGATAAAGAATAAAATTTTTATTTCAAATAAAAATGCAAAATTAAATTGATTTTTAATATTTAGGAGCCATAAGTAATATTTAAAACACGGAATTTATGCATAATAACACGCATTATTTTTTTAATAAAATGTCAACAAAGTATCGGTTACCATAAATAACTTATCCAGCAATGGGTTTACCATAAGTCGTATTACTCGCCAAAAGAAAAATTGCCAAAAACTCGCCAAAATCCGTGCAACCGTCTACCAAAGTAGCACCAAAATATTTTTACTCGTGATCAGAACAGATACAAAAATAAAGCATAAGATTAATTCAGCAATTTTATTATAATTTAAAAATTATTTGATTCTGTATACCATCTTGATTTTGCACCATAATGTTAAAATGAAATTAAAAATTCATAAAATCATAGTAATAACTAGCCAATAACAATGTACATACACAGTTTAATAAACTGCCACTAGCTTTTCCTTCTTCCCAAGCAGATGTATCTATTGAATAAATACAAAGGGAAACAAATGTAACTTTCACTTAATGATTTTTAATTTTTAATTAATAAGATAAATTCTTAACAATTAATTCATAAAACTTTAACACATGACTGATATTAAACGAAAGCTTTCAGTTTCTCTCATAAATTGGATAAGATAACAAAATACAATTAGCTAAGAATTATACACAAAAAAATTACACGATAAAACTGAATTTTTAGTATTATTAATTTTTAAATAGTGTCAGAAAAATGAAACAGTAAAAAAGAAAGAGGCAAAATTTATGTTTTTAATGCAAATACCCTGAAAAAATATTTGTTTCCGGCATGTAAAGTTAGTTTGAAGTTACTTTAAGAAGTAATACCAGCTATAAACTTAATAAATTGCACACTACATTTTTAAAAAACTTGTAAAGAATTTGAAGCCTTTTATCGATTTAAATTGCCAATATTAACTTATGTAATTACAGTGCTACATAATACTTATATTAATAACATAAAGAATAACTTTTGATAAACACAAGCGCAAAATTTTTCCTGAGACTATGCAAATGTAAATTAGAATATCTAAAATCCACCAATGCCTGGAACCTATACAACCTCCCAAATGGCAAAAGTGAAACAGAGAGTATTGGCAATTTTTGATGACAAGTTTATACATTCAATGCTAAAGCAAGTTGTAACAGTCTGTTAATAATTGCTTTTATAACAGTCACCAAAAAATTATTTTGCTAAATATAATTAAATCTGTGCATATAACTGAATATTAACCTTGTATTACTCAGTCAAGCAATACTGCAATAATAAGAATTTTGGTACTTTTCTGTTAACATGGTAACAGCCAAAATATAAGCAAACGAGTCAAGAGATAACAATTTTACAATGTGAACGAACTGAAACTTTATGACTAAACCTACATTTACCCAGATATGTTTCCATGTGAGATTTTTAATGAAGAAACCAAGAAAGATTTTATGATTTGGCTAAAGAATGAAGAGTCTGCCATTAAATTCATTCAGGAAAAAGATGAAGGTCATTTTTCAAACACAGTAAAAAAAACTCAACTATCTGGAAAGCCCGGAAAATGTCGAATGTGAAAATTCCAGACAGTTGAGTGTGTACGGTGTATTTTATTTTTATAACAGTTATTTTTAATTTTGAAGCTCTTTCCTTTCAATTCTTGTTTCCCACTTACTACTCCCTACCAGAATCAGTTTTTAGAATCCTGTTGAATGCAAATGAATTGAAATATTTAGAGGAAGTTCAACTTACTTCGATACAGAGTGCCGAGTCTTTAGTGGCACACATTTGCCTTCTGGCTACTTTGTTCTTGAATTTATTACACTCAGCGTATTGTAGATGCCTGTTGAGAATCGTCGGCTAGGTTAATTTAAGGGCCAACTGTGTTAGCTATTTGTATCTAGCTTCAGCCGAATCTATTTAGTTTAGTATTAGATTAATTTCTTATTTTCTTATCCAGATTTAAAAGCCCAAGTGAAGGCTTTCCTGTAAGCCCATGAAGGAGCCATCTGTTATTATTTCTTTGGGTAGTTTAATCCTTCTTGAGTCTACATTGTAAATACCTGAACTCGACGATAATTTGCTATTTAGTTCACTAGGTTCCTCAACGTTATATGTAGACAAAGTATCGAGGAACATTATAAGTGTATAGAGAATGGTATTCACATTAGAGGAGTCAAATCAATGGAAAAAGTTTCCACTTTGAAATTTTAATAACAAGCATTTTATTTGTTATCAACCTAAATATCAAAAGCCTACATTTAAAATTACATTAAGATTTCCAGGGGGGAGGGGGGGGGAATGCATTTCGGTCATAAAGCCGACATATTTGGATTATCACAAAATACTGCCAAGCATGAAATTTGGTGAAGATGCTGCCAATCATTCTGCTAGAAGTTTAAACTAAGGCAGTGTTTTCTATTCAGTTAGATCAGAGTTTCTTAAACTATGGATAGCGACCTGCAGCAGGGGGGTCGCCAAAACTTTTAGCAGTTTTGATATTTCCTTAATTTATTATAATAACTTTACAATTACCAAATATTTTTACACAATATATTTGATAAAGATAAGACAGTACAATAACAGATAAGACAATGGATCTGATAAAGTAAGTGATAAAGATAAGACAGTACAGACAAAGAAAAAACGAAAACGTTTCGATGCATTCTTTTTATAATATAAACGTTCATTTTACTTGCTTTGGACATGACACTGTCACATTGTCTGTTACTTATTTAAAATTTTCACATTGTTGTATGTCTTGAAATTAAAAATTAAAGTTAATAACCTAAAATGCAATAGCTGTGGGATTTCACAAAATTTTCATAAATATTATGGGTGTCCTGGGGTCACGAAAAAATCTCAATGATAAAAAGGGGTCGTGACTGAAAAAAGTTTAAGAAGCCCTGAGTTAGATAAGAAAGAGATACAAATTATGGATACAACATATAAAAACTTAAATTGCATATGATTTTTCATATTACATTGATACGTTTCTAAAATCACGCATTGGTATTTTTTTTTTAATGCTGGGAACTAACAATTTAAAAAATATTCTGTTTCATGCAGTCCCAGATAATAATCCTTTTTTTCAAAATGTGAGGAAAAATAGAACCCATATATTTCTTTGCAAAATTTAAACCAGCTTATTGAAAATTAATCGAATTAACTTGTAGCATTTTGAAAATGCTAAATCAAAACAACCTTCTTATGATTGTACTGTGATTATTGGTGATAAATCACACTGTTTAGCAACAATATATATGTGTTAATAATGTTATGACCTCTATAATTAGTATTACAAATCACTCATTTACTAAGTTTTTTTTTTTTTTTTTTTTTTTTTTTAAATCTGCCAAGGAGAGTATTTTTCTAAAATTCTTAAATGTTGCATAACTTGAACTTTTCAGTTAGTTGAATGCCAGATAGTCAGGCCTTTTAACATGATCACATTTTTTAGCAGTGATGTGTTGTGAATCTGTTATTAGGATTACAATTATTATTTTGAGGCTAAATTTTGAGCTGACATTTATGTTTAATCATAATATTTAAGGTTAGTAATTTTTCAGTTGAAACTTGTAAATATTCTAAGGGAAAAAATCATGAAATATATAAAAGTACAGCTTTCTGATTATCTGCACCCCCCAAAAAAGTCGTTAACTCATTGCTGATGTTATAAATTTGCAAAGATTTAGTTTGGATGTCTTCGTGACCTAAAGATGCCTTTTGTCAGCTGGAAAAATTTGTCAGCATTTTGAAAATGCTTATTCTTATTTCTCAAATCTCCATACTATCTCTCTTGTAGCATATCTTTGATTGTTTAAAATGAAAGCATTTTTTAAAATAAAAGTTCACAGATCCAATTCCTAGATGATGGCAAAGTTTGTGAGTGAGTGAGGCTACCTAAGAGATTTGTGTTTAGCTTTTTTTTTGTGCAGACTTTGGAAAATTCTTGCTGGACATTAATTTAATCCTTGAAAACAAAGATATGTCCCAAAAAGTATGGAATGCATGTCAAACTCCTATCTCAAGTGGACCAAATGTTCATCAGTATACAAAAATGTAGGCCGCAAGGGGAAAAAAAAAAAAAAAAAAGGCCACTTTCTTTCTTAAAGATGTATTTACTGAATTTTTTGCTTTCAAATTGAATTGCACTGGATTTCTATTAATAGCATCTATAAATGAGCTGACACTTTTTCAATGCCAATTGAAAAGAGGCAGAAGGCAAGGAAAGCTCATCTTCGATAGATCCGATATCATGGAACTTTTATTTGAATTTATTCTTTATACACTCAAGTTTCTCAGCACACACTTTTTGTAAAAAAAAAGCTCCCTTTTCGTTATTATTTTATAGTGCTAACTTTTTATTAATTTTTGAAGTGAGCTGTGGACCTACGAAAGATGAGGAGAGAGAGCCACCAGTTTAAGACAAATGATGCAAGATGATCGTAATTCTAATTCACATATCAAATATGTAATATTCCATTTAGTGATTTCAATAAAAATGTGAGCTTTGATTTTTAAAGTCGTAAGGTGTATATTAATTTTATAACAGTTAATTTTAATTTTAAAACCCTTTCCTTTCAGTTCTTGTTTCCCACTTACAACTCCCTACCAGAATGAGTTTTTGGAATCACTTTGACTGAAAACGAGTTTGAAGTAGTATTTATAAGAAGTTTAACTAACTTCGAGAGAGAGAGAGTGCTTAGGAGTCCTTAGTGGTACATGTTTGCATTCTGACTAACTCATTTTTGAAGCTGTTATGCTCAGCTGTATTGTACGTGCCTGCCGATAATCGTCAGCTAGTTTAATTTAAGGGTGAACTACGTAAGGCATTTGTGTTTAGCTGCGGCCAAGTCTATTTTAGTTAGTATTAGATTAGTTTCTTATCCTGATTTAAAAGTCCGTAGAAGCTTTCCTGTAAGCCCCAGAAGGGGCCAATTGTTATCATTTCTTCGAGTGAATAAAAAGATATTTTAACCTTTCTCGAGTTTATGTCGCCTACTTGAACTCAGAGATAAGTCGCTACTTAGGTCACTGGGTTCCTCGACATTTTATCATAGACAAAGTAGCGAAGGACATTAGAAAGTCATAATTTGTACCTCTATTTGCTGTATACCAGATCATATTTTGGAAACTATCTTTCAATAAGCTGTTTTAACACAGAAAAATATTTCCATAGTACTTATTTTTTTACTCTTATGCTCTCCTTTAATATATGTAAGATTAAAATCGCAATAACAACCTTGTATTTAGCGTACGTATGTGAAAAAACACTCAATCGTTTTCGAGGGCAGCTAAAGTTCCCTCTGCATCAGGAGAACGAAATTACTAGAAAGGGGAAAAGGAAGAAAAATAAAGCACTGGCAAAGAAGTCTCAGAAACATGTGGTTGTTATCAGCACACACATGGCCATAACCAGATTTTGAATCAGATTACACTGGCCGCCTACCTTTATTGAGCCAGGCTATCTGATCAAACATATAACACATAGACTAAAATGCAAACAAATCAAGGAAGTCAAAAAATAGGGAGCGAGGGGCAACTGCACTTTCACGCACCAAGACTGAACCTTGAATGAAAAAGTAGTAAGCTCAGTAAAAGTAGGCGGCTAGTGTAATCTGATTCAAAATCTGATTACAACCACGTGTGTGCTGATAACAACCACATGTTACTGAGACTCCTTTGCCAATGCTTTATTTTTCATCTTTTCCCCCCTTTCTAGTAATTTCATTCTCCTGATGAGGAGGGACCTTTAGCTGCCCTCAAAATCGATTGAGTGTTTTAACATATGTACGTTAAATAGAAGGTTGTTATTGTGATTTTAAGAGTCACATTGGCGAGTTTCTCTTCTATTCTGAACCATTTCGCAATATTTTTTTAAGAATGTACGTCAGTAATTTGCACATGTGCAGCATCTTCCCTCATCTCTTGCATACAAATGGATATAATTTTGAATCTTACCTGCAGGGAGTGTCCTTCATATTGCATGATAGAAATGTTTAAGAAGACTAGCTCCCCCTGCCTGTGATATAGTATTCATTATTCATTTCCTGGCAGCAAGAAATGTGACCCTAGGAAGTATTTACTGCCAGAAGCTGTGCTGGTTAACAATGCCTTGAGTGATGTCAAAGCTTGTGAGTGAGTGAGGCTGTTTAATAGTAATTCGGCACATGCGAACATGGCGGCAAGCAGTGTGTCTGTGGCTTTTGAGTAGTGGTGTGTGATCTCTTGTGAAGGAGAAAGTTAAACAAGCTGCAACTTTCAAAAGATTGCAAGCACAGTATGGCGAACAAATGATGTCACGGACAAGAGTGTACGAATGGTGTGAACAGTTTTGCAAAGGAAGGGAGCTGGTCACAAAGGAAGTGCATGGACACATTCGCCTGACTGCAGTCACACCGGTAAATATCCCACGTGTTGAGCAAATGATTCTTGAGAACCAGCGAGTAATAGTGTGGAACCAAGGTGAATATCAGTGTCGGGAGTATTAAGACAATCATCACAACCACTTATGCTTCCGCAAAATCTGTGCAAGGTGAGTTCCCCAGCAACTGACATTTGATCAGAAGTGGTCACACATGATGGTCTGTGAACAGCTTCTGAATTGGTTTTGAGCCCAGTTGAATTGTTGCAATCCATCATCACGTGTGATGAAATATGGTTGCACAATTCAACCCCAGAGACAAAAAGAAGCAGCATGGAATGATGGTATAAAGATTCCTCGCCACCCAAGAAAAGCAAAACGCAACCATCGGCTGGAAAGAACATGGCAAGTATCTTCTGGGACGTTAATGGTGTTATCCATGTGAATTTTCTGGACAAAGGAAACACATTTAATGTCCAGTATAACTCCACATTGTTCAGTGGTGCTGTACGAAAGTCCATTCACAAGAAAAGACCTGGGAAGTTGTCTGGAAATGTCATTCTTCTCCATGACAATGCCCGCCCTCACAAGGCCAATGTGATAACAACAACTGTGGCTGAAATGCGTTGGGACGTTCTGCCCCCTCCCCCCTACAATCCAGATTTAGCCCCCCGTGATTATGATTTGTTTGCACCCTTTAAAGACAATCCAGAAGGGAAGAAATTCACGATAGATGAAGCGCTGCGGAACGATGTCCTCCAGTGGCTACGACAAAAACCAAGCTCTTTCTACGCCAAAGGAATCAGGGAGCTGCCATAATGATGGCAACAGTGCCTTGACGTACATGGAGAATACTTTGAAAAGCTGGCATAGTTTGGTGCTTCTTGTGCTATCTGTTTCTTCTGAAGAAATAAAAGTCCTGGTCAACCTTGAATGACCCTTATAATAAACATCTTGATTCATGGAAATAGATGATTCCCCCTTTCCACATGATCAATGAATTCTCATAAGTTTTGCAGGCTGGGCTACAGAAAGTGTACTTTGAATGAGTTTTGAAGATGCTAACCAAAGCACAAAATAAAGAAATTATATGTATTTTGCAGTTTTTGAGCTCATACCCTAAATATGATGATGAACTGTTGAGCCACTACAAACAAAAGTTGCACCTGGGGATCTTTTGGCTGGCAGCTGCTAAATCACCTTCCATATAGCCCAGAATCAGCATTTACAAACTACTATGTCTTTCTGCACCTGAAAAAGTTTCTCAGTGATAAGCATTTCCAAACCAATGAAGTAGTGATAACAAAAGTTCAGAAACCGCTTTCCTCTTAGGGGAGGTCACTTCTACAGCACAACAAAAAGTAGTCTCATACTACTAAAAGGTTTCGACAACAAAAAAATATGTGGAAAAATATCTAAAGGTATGTAAAATCTCTAAAATAAATAAATAAATAAAAAAATTCCTGAATGTTCAGTAATCCAATTTTTATTGTAAAACGGTTCTTTCTTTAAAATTCCCAGTCTTCCATCTCCACTTGGTGAAAATCCACAATTAATTTTTTGAGCAAATAGAGTACCAAGAAATGGTGGTTGAATAAGATATGAACTTGAATAGCATACTTAATAAAAATGTCCCTATAAATGCTTACCTTACAAGACTTTTGTAGAATTTTCCTCTCCATTAGCTAAAAACAATGCAAGATGTATAACTTTTCAAAATACAAAATATTATTTTAAACAATCCTTTTTTTTTTTAATTACTGAAGTGCTATTTTTCATAAATAAAGACTCAAAAAACTTTAAAGAACTTTTTACATAAGGAAGAACAGTACTCACTTTTATGTTTAGCCCCAGAATATGCATAACCAATTTCCACTCTAGGTTCTTTGAGAATATAAATAATTTTATCACGGATATTTTGATCCTTAGTCACTTTTAGAAGCTGTCGAATGTCTTCATGCAGCTTTGTCTCTCTTTTCTAAAAACATTCTTTAAATTAATTCATTTCAACATGAAATCAAAACTTAAAGGATGATTATTTCTAAAACGATTTATCTTTATTGGATAAAACTTTGCCTTTCTACATTAGATTCACAGAAACATTTCAAGTATCAAAAGGATTATAAACAAATGCTTGAATTAGATTTTACAAGTTTTAATAGACACAAAGAAAAAATACAGTTACTAAACTATAAGTAAATACTAAACAGAATAGCAGGGTATTTATAAAGCACTAAAAAATTCTAACTATTGGGAGGCAAGAAACTTTCAGAAGAAAAATTGGTACTTTCTGATTAGTCATACTCCCTCTCTTGAAATGTCACCAATTCATTGGCAACTAGTTTTTTGCCATGTTAATATGTGAAAGGCAACAGCCATTGTCAAAATGGAAACCTATTAAAAATCCATAAAACAGCAATCAATTAATAAAATTTAAAAAGCAAGTAACATCAGTAATAAAATATCTGGCTCTTTTAAGAAATGCTTATATTCACTTTTTGAAGTGGATGCTGTTGTTGTCCTCTCATGTACGCAGCAATCTATTTTTTTAAAAAAGACAATTGTACAAGTTTGACATCCTGCAAATTACCACAAAAGGTATACACATTTCTTGGAGATAATTAACCAATCTACAGTTGTGTTTGGGTATAATTTCCAGGTCTTTTTCATACAACTTCACTAATGTTTTTTTTGTCCAACAATAAATGAAATGAACAGCTGTTGTATACAACATACGCCCATCTTCAAACCAATATCTGATCTACATCCTAACACTCTGTTTGATATTTTTTACATTGCATTTGCATAAAATATGATCATTTAAAAAATGTAACTTCACAGAATGTGAATTTCTGCATTCTCTACTGTTGGGTAAGATATCATATTTCTAAAGAAATGCAATGCTTTCTTTTTTCACCGCTGGCAAATTCCTGTCTTATTACAATTCATTACAAGGGGGCAAAAATGTCAAAAACAAACATTAATCGGAAAAAGTGAGTCTCAGATTTGGAAGGAAGAAACTGACATGCACTGAAATCTATATCTCCTGTGCTTGCATGCATATCAGCGATGCCACATAAATACATTTTGGTGAAAATGGGCTGCCATATAACTATTCTGGTGACATAGTGCATTGCCTCATAATTATTTTTTGGGGGAAGGGGAGGATAATCAGAAAGAAAACAAAAATTAATCATACATATAAAATATATCTACATGCACACAAATATGAACGCATGTGCAATGAAAATTTTGAATCTCATAAATGATGATAAAAAATGAATGTTATATACAGGTGCAGTTGAGTATTTCTTTCTTTCTGATATCACATAAAAATATGCAGCTAAATTAGTGCAAGATGCATGCTGTAGTTATTAGCTTATTTTTTACATCTTCAGCAGAAAAAGGTGTGAAAAGAAGGTGAAAATTATAATACTGACACTTGATTAAGAATAGCAGTTATTGTTTAGCTTTGTTTCTTTGGTTGATTAAAAGTTTTGGTTTGCAAATCTTTCCTTACTATAGAATGAAAGACCTTCAGTTACATTTTTGCTGTTAAGTACAAATAAGTGTCATTAGACACATAACAGAATATAAAATAAGAAGAAGAATCATATGACACAAATTAATTTCAATTTTATTTTATACTCCCTTTCGAAAAGAGAATGGCTTCAAGAAAAGTCTTGATGAAAAAAAAAAAAAGCATTAAAGCAGTAGACAATGAGAATTATCATACAGAAAATACAAATTATGGAAACTTGAACTAAATTTCTAAAAATGCTGGATGCAAATTTTAAGCAATATATTTTTGGGAAATAACACAGTTCTTAGATTCTGAATTTTAGAGTTGAAATTTCAATCATCAGTCCCTTTGTAACATTTAAATTTAACTACTAATTAGCTACATGCTAATTTCTTTCTTTTATAACTTGCTTCTTGATGTACCACTCAGTCCAGAGATTTATGCAAATTAAGGCAGGAAGAAGCATAGATTAAAACTAAGAGGATATTTCATCTGACATTCTGAGTAGAATTCTCACTGTTGAACTTGTTTAAACAGCCAACCTTCATTGGATGGTTGTCTCTTCAGAAGCCAAACACCTGACATTAGCTATGTTTGGTAAGTATAGAAATTTAGTTGTATGTTTCCATCCATCCAGGCAACACTGTAGCTGTGTTCAGCTTTGTTTTTGTTGGAAATATAAGCTAGCAGTGAGTTGCAGTGGATGAGAAGTTGAAATATTTGTTTTGTATTGTTTTTAATTTTATGCCTCAAGCTATGGAAAATAAAATATTTATTTTAGTTTTTATATTTTTAATTTTCTATGTTCATAATGAGCATTAAAGATAATAAGTAGCAAATCAGTAGAGTTAACTTCTAAAGATTAGGGTTTTTTTTTTTTTTTTTTTTTGGTTTACTAGAATACGGCAAAGCACTCGAGGGCTATCTGCCTTAAGGGAGGGATGCCTTCGTGGAGGACTTTTTAAGGGAAACTGGCTCGTATACACGTTACACATGGGGAAAATCACGAAAACACCCATGCAGCCAGCCCGTTCGCGGGATTCGAACCTCGGACCGAACTACCAGCGTTCAGCAACGTTACTGCTCGGCCGCTGGTGGGCAAAGATTAGGTACATAGCAAGTAGTTAAGCAGACACATATAGATGTTATAGTGATGTATGATGGAAAAGGTTGAGTAATTGTTTGTGCATTTATGAAAAGTTAAAATTAGTGCCAGGAAAATCTAAATTTATAAGTAGCTAATACTGTAAAAAGATAACAAAAATGGCAATGAAGAGGTGATAAAGCCCCAGTGTTGGACAAGAATGCATCAGTCTGGCAAGATCTGATTCCAGGCCAATTAGGATCTATTAGAGGGATCTTGCCAATTGATTTAGCATGATGCTAAAATTAAATATGAATTTTGATTTGACAGGCTTAGTGCTATATTTTTTGGAATAGCAGAAAACTCATTTTGCATTGTATTCAGTACCAAAATTTAAGAGGGTAATAATGATAACATCATTGTTAAACGAGGGGCATCAAACTGATTTGAGCATATCGACAAGACACTGCTCGGGTACATCTATGCACCAAGTTGTACATACGGGGAATTTAAGCAAATGTTAAAAGTTATATAATAATATGTTCAAGATAAAAAAACTACAAAAGAAATACTTAAATAGAGGGATAAAAAGTTGAGAGGCCAAACATCTCTTCTTAATCTTAAACCCTTTCAAGTTTCATTTAACATGACTGTGATGAAAAATGTGGAATTACCATATGCGCTTATGCAGTTAATGGGAGGCTGAAAAACACCTATGTTAGACAGCAGTAGTGCAAGAAGCTTTTTTTTCTACTGTTGGCTAGAATTTTTACAAGCATTTTAAGAAATATCGATTGATTGAAGTGCAAAGGATGGAAGAAGTGAAAGGCAATGTTTGGTACTAGGCAGCATAATTTTAAATGTAATGGTTAAAAATTATTTAATATCATTTTGGTATTAAAAAAAATATTAGCTGAATGCTATTTTAGCAGAGATTTCCTGCAGAAGGTCAAGTCCTGATTAGATATTAAAGAAAGCATCAATACACTAGATATAAAGGCAGGTGGACATGGCAGCCTAACTTACTGCCCAGAACTTGTTAGAACAGCTTGAATCAGCACACACATCATAGGATTCATACATAAAACTAGCTTATTAAAAAAAAAAAAAAAAAAAAGATTCAATTCTTTTTTTGCATTTGTTAATTAAAAATCTCTTTTAAACCATTAAAGATTATATTAAGCTCTCTGATGTCAACACATTTCCCATCATTTAAAAAAACCTGGGAGACTGACTTTAATCAACGATTCTTTTTTTGTAAATCATGATTTAAATCATTGATTTTAATCAACAAATTAAAATCACCGATTCTCTGGAAATGAAAAATATAATATCTGATTGTAATTGTTAAAAAAGTATAAATAGTCTCATTTTCAAATTATACTTTAAAATAATGCTATTACTTACCTTTAATTCTTCATTTTCAGTAGATAATTTTAAAACACGCTCCCGTTCTTCAAAGCAACTGAGCTGGAGCTCAACTAAAGCTTTCTGAAGGTCAGATATTTTCTCCCCTCTTCTTAAAACTTCAGCTTCAAGTTCATGCTAGAGAATTTAGAAAAATAAATAAACTATTGCCTAAGCTATAAAATTGCCATATTCTTAGATTTTACTTATTAAAAAACTATTAATATGTATTTATTTAAGGAACTTCACAGCTGACAGAGAAACTGTACTCAGAAGTTTATCAGTCAGCAATATTGTGTTCCAAAAAATACATCTTACAAAGCTATAAAAATCAATATAATAACTCATGAAAGACTTACTTTCACTATCTGTTCAACATAATATTGCAACAGTTTCCTTTTTAGCAATTTATATATTAATTTTCATTCTCATGTCTATATTTTCTTTACTAATTAATTGACATTTTATGCTCATATATTGCAATTTAATTTTACTACTAAAAATATTTAAGTTATAAATATCAGACATAGATTTTTGGTTCTCCCTGACCATAAAATTTCTTTTCTTTCCTTTTAAAGTATATATATATATATATATAAGTAGTTATTTAAACACAGTCATGTTGCAAAATGGGTATAATTTCTGTTTATTTGTTTTATTTAATGTGTTTGGGCATAATTTTTGTTTTAATGCGATGCTAAGAATGAAGAACCCAAAAGTTCATATTCTTCATACTGTGTTCTTTTATTTTAAAAAAGGAATAAATGCTAGTCAAATTGCTCATAAAATTTACGTGGTTCTTTCCTGGAAATAAATATAAAAGCTCCTTTTTTCAAACAACTCATTACTAGAGATGAGAAGTGGATACCATATAACCATGTTATAGGAAAGATTAAGAGGGAGCTTCATCCAAAAAAAGTAATATTCTGTGGATGACAGGACTACAAAGAATATACTATGAATTGTTGCCAGCAAATCAGACAAATTTGGGAAAATGCTGTTCCCAATGGCAGCTTAAAAGTAGAAAGCGAAGCAAAGCACCCAGAACTGACTGGTCATTGAGGTGATGCTTTCCATCATGATCTCTCTTCGGCCTCCCATTTCAATGACTGTCAGAAGAAGACTAATTAAGTATGGCTGGGATATTTTGTATCATCTGACATATTCACTAGACCTTGCACCTTCAGATGACTTCAAAATTTTCTGAATGACCTAAGTTCATTTCTTTAGAGACTATCAAACAGCACCTCAATAACTTCTTCAAGAACACATGTAATGGCTCCTTTAAAAAATCTGATAGGGCTGGTGACCACCTGCCAATCAAAAAATCAGATGACCTGCCAATTCCCTTTTAAACACCAGTGAGCTTTAAATAAAGTATATTTTTTGGTTAATCCTATGTGAAAAAAGTCTAATTTGTTGTTCTGATAAATACTACAAACATCTTTACTTTGGTAAAACGGTAAAAACTCTAAGCACAAAATTTATGAACTTAATTTTGCGAAAAATAAAGTAAAATTAAATAAGATTGATAGTACGTGATGCTTTGAAATAAATAAGGTAAAATTAAACAAGATCTGATAATTTTTTTAATTTAATGACCAGTTTCAGGCAGTGATTTTCAAAACTATAATAACATTAGAAAACAATAGTTTATTTGATTAAATCATCATTAACTTATTAACATTAAAGTGGAATATTTATTTTAGTAATTTATTAAATTCGGAGCATAAAATTTTCTGAGTGTAATGAAGGGAAAAAAAAAAAGGTAAAATAAAATCTAGAAGCACTCAGATTTTATATTACGCCCAAAAGGAACCTTTTTTTAACGTTTCGTGTGTTACCTATATTTATTGAATATCATGTTCTTCGCCCGTAAACCACATACATTTGAAAACAGCATATCTTTAGAATTTCCACACTGGAGATAAAACTGTTATTTTCCGTACAGTGCTCGCTCTGAACTCGTTGAGTTTGTTAATCAAAAATGCGTTAAAGTTTTACAAAATATGAAATAGATTAAAACAAATTCGAAATTCGGCTGTCCAGATGCCCATGTTCGGGTGGAGGATTACATTATTCAATATTTTATGGCTCTAGATACTGTCGTTTTTGTCACAGTGCGAGAAACATACATGTATTCATGCACCCGTTTGGGCTAATAAATTAAATTAACAGTAAATAAAAAAAATTTTATGCAGAACTAAAAATAAATAAAAAAAATAATCACTATAAAATTCAAGCAAAATTAATTATTATGGTTAAATACAATTTTAATATTAGAATTAAATGTAAAAAAAAATTTAAGGAGTCAAAAGTGTTTATCACTATGATGTATTATGAAATATAATTGAAATAAAATTCCTTTATAGAAATTGTGCTATAATGCTTATCTACAATTTTAAGAAAGCAGCACAATTTAGAATTTTAAACGAAACTTTCAAAAATTCGTTTTTAAATATTTTAGTATTTTTTACTTATTTACACCAATAAAAAGCATAAAAATTGCAAGAGAAAACAGCTTGTTTGAAATTTTCTATAGTTCAGATTTAAAATATTATTTTCTAAAAGAAGTAGTTACAAATTTCCTTATATCATAGGAAAAGCTAAAAAAATATCCAGCTCTGAAATGCAATAGCTTTATAATTATTTGGAACATTAATTATGCTTGATAAATATGCTACATTTTTAAAAATCATTCTCAATTTCAAAAATAAAAATATGTAAAAATTCTAATTTGTGTAATTCGGCGCTACAACCAACTTTTTCTTGACAATTATACATTATTATACATATTCATACAATGTACCAAATGCAGAATATGCACTGTAACATATGTAAATAATTTAATGCAAATCCCTAATGAAGTAATGTATGTTCCTAATGTACAGTATTCGTCTAATGTGTCATATGTCGCTAATGTAACCATGAATCCTTCCAGAATTGTATAACTGTAACAATACGAGATCGAAATGAATAAAATTTGTACAATGTACCAAATGTAGTGTATGCACCGTAATATATGTAAATAATACAATGCAAGTCTCTGATGAAGTAATGTATGTTCCTAATGTAGTGTATTTATCCAATGTATTGTATGTCTCTAAGGTAACCCTGAGTACTTCCAGAATTGTATAACTGTAATTATCGAAGACATTCGTACAAGGTACCAAATGTACAGTATGCACTGTAACATATGTAAATAATTTAATGCAAATCTCTAATGAAATAATGTATGCTCCTAATGTAGAGTATTCGTCTAATGTATCGTATGTCTCTAATGTAACCATGAATCCTTCCCGAATTGTATAACTGTAACTTCCAGAATTGTATAATTGTAAGATCGAAATGTATAAAATTTGTACAATGTACCAAATATAGTGTATGCACCGTAACATATCTAAATAATGTAATGCAAGTCCCTAATGAAGTAATGTATGTTCCTAATGTATTTATTCAGTGTATTGTATGTCTCTAATGTAACCATGAATCCTTCCAGAATTGTATAACTGTAACTATCCAAGATATTCGTACAAGTACCAAATGTAGAGTATGCATTATGTATTATGTGTATTGAGCATATTTCCACATAGCGCTTCTGCTTTACGCATACCTTACTATGTCTCCTATGTGTGCAATATTTGCATTTATGTGCTCTATGTGTTTCCGTATGTATTCTGTGTTATTCATGTTATGTCTTTTTGTGTGTGTTTTTATGTCTTTATGTTATGTAATTATGAATGTGTTTTTATGCTTTTATTTTTGTGTATCTATGTGTTTCAGCTTATATGTGTGTTTTAGTGTTTCAATGCTATTCTTTATATTCTTTTTAAGTTACTTTGTTTTATAAACAACGTCCTATGTAAAATCTACTCGACATCTAGCCCCAGTATGGCCATGAAAACTCCCAGTGCAGCATCATGGGGCTCCAGCGAGTTGTTTCTTCGAGATAGTGGAGGACGTGAGACATATGCCTGTTTACCTATGTTATACACCAGGCATCCCCGTTCTCCGTCACCTGTCTAAAAGAGTTACCAGAAATAAAGAAAAAATATATAATGTTTTAACAAATTCAGTTGCATGATTTCCCAAGTCCAGTTGGAAATCAATACAGAAGATGAAGAACATCATTTACTGCCTCTTAAATCGTTTAATTTACTAATCAATAACAGGCAGATTAAATTTTTAAAAAATATTTTAAATATTACACTCTATCAAATGACAATAAACTGGTGCTTAGAAGTTAAAAATATTTTATATCCAATACCTTTAAAATTCTTGATTATTTTTTAATCAAATCTTGTTAAATGTTGCCACAGATTCTATTTGCTATATTTCTTCTTTAAAAACAATACATAGGGATAACATTTGGCAGCAACACACTTTCATTTGTGTTGCCATATATTTTTTATATATTCACTATATTATTTCCTAAAAAATAATACATGATGATAACATCTTGTGGCTGCATTTGAAAAATGATATAAATACAAAATTGATATGGACACAAAAGTAACACAGACAAAAAAGTCAGGTCTGAGAGAAACAGCACCTCTGGTGCTAAAAAAAAGAGTGTTTATTATTAATACACATTTCAAATATACATACCCTATCAGCAATAAGATCTTTCAAGTGCTTATCAACTTTCTCTTTGAATTTATCATCCTTCTTCTGATATTCATCAAATTTTCTTTTGTAGAATTCCAGCAAATTTGTATTTTCGGTAGGATCAGAAGCACTAATACCACTTGATGAAGAAGTCTTCCCATCAACCATGATCCAGCTAAACAGCTTTAAAGGCAGATATTTATTCAAGCAGAAATAAAATTAAAAATTATATTAATTACAAATCAGACAAACTTTAATTATTATTACATAATTCTAGTTGTCGAATTAAAGATTCAACAAAATTAATTTAGTTTCTAGAGTATTTCCATGCAAGAAATACAGGGTGTCTAAAAAAATGTACTCCCACTTAGAATGATGAGAAAAACTTTATTTCTGAACACAGAGTGAAATGGAAGGGCTTCGAATACAGAAGACAAATATAATAAAGTAATCATGTTCATGAATGTTCAAATTGATAACCATCATTGTCCAGAAAATGCTGATAACGTGCACAAAGGGATTCGCAAACATCCCGAAACAGGGCATCAGGAATATCGTGACATTGTCCTTCAATTTCCAATTTTAATGCATAAATTTTTCTTGGTTTGATGCGATAAACTAAAAGACAGAAGACAACAGTAAGACAAGAAAGCATGTATTTATTGGCAAATTAATTCCATCTGAAGCTTCCAGGAATAGATAAAACAGAAGCAAAGCAAAGATCTGATAATCCAGGATGCCAGAATCTTCAACTTCAGCAATGCCAGATTATCAATTGTATTGGTTTACCAGACTGAAATTGTTTCCAAATCATATACTTGTGCATTGCTCAATACACTGATGAATGAAAAATTTACGCATAGTAATTTTGAAAATATATTCAACAAACAATTTATATTGGTAAATACATTTATGCAAAGTTTAACTGGTATTTTCTGATTATCCACACTTCTACCAGAAAGCTGTAAAAAGGTATTGGTAAGGCAATGATCAGTCAATTGGGTTGATCTTTACAATATGGTAACTGGTAGTTTGGCGACATTTTGGAGGCGATAAAGGTTACTACCTGGGACTTTGGTAATAATGTGAGCAGTACTCAGTTCCGATTACGCATTATTTTGTGTGAGGGAAATGAGAGATCATGGGATATGTCATGTTATATTAATGGACGAATTACGGTTCTTTAATCGGAAAAGGGGGGAAATCGGGAAAAAATCTGGAAATTTTGTATTTGGTTTATTCTGTGTTGTGTGAAACAGTGTTCGTGAATTTTTGGATCCCATGGCCGTAACTAAAGAAAAGTTTATCGGACACGTAATCAAGATTCTGAAGAAGATTAGGTAAGTTAGTATTTTTAATTATTTGAGGATATTATTTTTATGCATTGTTCTAAATGTAAGGTGGAAGTAAAGGCATTTGGTATTATTGGGAAAATTGTCATTAGCAATGATTTAGTTTAAAGTAATTAGGATTGTAAGGTAATTTTTATTAATTTAATGTATGTGCTCATTTATATATTAAGTAGTGTTTTTGAATTTAATTATATTTTAATTAAATGATAGTTATTTTGTGAATTTTATGTTTGTAGAAATTTGGTATACGTTTAAGTTGAAGTAAACGTGCATGGTAATAATTTAAATATTTGATACTAAGTATTTGTAATGCTTGCGGTATGAATTCGTTGGTGACATGTATAATGTAATAGATGATTTAGAGGTAAACGTTTTTGGATATTTTATTTATTTTATATGTGGAAATGTTCATATATGGAAAGGGTAAATACTTTTTCGCGATCAGGTAATTTCATATATGTTCTTTTTACCGGGTTTAAAGATTGAGAAAATTGTCATGTATTTTCGTGAAATTTTTCTAATTTATGAGAAAAAAGCAGTGTACATGGATATAGTGAAGAGTGTGCGCAATGCCATTTTTGTGCAATTCTGGGATGTTTTTTTAAGTAAAAATAAGTCGGCATGTACATGGTTTATGTGTATGTGGTATTTTGAAAACGCGTAAAGAGTACGGTATTGTGCACTTTTTCCCAATTTTGCAGTGAATATTTGTCATGATTAAGCAGTTTTGTTAGATAAAATTTCTAGCATAAGTGTAATTCGGCTAGTAGATTGTTGGAAGAAGTGTTCAGTAGATAAAAAGAAAAGAAACATGTCTTTACTTCGTGAAGACAAAATGGCGGCGGGAAAAAAAAAATAGAGGGTTGCTGTAGGAGAGTTGGTCGCCAAATTTTCGCCAAAAAAACGCCAAGTTACCATAATGTAAAGATCAACCGTCAATTGATATTGACAAGGCAATGATCAGATCAGTATTGAATGAACAATGATCAGATCTCTAAAGTCAGCAATGATTGTGTAACTTTAGTGAAAGATAATGAGATAGCACCATTTAATTACATTTAATTAGTTTTCACTTTTTAATATTTTGCTTGAAAGAAATCATCACTGCAGCACATGAAGATATTTCAAATAAAGTTTGAATATCCACCTCCATAGATTCCATTCAATTTTTCTAATCTTTAATAACACATAAATATTTATTATTTTTTCCTTATTTAGCATAATGAAATTTTTATCCTTAATGCTTTCAAGTCAATTAATAATATTAAGCTTTTGATGAATTGTTAAAGGGCCAGTTTACGTCCTTATCAATAGTTTGATCAAGTTTTTAAAACATTTTTAAATAAATAAAGATAAAGAAAACAAATGATTATTCTAAAGTGAAGTTTTAAAAAAATCATTAATTGAAAATGGCAAGAAAATGCAAAGCAGATGCTGAATCTTATCGAATATTACTATTTCTAGTCGAGCCAAATCTTAAGAAGAATGTCAGTAAAAAAGGTGCTGTATTATCAGATTTGTTGGACTACTGAACTATGAAACTTTCAGAGTCGTTAGATTTATTGTTAAATCTAGGAAACTACGTGAACATCTTCTAGACTGATCAGATTACCTTACAACAGTACTATTATTCCAAGTATCTTATCTGATGACATACAGCATAATTTCAAGCTATATTATTAGAAGTTTGAACATGAATTTTCTAGATAACTGAAAACATGATAAACCTTACACATTTACTATCATATTGCAGGGAAAGCAATATTATAAAATCGGGCAATCTACTGAAAATCCTGTCTGTTAAAAATATATATTTTATTTCTCTTTCATTATAAGATCTACGACAACTTTAGTGTAGATTAATGTAGATTTCAAAAAATCTACATGTAGTCACGTGGATTTTAAAAAAGTTACGCGATTCTTATCTTGCTAGGTTCTGCAAAATCACGATTCCTGAAAAAACATCGAAATTTCGGAAATTTCATCGAAAATTTCATATTAGGAATTAAATTATCATGCTCTACACAGCGTTTAAATATGGGGGTTGAACTACATTATGTTAAATTTAAAGTTTCACATTTATCTCTCCTTTTAAATGCAACTAAGTAAGATAATACTTAAATGTTTATACCTAAATTTCGCTCCCATTCGTTGATGCAATATCCCACTACAATGGTAATAAAACACAGCGATTTTCTTGCCATAAAACATCATATGCACACCCTCATTGCAGATAAAAATATAAACAAGAAGTAGTAAACAAAACAGTAAGCAACGGAATTTGAATTTTGTTCACCGAGATTGAGTTTAGGCAATTTAATGCTGACTGTAAAGCTTATCGAATCTTAATGATGCACCGGATGTAAAAACATTGATACTTTTTCTCTTGATAATGTGGATGACAATTTTACTAGAACAAGAAAATGCCAAAATATAAAGTCTGCTTCTCAACATATAGTAGTATTAATTTTTAAATAAATATTTGGGAGTCGATGAAATTTTAGAGGATCAATGATCATCAGAGAATCAGCACCGACAGTTGATTGAAATAATCAAGATCTCATTGATTATAAAAATTTCTTAATAAAATTGATAATTATTAATATAAAGCTATATCGCATTGACGATGTTTTCAATGTAAACTTCAACAAACGATGTTTCTACCTGAAACTATGAATTCCACTACCAGTTCTACTTTGTTTGTCGGAGTTTTGAGATATTCCTCGGAGAACAGCTTTGGTGGCGCCAATTTGGCTCCTGTAAGGACGTGGGCGACATTTTATTATGCCAACGGAAGCAAGTATCAATTTTTTGCAGGTATATTTTCTAACATTTTTGTTTTACATTTCCTCCCCATACTTTTTGCGCAACGTTTTACTTGTAATTAAATTTATGTTTTCATTTAGTAAGTTCTAAATTTTAGCGCAAACATTGCCAAATTTGTTTTGTTATTATTACTTTGGCGACTTGAATTTTTTGATTTCCTGACAACCGTAGCGCTTATCTTGAAACAATCATTGACAAGTTGGGAATTCAAATAATTCTTCTTACTATGTCATCCTATAAGAATACATAAATGCTATTTCAGTATGTGATGCTTCCAAAATATATTTCTATTCCATGCTGTTTATGAATTCCTTTATTCTAGGAATATGTTATTTAATTGCAGAGAAGTTATTTTGAAATATATTTGCCACGTACGATGGCATTTTCTTCCAATTTCTTACTGCTAATTGAATAATTATATTGTTATTTATTTGTTTATCTTTTTAGCCCAAAAGGGACGTTAGTTCCGAATGAGATACTGGTCTTGAAACGGCATTATTAGTCTCGAAACGGCCTATCACTTTTCAAACTGTTGCCACCAATTATTATCTGACAGTATTATACTTAAAGAAGTTGAATAATGAAAAATTTGCATGAATGTACGTATGTTTCCCGTACTGTGAAAAAACAACGATACCTAGAGCCATCAAGTTTTGAATAACGTAGTTCCCACCCAAATATGGACACCTGGAAGCCCGAAATTTGAACTTCGAATTCGTTTTATTATCTATTTCATATTTTATTTAAACTTTAACGAAATTTTGATTAACAAACTAAGTGATTTCAAAGCGAACAGTGGAAACACTGTACGAAAAAAATATCTTTATCTCTAACGCGAGAGACTGCTTATCGAAAATTCTAAAGACATGTTGTTTTCAAATATTTTGTGATTTTGCAGTTGAATCGAAATTTACATCACATAAGCGCCAAATATGTCATATTTAATAAATAAACAGAAAAAAATAATAAAAGACAAAAAAAAGTTTTATAAATCCATCTTAGTAAGAAAACTGAACACACAGATCGTATTTTATTCTCGAGTGTCAAGATGTAGAAACACCTTTTTACTCGGCTTCTGATAACAATCTGGAAGGAAAAGAAAGAAGAGTAGTGTAGTAGGAGGTGTGGGAGGGGGAAGAGAGTCAGGTCAGCGCTAACAGCGGCGAATGGGGGGGGTGAAGTCAGTGTCGTTACAAGGTGTAGCAGCGGATGACAGACCGCAGAGTCAATTTAGAGTAGGCGAGTCAATTAAGGTTGTAATTCTTATGTGGGTAGGCTGTCAGATGGGTACCAATGTTTTTCACCGGGATGCAGGGAGTGTCTGTGAGTGCTAATAAGGCTATTACTGTGGGTTTGTACTGAATGAAAGGAGTTGACCGCTAATCGTTCAATATACTCTTGAATAGGTTCGATTTGAAGGTCTCTGTGAACGTAGGTGTTTATAATATACCAAGGAGCATTGATAATTTCTCGTAAAATTTTATTTCGCAGAATTAGTAACTGCTTAATATTGGTTTTAGCTGCATGTCCCCAGATCAGAGCTGCATAAAGGAGGGCTGGACGAAGTATGGAGCAATATAAAATGAATTTGTTTGTAGTAGATAAGTTGCTTCTTCTACCAAGAAGAGGTCGCATAGTAGGTGTGGTGATTTTAAATTTTTGTGCTACGGAGCGGAAAAGAGTTCCGAAGGTAAGTTTTTGATCTAGAGTGACTCCAAGGTATTTGGTTTCATTAATCCAGTCTATTTCTTCGTCAAATATCTCAGGGGTATTTCATATTTTCATTAGGAAAATTATTGCCTTGGTTTTATCAGTGTTAATTTTAATCCTCCATAGGATGAGCCATTTTTCCAGGCTTATGAGATAGTTTTGGAGTTGGTTCTTACGGCGATTGCTGTGCAGACTTTAGTAAGTATGGCGGTGTCATAGGCAAAGAGTGCAAGATGAACAGAAGGGTCTTTAGGGATGTCTTGCGTATAAATACTAAAAAGATATGGCGAAAGTGCCGACCCCTGTGGGATACCAGCTTTGATTACTCTGGTGGTTGAGTAAGCAGTACCAATTTTGCTTTAAAAATGATTGAATTATGTTATTCCGGTTAAGATATTTATGTCTTTAGTTAACCTACATGCAATAATTGTGGAATTATCAACAATTTAAAAGTTTTTTAAGTGCGGCTAAGCTTAATTTTTGATTCCCATGGCTGCTACGTTTGTTTACATTTGAAACTTAGAAGAATAGTGGATCTGTTGCCAATCTAGAGAAATTAAGCTTCAGAACAACAAAGGGACATCTTCTTTTATTATTGCGAATTAAATTATGCTTAATTCAATCTGGAATGAACATTTAAGTTATTAGCTTGTTTTGGCGTAGAAACTGTAATTTTAATTGTAAAAATTGTGTTTTTAATTGTTTTAACTGTATTTCGTGTTTATGTTTTTCTATATAGCTTTCAAATTTTAATGAAAATATTTTGAATTTTTAGGTATTTTTGCCTTGCCGCGAAGTGAGAAATGAACTAACTAGTAGCGCATGCGCATTAGCTAAGCGGCGCTGAATCGTTTCTGAAAACTGTTTCTTTTTTTTTTTTTTTTTTTATTTGTTTAATTTCTTTTATATATCGTTTTAGATTTATTATAGTATTTGAATAGAACTTGTGGTAATTCTTAAAATGATATAATTTTTGTGCACTCTGAGCTATAAAATGAATGTTAATGCTGTTAAGTGAACGTAGCGCCAATGTGTCGCTATGGTAAATAAATGTAGTGAACTTTAAAAAGTGCATTTATTCTATTGTGGTTTATGCGCTATCGACGAAGTAGATTTAATTCAAAATTCGTTTACTGTTAATTCAATATTTTTAAATGATGTGCGGGAAAATTGCGTATAATTTAATATTCCCTACAAGGAAGTGGTGTACACACCAGATTTTTTAATACTCTGTTTACAACAGGTTTTGAAACAACTAAGTGTAGCAGTACAAAATCCGGTGTATTTTGTTTTACCTCTTATCTGTTTCATTCACTATATGTGCGCAATTCTTGATATAATCTGTATCCATAACATTTAGGGGCTCCCATTTAGTTACATCAGATATTTAAACAAGCTAATGTAATTTTTTTTTTAATTCGCCCTTTTAATTTGCACATTGAAAATTTTCTTGTGCGCAGCCTAAAACAAGCAAAAGAAATACATATTTTGCAAAACGTAAAAAAATTATTAATATTAAATAATATTAAATGCAAATTTGTGTAAAATGGGGCATTAAAAAATTTGTAAAAACAATTTTAGTGGCGCCATCTATCAATCCGTAAAGTAACTACAAAGTTAATAAACTAGATCCCCTAATACTGATATGATTAACTAAGGAAAGACTGAAAAAAAAATTCTATACTCACACTTAATGCTTCGTAGGGAATTCTAAACTTGTACTGCTATGCTGCTTTTAATTTTTTTTTATATTTTGCTATTTAATTATACATGTATTTGGCATAAGTACGAAGAAAATGATGCTTAATAATAAAGCTAAAAAGACAAAAAAATGAGATAGTAAGAACGTAATAGCAGAATTGTAGATTGCGTGGTCAGAAAGTAAAAGATTTCAACAAACACTTTTGGTTGAACATCAAAATCTTAAACAATTCAGATTTTTTAAAAAATTCTTCTTTTTTTGGCGAGGGGGGGAGTAGTTAACAACAACCCATTTTCAGAACTCCGTGTGGAAAATTTTTAGTTTGGAATACGTTCACTGACGGTTTTCCTCTTACATACATAATGAGTCAGATAAAATCAGTCAGTCTGAATTCATATTTCTTCCAACTGACTATTTTGCTGAATTACATATATTATATTTTAGTTTTTCTTTTAAAATATTACAAGTGCGCATACAAAGCTATTATATTTCGTATATAAATATCGGTTTTTCTTTCAGATTTAATTTTACAAGTACACTAAGTGACTGTTGTTTGTTTATTACACGATTGAAATTGATTATAATTCTTTTCAGACACAATTTTTGCAATTATGTCAAGTGATTATTTCCTAATCTTGGATCTTCTATTTAAAATGAGATATATTAACAAGCTGTCATATGATTGATGGAGAAATATTGTCAGATTTTTACTTCCTTGTACGAAGTAAAAAGGAAGTATTGTAATCGCAAAAAGTTTCAGGCAGCATATTTCAACGAAAATATCCATTTTGACCGCTATCGAATGCAATTTAACGATGTTTTTGCGTGATATCTGTGAGTAAGGACAGAATAAAATACTCTTTTCCTTCAAAAAAAAATTATAAACTGCTTTAAAATGAATTCTGAAGAGAAATTTTCCTGGCGTATGTACGAACGTATGTACGTACGTATCTCGCATAAGTCAAAAACGTGTAGCCTCAGAACGTCGAAATTTTGTATATAGGACTACTATACCATGTAGATGTGCACTTCGTATTTCGGTTGCAATCGACCGCACCAAACGTATATAAATATATTTATATATATATCTACTCTGTTACCCGGCTCAATGATCTCAGTTTCTTTACTCTTATATGTTTGTAAATTGTACATTTTTTGCTTTAAAAATGATTGAATTATGTTGTCCTTATCTTCCGTTTAAGGTTTTTATGCCTTTAGTAAATCTCTAGGCAATATTTTTAGAATTATCGACAATTTTAAAGTTGTTTAAGTGCCGCTAAGCCTAATAATTTTCTTGATGGCGGCAATTGCTTGTTTACATTTGAAACTGCAGGATAGTGGATTTGTTTCCAATCTAGAGAAACTTGCAACAACAAAGATAACGCCTTCATTTATTATTGCGAATTAAATCATGCTTAATCCTTTCTGGAAATTTTTCGAGGAAATAAGTGTTTAAGATTTACCTCGTAATTTTTAATACAGATATTTTGAGTTTTTATGTATTTTTGCCTTGTCGCGAAGTGAGAACTGAATTAATTGAATGAGAAATACTCAATCGTCTGTCAAAAACTGTTTCTTTTTTGTTTTATTTGCCTAATTTCTTTTATACATCATTCTAGCTTTATTATAGTATTTGAATAGAACATGTGGCAACGATTAGATAATTCTATTCTTTAAATGATATAAATTTTGTGCATTATGAGCTATAATATGAACGAAATGTAATACTGTTAAGTGAATCTAGCGCCAGAGTTTCGCTATGGTAAACAAATACTAGAGTGAATTTTAAAGAATGCATTTATTCTATTGTGGTTTATGCGCTGTCGGCGAAGCAGATTTAATTCAGTCCAATACGTTTAAATGAAATGCAAGAAAAAATGCGTATAATTTAATATTCCGTTTAATAAGGAAGTCATGTGGTGTACACATCAGATTTTTATATAGAAAGATTGGTATTAAATTAAATAATATTGTTACGTATTTTTCTTCACGTTAAGGGTTCATGGATTTAGAGTGAATAACGACGACACCACTTGATGAAGTATCAAAACACAATTTATTAGCCAGCATTATTCAAGACAGCTCCAAAATTACGTTTTACAGTCATAGAAGAACTACTATAAACCCGCTGAAACAATCAGCCACACAGCCTCCAGCCTATAACGGTGGAGAGAGCTTCACGGTAAAACACCAGATTACAGCTCGCAACTCTGCTCGGTCGTTCGCGGAACTGTACGTACTCTCGAGACTCTGCACGCTACAGCTCGCGATGCACTAGAGTACAGCTCCCGACTCGGTTCGATCGTCCTCGGAGCTTAACACACTCTAAGATAAAACTCGACGATGCACTAACTCCCGATACACTAAGAGATTCCCTCGATGCACTCGACGACCAACTTGGCACTAAGCTACGAGACACTCGCTCACTGACTGTTAACTGTCTCGACTCGGCACTCCCTCTCCGCGTACCAGCAGGGTTTGTACAACCTCTGGTTTGCGTTCGAGAAACATTCTGGGCCAAACCGGTAAGAATTCGTTCCAGAAGGTTCTCCAGGCGTCTATGGCATATCGACAAATGGGCGATTTCTCGCCAAGTATTGCAACCTTGCCAACCCTAGCCATTTTCTGGCAACCCTAAACCTGCTTTTCGGGGAAGCTATCTTACTGCGGCTTGACATTTCGTAACACTGCTATCGTTGGGTCCCGGAATGTGTTTGGTTTCTCTTTCACATAGGTCGAAAAACAAGCATAAAGAAAAAGTTCTACATAAACATTATCTAATACTCGTATTTTTTAAGTACAGTCGGAATCTTTTGATATACGAGTATAAGTTTAAATTCATATAATTTAATGTTTGTACTTTAAGCACTGCTTAATGTTTCATGAATTTTTAAGAAAAGCTTGTTCTTTTAATTTTTGCTCGGCCTGCATTTACCTTTTTTCATTTTCTTTAATTAAAAAAAATATGTTGTTGATAAAACTGAAACCCAAACCATCATTAATTTAAAAAAATTCCTAAGTTATTAAAATTTGCATCTTTTTACATTCATTTCTGAAAAGAATTTAGTCCCAGATATCGTTTTTTTTTTTTTTTTTTCAGTCACTTGAACTTCAGAACTTCAGATAAACTTCAGTAATATTAAATATGCAGCACGTAAAACTTTTTTAAAGTATTTTTAATTTAATTTATTTAGTTTACAGACTATTAATAGTCTAGCAAACAATGGTTGAGTAAGTAACGCTGCTGAAAATTCTTAGTTACATCCTACTTTCTTACCTGGAAACAG
Source organism: Stegodyphus dumicola (assembly GCF_044657685.1). NCBI lineage: Eukaryota > Metazoa > Arthropoda > Arachnida > Araneae > Eresidae > Stegodyphus > Stegodyphus dumicola. The sequence continues at coordinate 20,901,751 of NC_140768.1, read as the reverse complement.
AAACATTTGTCACAATTTATTTCTCTTCTTCATAGCTAGCATAAATTGATCCACTTTTTCTATAAAGACTTTCCCCGGATTTATATTGTGGAAGCTGAAAATATTAAAAATAAATTGAATATCAATTTTCAGTTTATTGGAGAGTTCGTCGCAAGATTTGGAAAACGGGCAAGTTTTCTAATTTGCTTTTTGGATGGTCGAAAAAAGACTCTGTAGTCTTATTTCCTTAAATATTGATCCGAATCGTATACATCCAATTGTTATAAAGTTTCTCTCTTCCCCCCCCCCGAAAAAAAAAAGGTAGATAATTTTATGAAACCAGCTTCGTTCATTTTGTTCGAGAGGAATTCTGATAGTAACATAATACAACTTTTTATACAGGCCCTTTCAAGCAAAACTTCCAATTAAAAAATATTCATTATGCTTTAATTAAATAAATAAAATAGTCTATAACCCTCTACGCAAAAATTTGCGGAGTTAGAACATTCCTTTTGGACTTATTCAGTAGATAAAGGTATTCACTTAGACATGTTTAAGAATTCAGAATGAATTTCACTTTGTAGAGTGATTAGAGTTTTTGATAGCAGAAGACGCGAAAAATGTGCAATGCCCTCGCCGGGCTTCGAGCCTAGACCTCTCGAATACGCACAGAGTACCGTTATAGCAGGAATGCATGCAGAAGGGAGAGAGAAAATATCTTATATACTCCCCCTTTTAAAGGGAACCCAGTTGTCCTAGTGGTGAAGAATCATCATCCACGACGCATTTAAGTTCGGGCGCCACTGTCGAGACATTACGGTTTTTTTATGCTGGAGAAGTAAAAAACGCATAATGCCCTCGCCGGAACTCGAACCTGAACCTCTCGAATACGTACCGAGTGTATTCTCCAGTACGCACCGAGTACTACCGTTACACCACGAAGCCCTGCAGGAAGGAGGGAGAAAATATCTTATATAAGCCGTCTTTTAAAGGCCGACTGAGGATTAGGGTACCCAGTCGCCTAATCCTGGTGGTGAAAAACCATCATCCACACCCCGTTAGTTCGGGCGCCACTGTAGAATCATTTTAGAATTTTTCGGAACAAGGAAACCGAAGAAATCCGCATTGCCCTCGCCAGGACTCGAACCCTGGATCTCTCGAATACGCGCCGAGTGTGCTACCGTAATACCTCGAAGGCATGCAGAAAGGAGGGAGAAAATACCTTATAACTTAATATTCCTTGATTTTGGAGAAATCACTTTATTTCCGTAGCACTGCTGACATGTTATCCCAAAATGGGAACCCATACTTTTTTCCCCAGATTGCCAGTGAACAAGTTCTTCAACATATGAATGGCTATTCCCAGTCGGGCTATTTTATTTAAAAATGATGTACTTCGGTGTTCAGGATCTTGGTAATATATATATTTAATCTGGTTATGTATATATTTACGACGTTTAAATCTTTTCATTCAAGTTCTGCAGTACATTACAATAGACCCTTGTTCCCATTTTAGAAACGCATTTGCTGCTGGAAAGTCTTTAATTATTTTCGTTTGCTGTTTCAAAGTGTATACCGGCAATACATCCCGCTGTTCTTCCTAAACTTCAAAAAATAAAAAACTATGCCGGATGAATTTCACGAGTTTCGGAAAATTAAAATTAGGATCTAATGTAACAACAATATGTCCAAAAAACTGTATATATATATTTGGTGAAGAACTTAAAAATAAAAAATAATTTTTCTCAGTTAAAGAAAAGAAGAATTAAAGAAAATTGCTGTTGTTATGAGGTAACGGTTAATTAAATTAAGAATTCTTCTCTGAAAGAATAAATTCTTTCATTAGAACGATTCATTATTAATCATTCTTTCATTATAATGTAATGGTTCAATGCATAAACCAGGCTACTGGAAGTTCATATTTTCAATTTCGGGCAACAGCACTGTGAAATTTTGTGTAAAACTCGTAGAATTTATTACATTTTCTATGATTGAACTACAAATTAAACCCATACAGAATATAATCCTTTTGAATCGATTCATTTCGAAATTGGACGAAATCGATTACATTTCTTAACGCTCTAATTACGTATTAATGAACGGAATCAATTCGATTTCGAGCATATATTAATTCAAATTAATTCTAAAATGAAAAATGTAACAATGGTTTTTTAGGTATTAGAAGCAGAAAGATGATTACAGATTTTAATCTAAGGTAAATCTAGAGATTGCATCACTTAACTATCTCGTTTTACCATTTTCTTATAATTTTTATATTTTTTTAATTATATTTTAAGAAATTTGTATAATTCTACATATTTTTTTTTATTCCACTCCCTTCTTAACTTAGGCGGTGCACTCTTGGCACAGCTCTGATTAACATAATCATGCATAAAAAGCATATAAATGCATAGGAAAATAAATCTTCTGAGATCATAACATTTTGGGTAAGCTTCCGAGAAATTTTGAAAAAAAAAAAAAAAAAAAAAAAAAAAAAAAAATACTATTTATAAAAATCTTGATGTAATTCTTCTAAGCTACATCACATATGGAGAGATTCTAAAGCTGTTAAAATATTGAGTGAAAATGAATCATTTGATTTTTCCGGTAAAATAAATCTTGTTGCATTTCTTCATTTCCATGCACCTTGCAAAAAAAATCTAAACACAATAGATCTGGTCACCTTGGTGGCCAAGCTGTGCGACCACCACGACCGATTCATCGCTCTGGAAATTTCGTGGTTCGTATAACCAGCAATCCGCTTGCCGTAGAAAAGGCCATTGGGTAGATCGTAGATTTAGTTAGAGGTCAACCAATATATGATACGTTTTCCCTAAGGCCAGCCTAGTAAAAAGTGAAAGATTGCCGAAAAACGTTAATACATGTGATGGCCATTTTTGGCCAGAGACGATTCGAGGCGAGGCCCGAACTCGCTCAGACAGTCAGCTTGTCGCAAAGCATGGAATTAATCTTTAGTTTCGGAAGTTGCTAGCAGGATTTGGATGGCTTGTAAACTTAACATTAGTTTTTCTGTAGCATATTTAGCTGTCTTAATTTTCTTGATGATGATAAAAATTTTTGCATAAGGTTGATAGTATCTCAATCAAATAAGGAGTCCATTTTTTTTAAATTTTAAATGGTAACATATCTTTAGTAGTTTGGCTATTTTTCTTAACTGCATTTCTGTAACTTTTCTTAGGTTTTTCTTTAATTGGCTCAGAAAGAACTGGGAATTTTTCTTTAGTAATTTTCAAACTGAGAATTTTCTTAGCCACTTTTTCTTCAATTCGGCTAGTCTTTCTTGAAATTCGGGGCATCCTGAGAAGAAACTAACACGATTTTGCCCACAGAGGGATCAGATATCATCTTTTCCTGATTTAATATCACATTCAGAGCTTCTGTGATTCTTTCCGCATTTGCATCATCTCTGTTCATAATAGCACTTGTGCTGCGGGTGCCCATACCGCTGGGAACGACAGCACTGGGTAGGGCGTTTATTAATTCTTTTATATGGCTCGATACTGACGTTGAAACTAAAAATATTATTAACTTAGAATATTGCTCTTCCTGCTGTGGAGTTTTTCACTCCACAACAGGAAGATAACAGAACTTGAAAAAGTTTGCAGAACTTGAAAAAGTTCTGTAAAATAAATGGGAAGTTTTTTTTTTATATTATCATCCGTCTTGTTAGTAAAGTGCTGCACTCGCCTGATGTGTATTTTCTGTCAAGTAAATTTAGAAAAATCACTTCTTCTGGTACTGATTTTGAAATGTTTTTGAGAATTCTTTCATGGTTTTTTTCTCCATCCAGTTGATAAGTCGAAAAGTCCATTTTATTATCTTCCATATATTTTATGATTATAGTGTAACATTCAAGGGACTGACTGTAACTGAAAATAGATTTTCCTCTTATCTGAGCTTCGTATTCGTCGTTGCATTTTTGCATAAGTGTATGATCAATTGATAGCCAATCAAAGGTGTCCTGTCCTAAAACTACCGGCAGAATTTTAACTTTATCATTCTGTTCTTCTATATTTTTTATATTTGCATCTGCATTTAGGGAGTCAAATTTATTTGATGTCTCGATTCAGTCTTACAGGTGTTATTTGGGGTTTCCATTTGAATAATCATAGGTTCCGTCATAGGTTCCTTACAATCATTTTCTGAGTTAGTATAACTGTTTAAGGAATCTTCAGGGAAGGTGATTGCTTTATTAACAGGTTTTGCCTGGATATTTTGGCTTTGCATACACTGATACAAGAAGTTTCTAAAGTTCCTTAGCGAGGACCGACCCTTTTTATACCATTTATTTACAATGCCACCTAGCGGCTCGCCAGTTGCGTTCCAACCGTACATTCTATGATGAATATTGTTCGTTTCTATCACCCCATAAAGTTTTGTCCACTTCCACTTGTTTGGTTCCCCCTGTACAGTAGATTTCTGCCATTAGTCTTTAAATTTACCTGATTTCGAAAGTGAGTTTGTATTTTGATTTCAAGACAGGTATGAGTGAAATGCTAGTACAGTTAACGTTCTTTATCACACTATCCGTTACAGAGACATTCCGTTACAGCGACCAATACAGAAAGCTCGCAATTGATATAATACATTATGTCACTTTTCTCTGTAGTGACCAGCTGTTAGAACATCTTTCTTCCATGGGACGAGAAGAGTAACGAGAGTAACGAGAGTAAAGTGCACAGTATGAAACAAATTTTTAATTTGCATTCGCATGAATTGTTAATTTCCTTATCACATCGAACAATATTTCGTTATAAGTATAAAACAAACAAACGAACGAACCAAAAGTTTTTGTAATAGGTAAAGAGCTTTTTCTTCTGGTAAAGAACAGAATAATAGGTAAAGAGCTTTTTCTTCTGATAAAGAACAGAATAATAAGTAAAGAAATTTTTCTTAAGTATGGAAATAAGTATTGAAATTAATGTATATCAGAAAGGTTGTAAATCGCTCAGTTCTAATGACTGAAAAAAAATCTCATGAAGTTGTAGGGTTTATATTTATTTTAACTAACATTTATTTTAAGTTTAAACTATCTTTCCTGTCAAGCCTTACTTTCCCCTGGAACTGCCAATGCCAGAGTATGTAAATTTTAGTAGAACGCGCAAGGATTCAAATTATCAGCGGAAGTATTCTGAGTTAAATAGAAAGGAAACGAGTTCGAGGTGTGCTGTTCTTACTTCACGACCGCGGAGGTAGTTAGCCAAAAATTGAAGAACCCCGCGTTTCGGCCTGTGTGCTTGCCTGGAAGAATTGTTAATCGTTCAAGTGATCTTCAAGTTTGCTGAATTAGCAGCGGTATTGTAAAACGCGGTGAGGTTAGTTACTTTTAGAGAGCCTCGTAGTTAGAGTCTTGTCATCAGTTTCTTTTCAGGTTATTATTTTTATTTTACCGCCGAGTTGGCGTAGTTTGTGACCGTCAAGAGCACGCACTTGTAATTTATTACGTTGAATAAAAAGGGACTTAAACCCTTAACAAGACTCTGTCATTTATCCAGTTTCAACAGTCACATCTTGGTTGCGTGCAAGTTGGAGGCGCGCAACGCTACAAAGTAGGAAACTGAAAGTAAGAAATAAGAAGAACACAAAGGAATTTCAAATTTAGTTTAAGATCTTATATGGTATTAAACCGTTGTTGTAATAGTTATGAATATAATTATTTAGCCAAGCTTTGGGGTAAGGATGCTTGAGTACTTAACAAAGGATTGGATGATGGTGAGGGAGATTTGTTACTCTTACACCAAGCTAACTTATTATTTTTCGTATTTACGAAAAGATTTGATATGAAGTAATAATCAATGAAAAATTTAAGTGCTAGGGAAATACTTCAAGAAAAACTGAAAAATATTTGAAATTACCCCTTACATTAAACAAAGAAAAGTATAAATAGCTGACATTTTTTCACCAAAAATATGATTCTTATTTTTCGAATGTGGCTCCAAATATTCTTTGAACACATCACATATCATGGGGAAAATAAATTTCAGAAGTCTGAAATATGAAATAAAGATTTCTTTCTGCAGAACAAACATATCATCATTTTTACGATAAATATGGCGTCGAGTTAAAGACCTTTGACCATATTCTATTTTAATGAGCCAAAATTATCAGCCAAAATACATATAAAGCCATAACCAAATTGGAGTGTCAACTGCAATTAATTATGCCAACCAACAAATAAAACCAAAGTTTCATTCCATGATGCCATGCACCATTATTCAGGCGTCATGCCTGCTTTGAGTACATTAATTTTTCCAAAGTAAACTTACCGGTCACCCAAGACAACTGGTGAAGACCATCCAAAGAAACGGCTGGATGTTCAGAACAGGCAAGAAATCACCGGAAGGCGGACAACTTATCTACGAGCTTTTTAACAGCAACAAATTTATAAGCTGCTGGATTCAGAATTACCGCAACTGCTGGCATCAGACGTGCTCTCCAGTGGATCCTCGTTAAAGAATAGAGTGTACTCGTTCTATTTGCGAGGTCTCAAAAGAGTTCCGTATTGTTATTTTTCGTCAGTACTTCTTTTTCAGCGAATGAATAATTTGCCTGCCTTCCTTGGACGTGGTAGCTGTTTCTTTGCTCCTTCTCGCTCTTGTGACGTTGAATCTTTGAAACTGTGGATATGAGCGTATGTTGTTTTATACGTTTTATTTTACATTTGTTTTGCAATTATAAATGTATGGCGTATAACTGCTGCTATGATTTTAGTAAAAATCTCGGAGTGTTTTCATAAGTTTAATCGTCAAAATTTCACTTTCGTGAAGCTTATCACGCATATTCGGATTAATGTTCGTGCCATATTATCACTGTTTACATCGAGAAAATTACTCAAAGTACAATTAGCCTCTAATATAATCCATTTACTAACAAGGGAATTCAGGTCTACAATTTTTTTTATTGAGCTGAGAATAACTGAAAGTGTTACAAAGAATATAGCATTTTCTTGTCTCAATGTTTGCATTCCTTTTATTTTTAAAGTCTAAGATTTAAGATATGTATTGTGAATAATCTAATTATACCTATTGCTAACATTAAAAGTTACATATGAATAAATTTAAAATATTCGTTGTGAATAAGGTAAATTTATTCTCTTTGAAGATCATTTCTTGTGCAGGCAATACAATTAAGAGTGAACAGTTAGAAATGTGAAATTCCCCACACCAAATATGTAGAAACAAACTGGGTAAGTTCACTTTGAATTAAGCTGTGCATTGCTTATTATTATAGAACGTCTTTTTCATATAGACGGCAATAAAAAGTGCTAAGACTTCTATTATTTACATATATAATTATGCTTATATTCGATCTAACTTCGCACTGAAAATGTTCACAAGAAATGCACATGCTTTAATTATTTTGTGCAGGAAATTGCGTAGCAAAACATTGTCAAAGGGTGGCGAAGGTCATGTGAAATAACAGAAATACTACTGGAAGCCTATTGGTCCATTCTAGAGGTCACTTCCTCGGCGGCTATATAGATGTGCACTTACGAAATATGCCACCGAGACGAATCCGTGCCATTAGCCCAGCCAGCATCTTATACCACCTTCGTGCGCGAAGAATATGCAACGTTGGATAGAGTAGGTTTTGACTAGTAACATCTGACGGCCCACAAATTAGAGGCAACTTGCGTACAGTAGAATCTGCGTCGTGTATTTTCAGTCTTAAGTATTCAAGTGCTCTGCTATTCTAGATCTGGAAGTAAATAATGTATTATATTTATTTTCAAGTGATAGAGGATTTCGAATAATAATTTTAGCTTATTTAGAGCTATATTCTTCTTCTTTCTGTTTTGTTTCAATGATTTTTTTCCTTTAAATACGAGGCGTATTCGGAAACTAAGTACCGTTTTGAAAAAAAGAAGGGAAAAAAAAAAAAAAAAAAAAAAAAAGTAAAACAATTTTTTCGAATCCAATTTTATTTTTACATGGAAATACATGTCTTAAACTATTTTTCAACATAGTTTCCGCCAATGATCAAACACTTGTCATAGCGGGTGACCAGTTTTTGTATACCATAGTCAAAGAAACTTCCCGCCAGTTTCGATAACCACGAATCCACAGCATTTTTCGTGTCATTGTCAGATCCAAAGCGCTTGCCACCAAGCTCGAGCTTCATGTGCAGGAACAAGTGATAGTCGGACGGCGCCAAGTCCGGGCTGTACGGCGGGTGATCGAACTGCTCCCAATAAAACTGTCGAATTAACGATTGAGTAACACCAGCAGTATGGGGCCGAGCATTGTCATGGAGCAACACAATTCCTTTACTGAGCATTCCTCTTCGTTTGTTTTGAATGGCACGCCTTAGTTTTATTAAAGTCTCACAATATCGTGCCGCATTAATGGTTTCACCTCTGGGAAGAAATTCAGTAAGCAAAACGCCTTTCCTATCCCAGAAGACAGTGCACATGACTTTTTTTGTGATGACATTGTCACTTTGAACTTTTGTTTTTTCGGAGAAGGAGTGTGTCTCCACTCCATCTATTGTTGTTTCGATTCTGGTGTGAAATGACACACCCAAGTTTCATCACCTGTCACAATTTGGTTTAAAAAGTTTTCTCCCTCATCACTGTACCGCGTGAGAAATGTCAGGGCACTACCAAGTCGCTTTGATTTGTGAACATCAGTGAGCATTTTTGGAACCCATCGGGAACACAGTTTGCGATAATTCAAGCAGTCAGACACAATTTCGAACAAAACAGTACGTGAAATTCATGGGTATGCCTCTGAAAGAGTTGTCATTGTGAAGCGTCTGTTCTCTTGAATTGCTTCATCAACTTTCCTTACCAAATCATCGGTGACAACAGAAGGCCGACCACTCTGAGCCTCGGCGTGGACATTTGTTCGACATGCATTAAACATTCTTACCCACTTTCTCACCATTCCATCACTTATCGCGTATTCACCGTAAACTTCTGTCACTTGACGATAAATTTCGGCCGGTTTAACATTCCTCGCGTTCAAAAATTTACTCACGGCACGAATCTCACAGTCAGCGGGAGAAGTAATTGTCTTAAACATTTTGAATGTGCACAGCAAACTGAAAACACAACATAGAGCAACCAAAATGGCGACAATTGAAAGTCAGTGAACAAGAAAGACTAGTGCGCATGCGCGGGACGCCTACCACAGCGCTGCGACGGCGCTAGAATGAAAAGGTACTTAGTTTCCGAATACGCTACGTATTACGAAGATAAATGTTTTCATACGGTAAATCTATTTTATTTGCAGGATCAAGTATGAAACTTCGAGTCTACCACAAAAGAATTTCTTTGTTATGAAATTACAAGGATGACTTCATAAAAAAATGTTAGAGCAATTTTACTAATACATAAATCTATTATTATTTCCAATTCTAAATTGCATAAACCAGAATTCACAAAGTAAAGCAGGATTTTACAAGCTAAAACAAAATACCGCTTCAAAAGATTTTTAAAAGAAACTATTCAAAGTTTTAGGAGGGAGAATATTTTCAATTTTTTCTTTTACATTTTTCTAAGACTAAACATTATTATCTTTGCAGTTAATCCAGTAACTTGGATCTCATTAGCTAAACGTTGTTCCGGTGCTAAAGAGTTTATAAACAGTTTACTACTGAAGACGTTAAAAGATGCTACTTTGGGAATTTAACGGTCATTAACAGCCACACTTACAATTAAATAATTTCAGTTTACTCAAAGCGTTACATACAAAGATCACAACCTATCAATACATGTACTAAAACTTTGAGAATCTTGTATAGTTTTGAGGTTGACATTTATTTAATTTTAGTGACAATTTTAAACCCATGCAATGCAATGTCCTTACAGAAATTGCTTTATATTACAGTTTAATTTGACTTTATTTATAATTTGTTTTATTAACCAAAATTTCGCAATTGAAAGTTTATTTGGGTTTAGTTGTGAAACGTTTTCAAGAATTGAAAGAGAGTGTAGAAATGTCGAAACATAGCAATTTTTCTAAAAGGAACCTGGATCTCCAATTAACCTCTGAATCAGCTGTGAAGCCTTTGACTATAAATTACTACAAATTGCAAGTACCAGAGAGCTGAGTAAAAAAGGAATTTAGTTATTGGCTTTAATGAGCTAGCTGTGATATTCAGTTGATTTTAACATCTATATAACGAATCACAAGCAAGAGTAACTATTACACGAAAGGCTTACGTAAATTTACTGAATGTCTGAGTTAACAAGATGTCAGAATATCAAATTTCACATCAAAAGTTTCTGAATGTTAAAGAAAATGTGGTCGGGAATCTCAATGATGGGAAATCTATTTCGTAGTTTTTACCATCACAATTTAGTGAATGCGTTTAATTTACGTTTGCCAAATACTAGAAAGCTAACCGTAAAAATTACAGCTGTTTGTACTCCAGAACTAATAGCAATAGTTTATGCTTAAATTTACCATTTTGTTCTCCCAAATAACTATCTGATTGTCAGGACGAAAACATTCATGCATAAATTACATCGAGGAAAGGACTAAATAGTTATAAAATCTTAACTGATTTTCATTAGCTTAACATTTAGAACAACTGTACACGGACTGCATGGATTCTGTTTGCTTGCCCAGTTCTAACTTTCCTTAAGATGGACAAAGATGTCTCAAGTCTGGAGCTATTTCGACTACTCGAGGACAATCCATTATTTTTCCGTAAATGAAAGGCTCCGTAGATGATGGGATTCAATACTGCCGTGGAACTACCGAAGAAAAATATGACATCGTGGAGTTCTTGCCCGAGCTGATCATCCGGATCCAGAAACACAGATATGACCATGCTGATATAGTAAGGTGTCCAACAGACAATAAAAGTCAATACGATTACTACAGTGATCCACAGAGATTTAATCTTTGCCTTGCGAAGAAGTTTGCGTCTGGAATCTTCCAGAGGTCCTCCAAATACACGAGCTTTACCTGAGAAAATAAAAAATAATTAATAATCATAAATATTATGATAATTTATTACCCAAACTCTCATTATTCTGTGTTTATTACTCTTTATATTTTATGGTATGGGAATTAAGATCTCTCATAGTTAATATCGCAATTTAGTTAGTACAGACAAAAAAGAGCCTTTCTTTCACTGTTCTCTGGTGGCCTATTGGTATTTGGATTGTTGCCAACGAAATAACTATTGATGAAATGTAACATTCAGCTAAATTAGGTTTTTATATTAATTTTGATTACCAACAGTCGTTTTTCATTAGCTCAGCATTTAGAACAACTGTACACGGACTGTGTGGATTCTGTTTTCTTGCCTAGTTCTAACTTAAAATGGACAAAGATGTCTCAAGTCTGGAGCTATTTCGACTACTCGAGGACAAGCCATCATTTTTACGTAAATGATGGGATTCAATCATGGAGGTAGGAAAGGGAGGAGGGGCCAACCCGCGCTAAAAGTGAAGCACTGCTTTGAAGCTTGGGTCACCAGATGGGGTGTTCTTTGTTTACATTCAGAAGCTCGCTTGACAAGATTCTGATAGTATTTCGACACACGACAATTCCATAGAAATCGAAAAAGGGACACTTTCGCATGAAAGAAACATTCATAGTGTGATGGATAATTGCAATTTGTATAGTTTAGTGACATTTACGCAAAAATCACATCTTGGTTATTTTTCGATAACTAACAACAGCGATTTTGATTATGAATTTGTTTTATAAAATTATAAGCTGTTGCACTACAAAAATATAGATTTTAAGAAAAATGTTATGCTTAAAGAATGAAAAATACCTTATGGTGGTACATTTAAAATTGTATACGTCTTTCGATACCCTTGATAGAGTATTCGCTACTTTTATTTTATTTTCCAAACGTCAAAATGTTTTAAATAAAAAAAATTTTTTCACATCCATATATTATTGTAACATGTACCTTTTAAAATTTTTTAGAGGAGAGCCTTTATTGCTGCTCATTTTAAACTCATCGTTTTAATTTTATATATCTGAAAAATAATTACTTTGGGCTTACACGTTTTATAAATATAAAATTATGCATGTTAAAATATTTGTAATTAGGCACATAGGTCAGATAAAGTTTTTATTAAATAGAGTAACGCATGCAAGGGCTATCTGCCTAAAGAGAGAGATGCCATCGTGGAGGAATTTTGAAGAAAAACTGACCTTTGAGTGGGTATTAAAAATAATACTTATAATTTTCATTCAAATTATATTCATATATATTTTTTATGTAAAACTTTCGGGTGTATGCTAAATTAGTGTAAATTACTTTACACGAAAAATATTGTGAATGCACAGAAATTAAAGATTTGCACATGCCGGAAATGAAAAATAGGAAATATGTATGGGTATTTATGCATGTGCTTGCAAAAAGCATGTATCTTCCTTTGACAAAATACTTAAATATTCATTAAATTATTTATAAATGTATTTGAAATGAAGAATTTATTCACTTATAAACAACTGTGAAAGTACTGTGAAGAAATCTAATTATTAAATGTATCTAATTTATAATGATTATAAATGTTATCTAAATATATAATAACCTTAATATTGAATTATAAATATAAATTGAAATCCTGTTGAAAAATACGTTATAAAACTATTTAAGCAAGAATTTTTCGTATTGGAAAGCAATCTGTTAAATGTATTGTAAAGCAAATGCTATGAAATGCGCACTTAAGAACGTAATAAAGAGTTTTGGAATATGTATTGTTGAAATGAAGGGTAAAAAAAAATCTGATAAGTATAATTAAAAGAATTATTCCCCTTACATTTTATAATAACTCAGTTACAAGTTTTAAATAATACTTAAAAAAAAAAAAAAAAAAAAAAAAAAAAAAAAAAAAAAAACTTATTTTATTCCCTTTCAGAAATGTTCAGAGAAAGTCAAGTACTATTTAATACCTATTTAATTATTAGGGATTAGCGAAATACTTATTTAAAGTATTTCGCTAATTCCTAATAATTCTCTAACTTAAAATGAACCGAATAGAGCATTAATTATAAATTGACTTACATTTTTCGATTTAAAAGATGCATCAGAAGCCAAAAAATCATGTCATATTTAAGAAAGTAGTTTAGGAAGAAGGTCTATAAATAGAAAAGAAATAATGCATAATTTTAATATTAATAATACAATAAACTTTGATCTTAATTTTTGTACCTTAACCGAATAAAATCGAATTACCTTAATTTTTTTCTAATGTAATTAACGAAAACTTGTGAAAATATTTCATTCAAATTAAACCATTCTGAGAAAACTGTCCTGTGAAAAGTATAGCATTTAATTCCGTTCAGAATGAAATGTTGTTTAAAAATATGTTGTTTTCACATACTTAGGACTCTGAAGTATTGTAGAAAAAGAAAATATATACATTTATATGTATATTTACGACGTAATTACAAAATATTTACATCCGAACGCGTCAAATCCCATAGAACTCAATGGTAAATGACCCAATGTTTTGGTCACCACGTAGGGATCGTCGGTGCTTCAGAGCAGGGTACGGGAGAAACTTGTTTAGGGCGACTCCATCTTACTTCCTACCTCCATGGATTCAATCTTGTCGTGGAACTGCCAAAGCAAAATATGATATGGAGTTCTTGTCCGAGATGATCATCCGAATCCAGAAACCCAGATGACATAGTAAGGTTTCCAGCAGATTACTTAATCTCCGACCTACGTCTGCTGACTATAGAAGGCGCATATTAATGTAATATACAAGAGAGAGTCGTGCTGGTTATAGTAAATTACTCACTCACTAAGTTAATTAAACTTAGTGAGTGAGCTAGTGTACAAGAAATTTGCCTAGTTAACAAAGATAATCAAACTTACTTTTTCTAGGGATTAGGTGATAAAAGTATTCAAAAAGTCTAATTCACCAACTAAGGAAGCTCTTTGCACAGTTTTAGTAGATGTAAACTAGAACACGTATTTATAGACTAAAAAAAAAAATAGCGGTGGAGATTTATTAATTTCTTCTTTTCTGACATAAGTTTCTTTCCTTTTCATCCGAAATATGCAAGTTTCCTTAACACTAATCGAATATAAAATGCTTGTTAGGACTGAGTTAGGTGATAGTCCTAATCATAAAATAATTTTAACAGAATTATCCTCAAGATAATAGATTAATTCTTAGCTTTGAAGAAACAATTCGAAGAATTGTATAGATTTTCTTCTCAAAAAATTTTACTTCGCGAAAACCAAAAACAAGTATTTTATATTACGAAATAAAGAACTACGAAACTCAGCTCAGTACCTTTAAAACCTTTAACACGAAAACAGAACTAATGTCGTATAAAGACTAAAAAGTAATTATCAATTAACATAAATTGAATACAAAAAGTAAAGGTAAATAAAACGAAAAAGAAGATGAAAATTTCTTAATGAAAATCAACTTCATGTATTCAACTTAAAAATAAAATAATATATATATATATATATGCATTGATTGCATTAAGAAGAAAGGCCTTCAAGTAATAGAATGTTAATTATTCTTTTGATCTTTTCCTTCAATCATGTGTATGGCGCATCCTAACCCTTGGGGTTATGCTCCCCCCCCAAAAAAAATTCTATCATCCATCCATTTATTTTTTTCCTTCAATATGTTTCCTAGCTTTCTTACGAAATCTGTTTTTCCTTTCGCTATTTGAGAAATTAAAAGTTACAGAAAATATGAAAAAAAGTTACTTACATGTAAATGGTTGGCAATGAGGTAAGAACACTTACCAGAATCTGAAAAAGGAATGAAAAATATCAAGCTAAATAATTTTTAGGTCTAAGGCTTTAATCTACTACAATATTATTATAAAACAGATATGCCAGATAGAAATAAATTTATATAACGTATGAAAGACAGATATTACTTCACTTAATTTCTTGAATGTTAAATTTTATTTTTGAAAGCTATGAAACTAGAATGTTTTTATTTTCACACTACACCACTTATTATTAATAATATTTATATTTTAATCTCAACTGTTCATTTTCGCTTTTTTTTACTTAACAGCCTTTAAGAAAATTTGCAGTTTGGCACTAGATTCTTTTATTTCATAATGAAATTGTATTAATAGCTTATATTCCTTCTTCTGTCCCCGATTTTTATGATATGGATAATGTTATCTACGCATTTATGCCATTTTAATGAGGTTTCCTGTTTATGCGAGGTGAGTTCGGTATTTATTAGTTATTGACAAACTTAATACGCTACTGACCATTAAAATTGCAATACCATGAAGGAAAGCGAATACAAAAAAGATATTTATTGCATGTAAACAGTATGGTATGAAGACAAAAATGACTAAATTTGTAAGCCTTTTGGAGGTTTACAGGAGTGTGAAATTGGTAGGAACAGCTGCTACCCCTGGCAGCTAAAACGGCTCTCACCCATTACGGATGGAATCAAACTCGGCTTGGATGACAAAAATGGGGGAACTCATTCCATGCTTACGCACGATTCATGATTAGCACGATTAGCCTTATGCATGGTCATGTGCAACGACTCTCTTGTTTTTCCTTTTCTTTTTTTTTTCCTTCTTTTTATTTTCTTTGTATTTATGTGTTTTATATCAATCTCGTCCGTACAAAATTTCGTTGAAATCTATCCATCAGTTTTGGGGATAACTAACTAAATCTGAAAATACTTTAAATTTTGAACACCAGTGTAAGTGATGTTCAACTCGCAATTCCGCATATTTCTTAAGTTACACGAGCCCACTGATTGGGTAGATTTCTACGTATCTTTATAAAATGCCACCAAGCAACAAACGCTTTGATACTTGATTGCTACTGGAAGAAACAGATGCGTCTGCCTTGGAGTGAAAGGGATGCATTTGTCTGTTGAAACATGTTTTTAATTATAAAGACGAACTGTGCAGTACGTTAGGTTTGCTTTATCAAGATTCTGAGAATTATAAACTTATCAGGTAACCAAGAAATTTCGTGCCGTTTTCGTCACTCATCAAAAACGGTCCACAAAAATCTTAAACACCCATTCCATTCTTCTAAATCACTATTGGCTTCAATTTCATGTTTCCCACGAGACATAGGCTTAGCCCTTTATGAAGAAATCCTCTTCCTGGAGGCCAAAAATTGAGATACAGCTTTTGTGACATAATCGCGTTTACGGAACTGTTGTTCCCGCAAGTGGTTATTGCATGGTCAAAAAATGGGTAATAGTCAGATGGGGTGGAATAGGGTGGCTGAGACTGAACTTGCCAGACAGTGTTTTGATCACATCTTTGGTCGTTTTTGCCGTATGAGGTCTGGCATTATCGTGGAGGAGGAGAACTCCTTTTTTGTTGACCAGTGCTGGCTGCTTCTGATGCAGTGCAGCTGAAACTCTTTACAGTTTTGACGAGTAGACCTCAGCTGTTATGGGTTTTTTTACGCTTTCTAAATATTCATAGTGGAATATGCTAGCGATGTTCCAGTAAACAGAAAGCATTACCTTTTTTTAATGAATGTGCAGTTTAGCGGCCGATGAGACTGAACCAGAAGTCAACCAATGATATTTCCTCTTTCGGTTATCATATATGATCCATTTTTCGTCACATGTCAAGATTTGGTTCAGAAGTAAGTCTTTATTACGGCGCGGCAGGAAAGACCATTGCAGATGTTCAACCGTTGGAGTTTGTTCTCCTCGGACATGAACAACCCACTTGCTTAGTTACATGTCATCCCAAGGTTATGAAGATGTGATCGAATGGGTTCATCAGATACTTCAAATCTGTGTGCAAGGTTTCTGGCAGGTTTAATGAAGATGAGTAATGCTTGATTTTCTCCTCCAGATGGACTTCGTCGAGGGTGGATGGACGACCAATACGAGGTTTGTCACCAAGGCTCTCGTCCAGTAGAAAATCGGCTGAACCACTTTCGAGCAGTCTGTTCACTCACTGTCTGTCTAAATACGGAGCATATTCTTTTAACGGCCTCTCAGCTCTGTTTCCTAATATGTACCCGTAAAGCAAAATCGGCCTCAAACCTCCTTTTCCAAAGACATGTTCTTTGACTTCCTACAAAGCCAATAACGAAACGTGCGAAGTACTGAACCACTCTGTACGGAATAAGGTTTGAAAGGAATGTAAACATATGATGTCATCAGAATCAATTTGTCCACACTAACGCACCAAAAGTAACTGTTCTCAAAAACCGAACAAACTTTCTTAGGTAGTTACCTGGTAGATACCTGGGTAGATATATACCTGGTACCTGGTATATATCTACCCAGGTATCCACCAGGTACCAGGTACCTACCCAGTTACCTGGTTGGTTACCTGGGTAGATATATTTCTAGCACTATTTTCGGGTCTGTGGAGGGGGGCTATGGAATCTACGAAAAATGAAAAAGTATTGCTGAATTTTTCCTGAAAAGGTCATTGTTGTTAATTCCAAAAATGCTACTTTTGAAGATGGAAAATGACTTTATATCATCATTAAATTTACATAGCTGAATACTACATTTAGGCTTATGGGGTTAAAAAAGTATTAAAATAGTTTTAATCGAGAACTTTACTTGCACTTAAAACTTTATGGAAGGATGATATGATATTTAAACTTTATAAAAAGGCAGTAAAACTCTATCACACATAAAATTGGGAGAAAAAGATGTGTATAAAATATTCGGTAAAAAAAATAAAGAATTTTATTAATTAGAAAACAGTTAATTAAAAGTAGTTCATACTTTGAAGCTCAAAGCTTCACGATGCTTATTTAAAATAATTCATATGAGTTTACCTTTTCAATGAAACATGCATTTCACTGGAATGCCGAATACATTTAAATTTACATAGATAGCATATCCTCCTTTATTTTCTTTCTGAAAAAGTCCACGTATTCCTCTTTTCTTTTCACTGAATCCTTGTATATTTTTTTTAATATATATTAAAATTTCTTTTTAATCATTTTCGAATTTGATGAAACGGATTTTTAGTTGCAGATTTTTCATTTATATAATTTTGAGTAAGTTTAGTGTTTTCCCCCCCGAGAAAACATTGCTTATTCTCTTCTTCGAAATGCGTAGAAGCTTCTCCTTTAAAATTATCTACGGATTTATATATAAAAAAGTAAAGTTTTATGCCTCTAAAAAAACCCTTTCACAATGTGACGATTTCCGGTTCTCAAGGCAGATAACTTTATTCTACTTCGTTACACCATCTCTATCCAAACAGTCTTTAATAACTTGCAGTAGTTGGAATGATTCAATTTATATCAATTAAAATTCTTTATAAAGGTATACGCTAGGTCATTTAAATATTTGCACAATTTACGAACATATACTTACTAACAATAGTAGCAAATGTTGTGGCGTATGTTGCGATGAGGATACACAGAGGCACAATAAACATGCAAAAGAGGCTGATGGATGTATACAGCTGTTCTTGCCATGCTGCTGTGTAGAAGCCATATGTCACGCACTGGTAGAATTCTTCCAGGAAAGGACCCTTAGCCACTCTGAAGATAACTGCCTGGAAGGACAGGTAAGAGAAGGATTTATTCATACTTCATAAAGAATTTTTTAGGATCATGATATCTTAATCTGCATTAAATGTTTACAGTACTGAAGAGCTTTCGTTAGGGGTTCAAAAGTAAAAAAATTATAAATGGTCGAAGGAAATGAGGCTGTGTATCTTGTAATGTTCCTCAGTACTTTGTCTAGATATGATGTCGAGGAACCTAGTGAACTAAGTACGCTGAGTTCAAGTAGTTACTACAGAGACTTGAGAAGGTTTAAAATACCCTTTTATTCAGTCAAAGAAATAATATCAGATGGCTCCTCCTCGGGATTACAGGAAAGCCTCCACTTGGGCTTTTAAATGAGGATAAGAAAATGAGAAACTAATCTAATACTAAACTAAATAGTCGAAGCTAGACACAAATCCCTGTAGTTGGTCCTTAAGTTAACATGGCCGGCGATTCTCAACAGCCACATACAATACGGCCGAGAGTTAAGAACGAAGTAGCCAGAAGACAAAAACGCACTAATAAAGGACTCCTAAGCATTCTTTCTTGAAAAATATAAGTCGAACTTTCTACTTCTTCTACCTCATTTGCATAAAACGCAATACAAAAAACTCATTTAGGTAGGGAATAGTCTCTGGGAAACGAGAGTAGACAGTAAAGCGTGTTTGAACTTAAAATAACTGTTAGAAACGTAAAGTAACCGCTACAATCTAAGCCAATCTAAGCATATATTAATATTAATGCAATGCCAAAATAATTCATTAACTTACCAGCACAAGAAATAACATTGACAAAGCACCATTTCAATTAGCTTCTATATACAAATATCTATAATTTAGTAACGGTACAACACTTCTGAAATTATATTAATTATGTATTTATGTATAACACAGCCTACACGAATACATTTCCAGCTAAACAATTGGATCTTAACTCAATCTAAGCACTAAAAAACAAATGTATCTTTCGAAGATTAGATCTGTTGCATTATACGGGGTGAGTAAAGATCTATAAAATTGTATGTCTGTTACATAGGGGGAGTAAAGGTCTAATAAAGGTCTTTCCCTGAGTCTAAAAATTTTATATGGAATAACCGGGAAAGATAAATGTATCCAATTTTTATCACTAAATAGACTTATTACCATAGGTTATCTTTTACGACGCAGCAGACTGGAAGCATAGAAGGAATAGATAATTAGAAACGATGTCTGTGAAAGAAATAGCTTGTGTGTGTTTCGCAGTATCATGAAACTAAAATCGCCCATCAACGGCGCTTTAGCTTTAGAAACTTATACGGACGCAATCCTTCGGGTATTAAAATTATCTGACATTAGTGTTAAAAGTTTTAAAGAAACTGAGAAACTGGTATCGACTCAGCTTTTCATCCTTTGATTTCTATCACTTGGGTCGCTAAAATGAGTACCAAGTTCGCTTGGTACTCATTTTGGGTACCAAGCGAACTTGGTACTCATTTTATCGCTTGGGGACTAAACATAACTTGGGGACTAAACACTGGGAATCCTTCATAAAATGACCACGTGTTCAGGGCATATGCTTACGGACCCCGGTGCCCACGGTCAAGAAAGCAGATTTCGGGCACTGCAATCAGAAACGTGACTTTGTTGAAAATTCTTCTGCTGCCGTTCTTCCAATTAGACTGATTACCACCAGTTTTAATTTAGTTATGATTTCTTGATTATATATATGTAAAATATTTTGTGACAAAATATCTCATTCTTCTGAAACTTCATTACGCAACCGAAAGCTGATATGAAACTTAATCAGGTTATTAGATTTAGACATGTAATTTTGATATTCTTAAATGCATAAAATATGCAGCATAAGTGTTCATATCCCGTAGTTTTGAAATTAAAGAAAATTTAATTTTAAATTAACGGCGATTTTATGAAATAACTTTATGCATTTCAAAAGAATGTAACGAAGTTTTCTTCTTCAGAGAGGCGTCAAAACAAGTTAAGACATGTAAAGCCTAGAATTGAGCATTGGGATTTTGCTGGAAATCGTAAAGAAGAAGTTCTTTTGACTCGCCTCAGAATTGGTCACACAGAAGTGACACATGGCTACCTTTTAAAAGCAGAGAATGAGCCTGTTTGTTAAAATTGTAATGTTTGTCTATCTGTCCGTCATACTTTAATTGAGTGTCCATATTTTAATAACCTTCGTCAGAAGTATTTTAATAGCTGTGACTTACCTCTCGACCGTTTAATCGGAAGGGAGGTGAATTGTAATTTATTTTATTATTTAAAAGAGACTGGCTTTTATCACCTAATGTAATTTGTTTTGAAAATTGTGTCTTGAATTTTAAATGTGTGGTTTTAACTTGTTTTTATATGACTTCATCCTCTGGATTTGATGCATTTGTCTACTTGTTTTTATTTATTGTATTTTAATTTCATCAATTGTACTCACTCCATCTCGCGTTTGGCGCACTATAATCAACTTTGGTTTTGCGCCATAATCTCTCACTCACTCACTCACTCACTCACTCTTCTTCAGAGAGTAAAAACATTTTGAAGAAAATATATGAAAGGAAGTAAAACTTTTGACGCCATAACTGAATATTACAGAAAGAAATCAAATTCGGAGCAGAGGATTTTTCTGGCTTTGATTATGTTCTAAAGTTATTTGAATTAAGAGCTATTTTTCCTAATAACTTTTATTAGGCAGATAGCCCTAGTGTGCTTTGCCATAATTAAATAAACCAAACCAAACCTAATAACTTTGAACAAACAAACACTTGCGAAGCAGTTCCATTTGCGAGAGAAAACAAGGGAAAGGGGGAAAAATCACTTTATTTTCATTTACTGCGTGATGATGCCACTTAATTTAACTGAAAGTCCTTCTACTTGATACTTGAACTGAATTTTTTTAAACGTTGCTCCGAAAATTGATTTACGTAGAAGTACTGTTTTTGTATTTTGCAAATCTGTATTTTGTTTTTCTATAGCAAAAGATAAACATAAAAAGAAAGCTTTTACTTTCCATTTTTCAAACAGTAATGGAAAACATTACATAAGCTCTATTAAGTTTACTATGGCTGTTCACTTACCAGCACCTCAGTATCTGAACCGTGTATCTTAAGATACTGCGAAATTTCCCCAGAGGTTCATTGAAATTGCAAGAATCTTCTTCAGGGAGTACGGTAAGATGTCGCTTAAATAATATTAATTCTACCCAAGGTTACTTTACTACAAGGTTTGCTCTTCCCGACCAGAAATCTTTGAGCGTGTAACGTCATTGACGCGTAATCTGCTCACTTGGGGAATTAAATGTAATTGTATCTTCGTTTCTCTCACTTCTGTAAGTTAAGTGACTCGAGCGTTGGAAAGAACACAACCTCGTATATTTAATAACCTTGATTCTACCTACCTGTACGTGCAGGAAGATGAAATCTCATTTTAATTCCAAGTCAGCTTTTCTACCGGAAATTCGTTGTGTTGAACTTAAAACGAATAAAATGGAAGCAGAAAGAAATTTCAAGAAAAATTAAGTTGAAACTAATCACTTTTCCCCGTCTCCCAAGAAAGTTGCTAAAAAGCATTTTAGATGTGATATACGGAAAGGGTACTTACGTATTATCGCAACCAAGTTGGCGCTATTTGTAAGTTTGAGTAAAAAAGTATGAATAGAAAGAAAATGTACATTTATTAATTACAGATAATTTTTAATACAGTTTTTTATATTATTTTGTTTTAAAATATAAAATAGTAATTAAACCCTTCCGGTTTCGAATTTGAATAAGTTGCAGAATTATTTTTTAGGCGGAAATCTTTTGGCTATTGCTTTTAGCACTGATTGAAAACCGTATTGGCCATATCCAGGTACACGTCGACTTATTTTTACTTAAAAAAACATCCCACAATTGCACAAATATGGCATTGCACACACTCTTGACTTTATCCATGTACACTGCTATTTTCTCATAAATTACAAAAATTTGCACGAAAATGCACGAAAATTTTGTGAATCTCTACATGCTCTTTTTACAAAACTACGTATAACACGTAGGGTTGCCGTAAGTAGGGTCGCCAAATTTGACAGTTTATGCGGATTTTGGCCTGGTTGCGTTAATACGTAAGTACCACGGAAAGTTTTATAGAAACTAATGATTTTTTATTAACTTTTATTTGAACAACTGCAAAACTAATTCATTAGGTTGAAAGGTATATTTAATTTTATAACAGTTACTTTAATTTAATTTTGCTTTGCTAGCGTTCCTTGTTTCAGATCACAATTCCCTACTAGAATGAGGGCTTTGCCAACTGTTAATCTTATTTTAAGCAAATAAAGGGTAACTAACCCTTCTTGAGTTTACGTTTCTTTTGTTGGACCTAAGCGATTATTCGATTAGTAGTTCACTAGGTTCCTCGACACTTAATTTGATAGAATACAAGAGGAACTCTATAATGTTATGTACAGAATCTATTGCACATTTCCTATCTTTACAGTTTTTAAATGCTCAAAATTTCATAAACTGTTCCCAAAGGCTCTAATGAACGCATTGTTCTATTTCCTTGGCTGGTCTATTATTACAGTTTGATTTCGTTGGCTGTGTTCTGTATGAAATTCTACTCTACACATTGGACGATTTGATTTTTGAGCTGAATCCTGTCATCAATGGTTCGGAACTTAATTATGAAGGATAGCTTTGCTTGTTGGTTGCCGCTACAGTCATCAGCACTTACGGTATTAGGCTTTATAGTGATACCTTTACGTTTATTGTTGCGGTGTTGAAAGTGTGACTTCCTAATCTGGTGTGATACACACACTCCCCACACACTCGATCGTCAGCAGAAAGAAAGCCAAAAAGACTTAGACTCTATAATTGACCGAGCTATTGCGAAGAGCAATGTTGCCAGTTCCAGAATTAAAGCCCAAGGGCACTTGACATAAAGAAATCCGGACGTGGAGAAAATCTCAGATGAGAAAACGGAGATAAGGGTAAGAAGAGAAGTACCAAAAGAAGCAAGACAACCCAATCGGACAAGTTCGTAAAACGTGACGAGCGATCAGAGCTTTCAAGGAGGACCCAAGACAATGTAAATCAATGACAACAATATGAGAAGATACACTACAGCAATAGTTTCAATGACAAATTCAAATACAATTAAGCAACCTCAATCAGTAGTGCTAAATACAACACAATACAAAACAAGTATACAACACAATTTAAATACAACTATACAACGAAGCTACAGAAGAACTTCAATCAAAATTAGATGAATTGGAAGTATAAATAGCTACCAATTGAGGATCTAAGTGAAAAAGTTGTCGTCTCCTCCCATGAAGGTGTGAGCTGCAAGTGGTCTGACGCTTCTACCTTCGAAGAGAATTTCATAATTAAAGACTTGGGAGTAATTAACAAAGTCACATTTCACAGCTTTGTTGAATAATTTTTCATTAGATCTTCTAATGTAATCTGGAATCGTCTCTGTGTAAGAGTTTATTGCAGATAAGATAGTGTGAATCAGTGAGAGCGAAAAACCAGTCTGTCCAGTTTTTATGCATGCGGCGCACGTGGCAGTCCAGCGATCATGATTACAGTAGCGATGAAGATAAGCTGAACGGCATGAGAACTTTATGTTCTCACAATTGTGAGTTAAGCCATTAGTTTACTGTGATTTAACAATCTGCTTTGCATCTGTTTTTACGTCAAGGTTCAAAATTCAAGGTTGTTCTTTCGTCTACCGATACACTTCGACTCCGATACATTTTTGGCAGAGCTTCAGTCTTAGCCTATTTATATATTATTTCGAATTTTTAATTAAAACACTCTTAACTATATGCATTTTTGGAAAGCTTAGATTATTACTTACTTTTGGTTTAATTACCTTCCGTTCTTCTTGGAGCACCAGAATACACATTCTAGCTCCGCAGTTTGCAATATTCATCAATTTACGAAATTCTCGGTTTCGTAATTTTTCCCTAAGTGTTTGAGAATATCAGCCCGTTTCCCTTGAAAAGTCCTTTACGAAGGCATTTCTCCTCTCAACCAGGTTCAGTGTAGACGCGCGTACAAATTCTTCCACAGGGTCAGTACAGATCCGATTAACATCCAGACACTATATTTGTTAATATAACGGAGATGTTATTATCAAACCCGCATACAACACCTGTAACTGGACACGGGCCATTTCCCAGTTATTTTTATGAAAGGCACCTAAAACTACCAACGTCTGTGTATGTGTACATATGGACGAGCCTGATGATTATCTGACATCATACCCACTTGCATGAGACTTCCACCACGCTGTGCAACTACAAATACAACCGTCTGCTAAAGATTTATGGTCAAGCAATCCTTAATACAAAGGAAAATACGTCTAATGATGCTAAAACTCGAAGCTCTAGGCACTGAACTCTGCAGTGCAGAACACGGTTCCATCTAGCCATAGGAGACCTAACTTTTACATACGTATTAATCTCCTTATACCAGTTAATGTATAAGTTTAACGCTCAATGCATTCGAATAGGGGAACGCACTTTTTATGTTATGTATGCATTAATGTAATTTATATCTGCATGTATTATTAATGCATAATGTATAACAAAGTGTTATAAGGTATTTCTCCCGCTTTCCTAGAGTGCCTTCGTGGTGTAGTCGTTCTGCACGCTGGGCCGGTATTCCAGAGGTCCGTGGTTCTATTCCCGGCGAAGGAGGTTGCTATTTTACATCTCTCCATCTCTCCGGCTTCCAACTCCTAACAACCACGGGGGTATACAAACAATCTTCACAGGACTAGAACCCGAGTATTGTACTCAGGTTGGCTCAGACTTGGCAGGGACCGTACTGGTACTGTCGTGTCTGTTCCTTCCTCCGGCTGTGGTGGAGCTGATATGTAGATGTAAGTGGGGTTCTTCGATGGGGGTTTAGCCCTCATAGTCCCAGTGACGGGGACTGACAGAGTAAGGCAAGGCACCGATCACGAATTAACTGATGCTGAGGGAGTGGTGCCCCGAAGCAAAGGTGACATAGTGTATCTTCTTCGTATTTAGCATTTGAATTTTTACCTCGCCGAGGTTATGTATAAAGCCGGGCTGGGACTGTGGGGTCTGCGCCGCCACTGATGAGTCCCTTCCAGAGCCCTTTTCATCTAACTTTGTACGGAATCTCCAGGTCGAAGGTTCGGTCTCTGGTGCCCTGTCTCTACAGTATATAGTTATACGTTGCATAAGCACTGGTATGCTCTGCAATAGATCTGTAGAGTTTAGGAACTTTATTGTTGTATGTATTAACATATCGAGTGCACTATTAATGTATAATGTATAACGATGCATTACTACTGTCTTAATACAACATAGTAACACCACTTTTTCATGTAAAGTATCTCTATATTGTCATATATTATATAATAAGCATTGGAATTATAAGACTCCGCAATGCGTCTTCCAACATCAGCCCCTGCTTAGCAATGTTGTTTTTCTGGACAGTTGCGGGATCCGGACGATACCCGAATAGTCAGTAAAAGCCGCCCGGGTGTTTGACCCTGCTGCCACCTGTCATCTCTCAACGAGATTATTCTCGTGTGCTTTCACGTCATCAAAATAAAGCAAATTAAACCAGATCCGGTGGGAAAGATTCCGCTATCAAAATTAAGCTAATCGATAGTATCGAGTCATTGTATTTAAAAACCTACTGATCACTCTAAATTATCTTAGCTTTAAAGTAATAATTAGAATAAGTTCCATTCAGATGAAGTTCTGTTTCCAAAAGCACTTGAAAATTCATACAGCGCAAAACTGTTGAAATTGTTTCACATATTAAATTCATTGAAAGAGTAAACATTGCACAAGTTACAAGCAAAAAATTAGATTCCTGTAAATAAATGAAGTTGATTTGTAAGGAAGACAAATGATTTATACCAACGATTAATTTTAAGAGAAGACAACACAATGAACATTCGCATTATTCATCGAAATAACTACATTCAGAAAAGGAATGCTCGATGCCTAATTGCGATCTCTCTTACAAAGCATTGCTATCCTTTGATGAATGAGAGAACTTAAGATGCTGATAATTCCATTCAGGGATGTGTGGCTTCAAAACTTTAATGATAAATGTTCCTCAGGTTTCTCACTTATTCATGAGCACTGCTCTTTGCAATAATTTTACTGGTAATACTGATATTTTAAAACGTTATTTTCGCTTCGAAAGGGAATTTTCAAAAAAATAAATAAATAAATAGTCCGGTCTTTATTTTGTTAATAAATTATCTTGGATCTGTACTTCGAAATAAAAAACATTTTCGGTTTTTAGAACTACAAAAATTGTGGAGCAAAATTTATGCAACCAGTTTCGAAGAGAATCTTTCTGTTAAAAAAAAACTTTATTATTGTTACTTTTTATTTACTCTTGAAACACCGCAGACTCACAAAAATCAGAGCTGCCAAATTAAAGACAAAAAAAACCTTCGTTTCCGGATTAAAATACATCAAAAACTATTAATAATCAAAATCATCAAAGAAACACCTTTAACACAACCAAGCTGTGAATGTTCGTCTGACGTCGCTCTTCGCCTAACGTCGCTTTTCGTCTAACGTCTATTCGTCTAACGTCGTCGAAGTCTATTAGTCTAACGTCTTCGTCTATTCGTCGAAGTCTATTCGTCAAAGTCTATTCGTCTAACGTCTTCGTCTATTCGTCTAACGTCGCTCTTCGAAACTTCGTTTCCACAAGACGAACAGTTATCTCCAGAAGCGAAAAATCTTCTTTGTTCGGTGCGCACGCCTTTTCAGACTTGTCTGTTTTTGAGACATTTAGGTGTATTGGAAGGAATCTTTCCTGAACATTCACAGCTTGGTTCATCATAAAACAAAGTGGAAGCTCTAGGATTAACTTCTCACATGAATGTAGAAAAGGAGAATTCGCATTCGCTGTTTTTACAATATCTTTAGAGAAAATAATACGTATATGTTATGCTTAATTGTTTAAAAATAAATTATTTCATACATTTAAACGTTCGCTATATAAATTTTACAAATAAATTATAAGAGCCAGTTATAGATTATGACTGTTGTTTTCCCTAAAACGGAATTTGCTTTGAAGCTGCCCTTTACTCTCTCACGAGCTATCGAGCAAATCGTTGAATACTAGTAGTTCGAGTAGTGTTCAGCAATCTAGGATTTAAATCCCGGCGAAAAGGTTTGTTCTTTGGTTTCGTGATTTCTCTTGTGTAACGTGAATCCAATCCGTCTGCTGCGGGAAAACCTACACCAAGTAAAAATGACCACGCCCACAAAAGAGAATCACAAACAGAATCCTGCTCGGTCATCAACTGTCCCGGCGAAATGCCCATACAGTTTAGGAGAGGAGCAGAAGAAAAAGCAGTACTAAAAATGCCACTCTCTCCTCTACCGTATCCAGTCGGCTTTCATCTGTATAGATAATCAATACTGGGGCAGAAATAATGATTTCAAGAGTTAAATGCCTGAGTAATTTCGCATGGTGACTAGGCCAGACAACAATTTCTCTCGTAAATCAACGTGTTTAAAAGAGATTATAGGAGTAGTGAATCTAACAGGTATGGATGTCTCAACTTTAAAATTAATAAAACCACGTTTCTACACATAATTAAGTGGACTCTCTCGCCTTAAACGTTGATTACTTATCCAGTTTAAGATGAAAGCTGAGGTTTTATTATAAGACCCAAACCATATGTTTGGCGCAGTTCACTTCAGAACCTAGTTCACTTTAGAAGTGAAGCCAAGATAAGTAGGATATTTATAACAATCCAGACGCCCTCTATTTTAGGAAAAACTCAGCAGAGTGGTTATAGAGATGCCTATTACTAGTGAAGAAGCAATCTGTAGACTTAGAAGCATTGAAGGTCTCAATGCTTCTAAGTCTACAGATTGCTTCTTCACTAACTACAGATTGCTTCTTAACTAGGCCAGTTTCGGGCCAGTTTTTCATTGAAGCCATCCGTTCCTTTAGGTAGACAGTACTATAGCCTGTTACTTTAGGATAGGATCTTCAAGACCGTTTCTTTCTCCCAAAAGATGACTCATAATTATGACAACGACTACTGCAGAAAAAAGTCGAATCGTCTACTTTGTTAAACTCTAAAAATTATATTTATGGTGATGACTACACACTTTACGATCGCATATGTGAGGAAGGTCGTTATGATCTTAAAGTGTCTATTTTAGAGACACAGACTACGGTGTATTTTGCCATAACCTAAATTTATTTTCAAAGACCTTAAATTACATTATAAGGTATTTCTCCCGCTTTCCTAGCGTGTCTTCGTGGTGTAGTGGTTCTGCACGCTGGGCCGGTATTCCAGAGATCCGCGATTCGATTCCCAGCGAAGGCGTTGTTAATTTTTCATTTCTCTTGCTTCCAAAAATATCCTAATGTCTCTACAGTGGTGACCGAACGGGTGGATGAGGATTCTCCACCATCAGGATTCTATTAAATGTTCTTACATAAGAGTTAGGCACATGGAAAGTATTTAGCTCTAGTAAAGTTCTAGGATTTTTTTAATCATCTTTTTATCGCTCTCTTTATTTATTTTTTTTTACTTTTTATTTATTTATTTTTTTAAAGTTTACTATGTGCAATAATTTAATAGGTTACAACCTTCCTCCATGCAGGACCAACGATTTCACAAAAGCCCCATAAATATATGACAGTTGTGTCAGGATAAGCACCCGCATGTAGACATTTAACAAGTCCAGAAAATCCACGGCAGTTAATTTTTCAGGCAGAGTCCTCCTATCTTTACTTTATCTAACACAAGTTTCTGTCTATTCTAACAGCGATTCTTAACAGTCTTTTGATTGCTTCTTTGCTTAATTTTAAGTAGTTCCTAACAGAATACTCTTTCCCCGTACAACAACATCCAAGCTTACATGTAGACTTTACGAGGCTCTTAGCCGTCTATTCGGCTGCGTTCCCGGAGCAGGATGGAACAGAGAGTAGACGGTTTCTGCCAGGAAGATAACACACTGTGAGGCTAAGACCAGGTCAGTGGTCTTCCTTGGTGGCGCTCACTCACTCACTCACACCCAGGATTTGGCGATTGGCTCCCCTAAAAACACCAGTCGCCCTTTAAAAGGAGGAGTATATAAGGTATTTCTCCCGCTTTCCTAGCGTGCCTTCGTAGTGTAGTGGTTCTGCACGTAGGGCCGGTATTCCAGAGGTCCGCGGTTCGATTCCCGGCCAAGGCGTTGTTTTTTTTTCATTTCCGTAACTTCCAAAAATATCCTAATGTTTCTACAACCTCTGCAATCGAAATGAGAAAAGATCCATATAAACTAACTCTTTTTGGAATATCTCTGTGAGATTTGCACACAAATTTTATGGAACTTTTCGTTTTTGATTAATAAATATGACATGTTTTATACGAGGATTATTAATATATTTTTAGCTGAAATTCTTCCGAAACACAAGTTCAAAACTGTTTTCATAAAACCCTGCACCTTTTTTTTTAAGAAGTTTTATGATGGTTTCTATATGTCTAGGATTAAAATTTAGGAAAAAAGCCTGTAGCCTCCTTTTTCAAGAAACGTTGAGGAATGAAAGATTTAACTGAAAGTAAATTGGTAGCCAGAATACATAATAGCAGGTATGTACACCAAAACATGAACAACAGCGCACAGATACAACTTCACCATTATCGAAAGTGAGCAACACTTATGGAGATTCGTATGGCTAACGGTATCATGTAATCAAGTAGATATGCGTTAGTTTTATGTATAATCAACAACATTTTAAAATTGCTTTTAGAAGCTGTTCAATCAGGAACATTCCTTTCTTTGTTTGATATAGGGCTACCTTGAACGTATAAAGGCTTAACTAGGTGCAACATTGTCATCGTAGTACTTGCGTGGCATTCTGACAATGATATCATTAGTGATATGCTTTATAACAGTATATAAAAGCATTTGTTAAAGCGAGGATTATTGAAAATTGAAGGATAGCAACTTTGTTTGTTCTCATTAACAGGAGTCATAGAGTTCTGCTTTTTCTTTTTAATCCTCAAAACTCTCATTTTAATGGGTTTGTTTTGAGTCTTCTGCCTATCATACTGTATTCAGGGAACACAATGTAATAGCTCTGTATTAATTTCACTTTGTCAATTAGTAGTTATCATTCTTTGCAGATCCTCGTTTTTGGAAAGGTGCAGCGAAAAGGCAATGATTTGTTACATATCTCGTAACAGGATTGAATTGAATTATTTGGATTATGGCTTAGGATTATCTGCCTGAGATGAAGAGTGCCTTCTTAGGTGGTGTTTTGAAAAAACTGACTCGTATTCATAGAATACATAGACAAAAGCAGTAAAAACTTCTTTATAGCCAGTCCATTTTGCGAGATCTCAACGCATATCAAACTACCAGTGTTCAGCAATTTTACCGCTCTGCCGTTGTTGAGCATTTTAGTAACAGGAAAAAAATAATAATAAAACGACACTCTTTAGAAAGAAAAATATCTTTGCTAAATCGGGTTCCTAGTTTACAATCCCTTAGTACGCGTGATTATTTTAAAGACGTATATTAGATAAAACAATATGTTAGCATAAAAGATATTAAGAATAAAATGCGAATGAAATTTAACCCATATGCTCATTTTATAAGGATTTTTATCTGGCAAAAAGGTATGAAATAAAGTGATGGAATGGTTATTTTAACTACGATTAGAAGCTATTATATATATAATCAGATTTCAGACTTTAATAGTGATAAAAAAAAGAAATGTCAGTGAACTGCATGAGATGTTTAAATAACTATTATGGATACTAATTGATTTATGCTCTCTGAATTGTTCATATCAGAAAGTTCTGTGACTTTCATTGAAATACGTAATGTCTGGGGATAATCTTATTTTTGCAGGTAAGTTCAAGATAACATTTATAAGTTCGTTCTGTAACGGTAGCACACTCGGCGCGTATTCGAGAGGTCCAGGTTCGAGTCCCAGCGAGGCCATTGCTCATTTTTCATGTCTCCTGTTTTCAAAAAAACTTAAAATGACTCTACATATTAGGTAAAGTATATCATTTTGTAGTACTAATAAGTAAAATTCTTTTAAGACAATGATTACGTCTCAATTAATATCGAAATAATGAGATTAACATTTGTTTTTAAAAATTGCATATTTTTCAATACCTAGGTATATTTTTAGCTGAGAACTGTAGGTTTCATTTATTTATTAAAATTTTAATTAATACACAAATGCAACGAGTTATATAATGCATGCACGGGGAGTCTGCAAAGTTTTAGACCAAAATCACTTCAGTCACTTTCAGAGAAACTGCTAAAGGATAGCAAATGACAATGATGAGTAAAAATATTTTTTCGGTAATGTAATTATACTCGAATCTCTTTGCTTCTCCATGTTCAGAAAAGCATATTATTCATCTTTCAAAAAAAGCTAATGTTTTTTCTTATTAATATAAACAAGAAAGTTATAATTGTTTTGCCCATAGGTTAATTATAATACTAAGAGAAGAATTACGTAAATCTGCTGAATATGAGGGAATTTTCTTGTGGATTATTTTCTTCGGAATGGATCATTATATAAAAGTCATACAAATCTGATCTGATTGTAAATAGTTGTTGTAAATAAAACGTTAAGTAAAAAAACGATAAAATAATTGGTGCTTGGTTGCGGATTTAAGTTCAAAAATCAAATTTTCTCAATACAAAGTCTTTATAAATAAATTACTTAGTTTTGTAATGCTTACGCTTATTTCGTAAAACATTCACATAGAACAGTTTTTACTTGTAGTTTTGATATGTAAAAACTAAATAGAAAAGAAGAAATCCACCGTTTTTCTGACAACTTGTCTATAAACACAGTTTGACAAAACTTTGCATCGTATTCAAAAACATTTTCCCAGCTGACGTTAAACTTTTATAATTCGTCAGCTGACAATCGTGAATTTCTCAGCAAGTAAACAGGACTGTCGTTTCAAAATGCTTGCTATTCTGTATCCTAAATGGTAACATAAATAAAATATGAGCTAAAACTTGACGGAGAGAATGTTAGAGATAAAAAAGGAATAAAGTGACTCGACAATTCTGACGGCAAATAACCATCGTTTTATTCAAAAGCACTCCCAATAAATTTTTTTTTTAGAATTTGCTTGACTCATAGCAGTAGCATCTCAATCTCAAACTCCATTAGTTTCAAAGCTTGGTTTCATCGGCGTGTACGCGCTATCGGATTTACCTAGGAGCTCAAGGTCTAGGTCTAGAGATTCACATTTTAGTGGGCGTGAAAAATCATCTTGTATTTGATCTAATACCGTATAAGGTGTTTTCTCCTTCCTTTCCGCATGCCTTCGGGGAATAATTGGAAGCATACCCCGCGAGTATTTCGAGATTTCAAGGTTCGAGTCCTGGTGAGGGCTTTGCACATTTTTCACATCTCCTGCTTCAAAATAACCTAATGGCTCTACAGTGGCGCTCGAACTAAAAGGTGGTGAACAATAATTCGTTACCACCAGAATTTGGCGTTGGGTTCCCTAAGCCCTAGTCACCCTTTGAAAGGGGAAATACAGAAGGTACTTTCTACCTTCTTCCAGCATGCCTTCATGGTGTAATGGTAGCACACTCGGCGCGTAATGGAGAGATCCAGGTTGGAGCCGCGGCAAGGGCATCGCACATTTTTCACGTCTCTGGCTTCAAAAAAGGCCTAATGACTCTACAACTGTCTGTTGTTACACACAAAAAAAGTTTGCTTTGAACATATTTAAAAAGAACATTGGGATCCATACAGATCCCACCTATAGCTTCAAATCTGTTGGATCGGATCCCAGATATTTTCCAATTATATAATGCAAATATGATCAAAATATAAATCAACTTTTCTTATTTCTGGTTAGCAAACGTTTTTGCCCAAATGCTTCCTTTATGCTATGTGTCAGGAAAAGTCATAATTCTAACATACTAACATAAGCACTAAATTGAAAATAATAAGCAAAGTTAACAATTTTTATTTCAACACACTGAAAAATATACTCAAATTTACAACCTATTATACTTAATTGAATGTTATGGGCAATATCTCACGTCCAGTTACCTCACTAAATGGCTGGGTATTTCCCGCTTTGGTAAGTGAGTGGTGGTAAAGTATTATACATTTGCAGATTCTGGAAAATTATTGTAAAGTAAAAATAAAATTTGTTATTAAACTACACTACTGGCTATTAAAATTGCTAAGCCGCCGAAGTAAAGCAGCAGAATCATACTTGTTTTACAAATATATTACAATGGAAGAATTTAATGATTCAAAGTTCAAATACTTTTGAACTACAGAACATGCAGAAAACAGTATTCAGAGTATCTGACAGCAATAGGTAAGGTAAAGGTAAAGGTAAAAGTATGAGGGGCACCAGCGATGTACCAAAGGTCAACTGGTAATGCTTTCCACTACTAACTCTTTAAAAAAAAGGGGGTTGCAAGTTTTATATGAATTTACATAGACTGAAGCTTTCCAGAAGGTCTAGAGTTTGCCTATTATCGTATATCGTGCAATCCCACAGTACGCCCTGCATCCAGTATTTAATTAAAATAATGATGTAGGACATAAGTAGATTACAAAATAGTCGGAATACAATTTGAGATTCACAAGATAAATTGAACATCTGATTTGGTGCAATAAAAATAGGAGATAAACATAATTAATAAACAGATAAACCTAGTGAGATAATTATAATTAGTACTAGCAACACAATGTCAGAATGATTTGTAATAATAATGCTAAAGAGGTGGGTGTCCATGGGTTATTTCAGATATATTGGTTTATTGCAGTTTATAAAGTTCACGAGGGAAGCCATTTTATCCATAATCGCAGCATGTAAAAGTTCACTAAGCAGACACGCGGGGTTATTGCAGGTTAGTAACCAGAAACGTACTAACCTGCAATAACTCCGCGTGTCACCGACTGTATAAATCAGCTAAATCAGCTACATAATTCATTAATTTATTGTGAACATAGTTATGGAATTGGAAATTTCCTTAATTTTACATTAGAAAATTCTCCACCGAGGTATCTCTTCCCTAAGGTAAATAGTCGTAACGTACTTTACCGTAATCTAATAAAACCAAATCAAAACCGAACCTTAATTTTATCTACGGAGCGAGTAGATCCCCTTTATCAAACTAAACATGTTATTTCTAACACAGGAAGATACAACGTGCACAATCCGGGGCGCATATTCCACAAGTGCACATCTGTGTAGCCACCAAGGGAGTGGCTTCTAGGATGGACCAATGGGCATCCAGTTATATTTCTGTCATGTCACATTGTAGAGTCATTAGGTTAATTGGAAGCAGAAAAGATAAAAAATATGCAACCGCCTTCGCCGGGAATCGAACCACGGACCTCTGGAATACTGGCCCAGCGTGCTACCCTTACACCACGAAGGCACGCTAGGGAAGTAGGAGAAATACCTTATATACTCCCCTTTTTAAAGGGCGACTAAGGTTTTAGGGGACCTAGTCGCCAAATCCTGGGTGCGGAAAATCATCATCCACAACCCTTTTACTTCGAGCGCCACTTGTAGAGTCATTAGGATTTTTTTAGAGGCAGAAATGATGAAAAATATACAACCGCCTTCGCCGGGACACGAACCATGGACCTCTGGAATACCGGCCCAGCGTGCTACCGTTACACCACGAAGGCACGTTAGGGAAGTGAGAGAAATACCTTTAACATGACCTTTCGCGCACTTTAAAGATTTAAGCCACTCAATTTTGAATATATTTTACCACTCTATTTTCTGTACAAAATAATTAAAGCATCGCCGATTTTTCAAAGTTTGCATTGTGAAGTTATATCAAATATAAGCAATTGTAAAGATTTCATTATATGGTTGAAATAATTTGAAATAAATACACACACATTTCGGATACTCCGCAAAAATATCCACGTGAAATATTACTTAATAAGATGAAGAAAGAAATATGTGATAAACATCTGAGCCCAAATGCTATCTTTACATAAAACTATGCGTATGAGAAAAATATTTACACCAATTACATATGTAAATAGAAGTCAGCACATTTTATTGCAGTCTATATGAAAAAGATGTTCTATAATAATAGCCAATGCAGGCTATTATTCAAAATGAACTTGACTAATTTGCATTCGTTTACATTTAGTGTGTTAAATTTCACATTTACTAACGCTCACTCTTAAATGTACTGTCTGCACAAGAAATACTCATCAAACAGAATGAATTTATCTTATTCACAACGAATATATTCAATTTATTCACATATAACTTTTAATATTAACAATGGATATAGTCAGATCATACACGATATGAATTCGGAATCTTACTCTTTCAAAATCGAAAGAATGCAAGCACTGAAAGAAGGAAACACTAGATTCATTGCAACGCTTCCAGTCCGTTTCAGCTCAATAAAAATAAAACTATACACTTGAATTTTCTTAATCCACAGGTGTTATTAAATGCATAATATTCGAGGCTAATAGGCTAATTGTAGCTTGAGTCATTTTGTCGATGTAAAGAACGATAATATGCCGTGAACATCAATCCAAATATCAATGCGTGATAAAAATCGCGAAAGTAAAATGTCGGCGATTAATTAAACTCATTAAACAAAAGCACTATAAGATTTTCTGCTATTACGCAATACATTTATAACTGCGAAACAAATGCAAATTAAAACGTAAACAGCATACGCTCACATGCACAAAGATTTAGCATCATAAGAGCAATAGGAGCTCATTGGTCCATTTTCGAAATCCCTCCCTCAGTGGCTACCCTGACGTGCACTTGTGAAATATGCATCCGGGGCTGTTTATTTCCGAAATAAAAGGGAAGAATAAAGAATTTTCTTTGGACTTCCTGAAGCCCACTAGCTGCCGAGCGGTTCGGTCGCTTAACAATGTTCGTTCGGTCCAGGATTCGAATCATGGCGAACAGGCTGGCTCCTAGGCGTTTTCATGGTTTTCCCTGTGTCTAAGAGAATGAGGCTATTATTCAGCCAATGAGACGATTTGGATTATTTTATGATCTTAATTTTCCTACTAGTGACGAAATAAACGTTTTTACAGATGGTTCTGAAATTGATGGGGGAGTGGGTAGCGCTGTGGTAATTTATTTTCATGGAATGGAGAGACAATGTGAAAATAAAACCGAACCAATGAATTCGGTTTATTCAAGCAGAACTATACGCATTGACAGAGGCTTTAAATTGGATTAATAAAAAACTAACAGTTCGATGTTTTATAAATATTTATATTGATGTCCTAATCTGCGCTACAGGTATTCACTCAACCAGATCATAAAAATCGACTGATTAATGAAATAAAAGACTTGTTTAAAAAGGCTGAAACAAAACATACTGTTGAATTACACTGGGTAAAAGCACACAGTGGAATTGTCGGAAATGAAGGGGCGGACACTCTTGCTAAAATGGCGGCACTTGGGAATGGGATCGATAATTTTGATATCCAAGATAAAAGACCATTGCTGAAATCGAACACTAGATTTATACAGAATGGAATTTTTCCTGGGAGTCGTCTAATAAGAAAAAAGAGTTAATGAAAAATATAAAGTTAAACATGAAGATGAATATTATAAATAATGTTGATATAAATCAGGTACTGACTCATCATGGGCATTTCCCGGCTTATTTTAAGTGGTTCCATCTACAGAATAATGATAAATGCTTAATATGTGACAAGTTTGGGGACGCCAGGCACTTCGTCGATGAATGTATGCTTACCCGGAGTGCAAAAGAGAAATATAGAAAGAATTTTAAGGAAGATTTTAAAAGGAACTATTCAAATTTGAAAGATTTTGCAGAGACAATAATGAAAATTATAAATACGAACAAAGACAGATTTGGAATTCGGTACTGAGACTCAGATTTTGGACTTTTTTTGTTTTGTTTTTTATTATATTTGTTTTTTTCTGGCCAGCCCCATTTTTTGATCATACTCCCGGCTTATGCTGGCTAGGAGGATCGGGGCTGTGCTCATATAATGTAGATTCATTAGATAGCCTCCACGAAGGCATTGCTTCCCTTAGGCAAAATAACCCTTGGGTACTTGGGAAGCAATGCCATAATTAAATAAATCAAGCCAATTCTTTGGAATTTGTATTTAGAAATTCATTTTAAGTTGCAATTAACAACGTATCTTATATATAATTTTGATTTTAAACTTTAAATTGACCCTTTTTGTATTTTGCTTCATTATATTCTTAGTGTAAAAGAATGCCTCTTCTAACATGAGTAATTTTTTCTTAATTATTTTCTCTAATTTTATCTTCGAAATTCATTGTCTTTACTTTCAGTATTCAAGTGTAATTCATAATTTTCCCCCTGTCACCTATCAAATTTTTGGTAGAGATTCTTGTTGTGGTAAGAAACGACGCGTATATCTAGTTAGAATCATAAAACTTGTTTCTCGCGTTGGAGGCCTTTCATAAATGTCGACACTGCACTTTATTTTTGGGCTCAACAAGTACGCAGTTTGTGAATTCTTCGGATGAAGATAATGAGTTAAAAAGAATGGCTGATTCTGTAGGAAAAGGACTCATAATTTTATAAATGAAGATAAGTTACGTTTAGATTTCGTCATTAAGCAAACATTAACATGTACTCTCACCTTACAGATTCCATACTAGCACCTGGAAAGTTACATAAGCCTACTTATTAAAAAATAAATAAACAACAAATTCTCATATTTTGTAACATTATCGCAGACGATCAATATTTTAAATAAGATAAATTAATTTGAAGATAAGATAAATAATTAAGAATATTTAAATATAAGATAAATAAGACCAATATTTTAATAATATAAACTAATTTAAGCTATATTAAATTTAAATTATTACGCTGTAAGCTTTTGAACAGTCGAAGAGTAATACTATTCATTTCAGTATAGCTAATCAAGGGACGTTTTCTTTCCTACGTTAAAAATATAATAATAAACGCAATCATCTATTACACTTGATTAACAATAGTAATCTCCTCACGAATATTACGTTATTTCATTCTTGCGGTGCAAAGAAGGCGTGGATTTAAAAAATGATAATATTATTTTCTAAGTTGTAAATGTCTTAAATTAGGAAAAGCGAAGAGATGAATGGTGATCAATGTTTTAAGTGCGTTCAATGTTGCCATACGTTTTTTTAAACTTTCGGTATCCTATTTATATTTGGGATGTAAATTGATAAAGATATATTTAGGGAGGATAGTAGGATATACCAGAATGTCCTGAGGATGTAATAAGTAGGAGTTGAGATCCTAATAACTTCCCATACGCTGTCGATGGGACATAGATAGGATGTTCTTAGGATATAATGGGATGTGTTTAGGAGGTTAGTGGGATATTCCGGGATGTCCTGAGGATGTAGTAAGTAGGAGTTCATATCCTAATAACATCCCGTACGCTGTCGATGGGATTTTAGGATGTCCTGAGGATGTACTGGGATGTGACATTAAGCACTCGGGAGGAGGTGTTTAGGAGGTTTGCTGGATATTCCGGGATGTCCTGAGGATGTGTGCATATCCCTCGAGCAACATCCTCGGGATATCCCAAGGATGTTTTTGTGCTATGTGGGATGGAATCATCCAGATACTTTCGCCTGTAAATATTGATACTGCTTGAATTTGTAAAAAAGGTTCAAATTTTTTTATTAGTGTTATTGTTCTTCTGACGTGTTTATTTACAAAAACTATAGGAATTATTAGTACACAGAAATACTAACTCAGTATTTGAAAGCACCGGAAAATATAAAAATGTTAATTTTATTTATTCTTTCTTTTGAAGCTAACGATCGCAACGATTTGTAACGCAATTTGAAGTGGAATCCTGAGTTTTAAGACATTCGAGGCTTAGGATTTGGAAAAGAGGTAAGATGTTATATTTATATATTTAAAGAAATAATATAGAAAATGTTTACACATTTTTAGAACGATTCCGGGGCCGTTTAATTAATGTTGAAAAGAGTATTTTTTTAAGTGTTCGATTTGATAACCTTTTTTCTGGGCTACAGGTCTGCATCTTGGTTTTCATGATAGAAGGGCTTTTAGTAATGTTTCTAGGATTTCCATTTCTATTCCGTTACTTTCAAGAATCCATCAATCGTGGTGGGTTTGCCCCTAGGAAGAACTCTTTTCAAAAGACCAAAGGTATAATATTTCATAGATGAAACGTCAAGGAGCTTTGCAGGAATACATTCGAAAGTTATATATGCAATAACTGTATCAGTCTTCATTTTTTTTATGGAATGTAGTGATACTTTACGAAGTAAGACATGTAGCTTTGTTGAGATGAAGTTTCACTTTTTGAAAACACTAATATAAAGAACTAAAATAAAGAAATGCAATTTCTTTCGTAAATATCAGACGTAAAACTTTCTTTTGAGTTGAATTAACAATTTTTTGCCACTCTTCTAACTTTTAATTTCCATTGTAAGAGCATTCTGCGACAAGCATAAACCTCTTACTGAAACTTTCTTTGCATTGACGAAACCGGGACTCCAATTTTTTCCCCCTTCGCGTTTGAGAATAAGAGACCTTCCTTTGTTGCAGTAATTTAAATAAACCCATGCTTCATCAAGGGTCACAATATATTTCCATTTATGTTCTGCTAAATAGCTTTCATACAAATTTCTACAAAATGTTCTGCGTTGACCTACATGCACCGGCAAAAGAAGGTGAACATTTTGTTTTTTAGCTTCTTTTTAAGTTGTAAACCTTAGTTTATTATTTATTTATTGTTGCTACGGATATATTTAAAAACTTTGAAATTATTTTCTGCGTCAAGGGACTTTCTCTTGTTACCAACAATATAAGTTTAGAAACAGTACGTACCTTTTCGGGTTTCCGTTTGGAGTCTTCTTTCCATGCAAAAGTATTGACTGACGGTTTTTCAGTTCCCGATTAATAATGTTGCGAATTTTGCTCCTAGAAATTTTAATACCATGCATTTCACATCGTTTTTGAATTATGGAATAGAACAAAAACATATCCTTGAATCCACAGCTTGTTTACATGCAACATTTTGAATTAAGAGTAAATTTAGAAGTAGCAGACGATGTTTCTCGTTTCAAATAATAATCTGTAGCCAGAATGTTTGATTCCAAAGCATATGCTTTTTTTTTAATTCTTTATTGAAATCGTTCTGAAAATGGGCAAACACCCTCTGTTCAATCAACAGGATGTTATAAGCCTTATTATTAGGATACGATTTTATGATTTGCATTCTGTCAACCGCTTTGATGTTAGTTTTAAGATATTATAAAATGAACAAGCTTTAAGGGGATGCCTACAGGGATGTAGCTAGAAGGCGGCAAGGATGGACATTTGTCCTCAGGTGCAACATCCAGTGGGTGCCAAATTGATGTTACGAATTTTTAGAATGCTCTCTTTGCAAACAGGATGGGGGAGAGATCTTCAGTTATATGTTTAAATAATAACATAAATATTCACTTCTGTAATAAATTTATTGAAATAAGAAGCCGAATTAAACCAAAAGTGTCTCAATACTCAGGGTTAGAATGGTTCGATAAAAAATAAGAGAATTGATGTAGTATGAGATCTAGTTTTTAGATAGTTACTTTTTAGATGGGAGGGGGGACTAAAACTGGTTATTGTTATAATCCTTTTCCCCTTTATTTTATTCCACGTTAGAAATTAAAAATAGCGTTTTAGTGTTGCCACCTAAGAATTAAATAACTAACTAAAAGCTGTAGACCACAGACTCAAAATACGTAAGCAAATAAACTTTTTTATTTGGTTTCTGTATAGTAGAAATTCAAATTAAAAAATGTATTAGAAAGCTTATCAGGGTCAATGTTCCTTCTTACCTTCTTCGGGAACATACAAGGACCTGACTCGGAACAGAGAGCTTACTAAAGCTATGTTCACTGATTATGGTAAGTAGACAGGATACACACGAAGGGTATACAAAACCCTTTATTTTTCTCTATATACAATAACTTCCGTACTTCGGAATACACTGACCCGCTACTTGGGGTCTAACGTAAAAGTATAAAAATAAAACTAAACTCTAATTTAACTTTAGAATAATAAACGTGGAAGATTGGCCTTATAATAACAGGAAGCGTATGTAGTACAGAGACTGTGAACACTACAATACGTTTAAATTTATCAAGAGGATTAAAACCTCTGGCCTGGAAGGCAAACAGTAACTGCGTAACTTCTAAGGTAAGCGGCCTGCTTTGACTCACTGCTTCCTCTCTCTCGCTTGGCAAAAGGCCACAACTTAAATACTTGGCGTTCGCCAGACAACTTTGCATAAAAACGTTAACGCTTATAATTCTGGCCGGAAGTAGAAAATAAGAAGTGATAGTAAAGATTTAAAATAAAATAAACGTTAGTAAAACTTAAGATCCTTACATACTTCCCGCCAGAGTTAATTAGTTTGAAACTGAGGTCTAAAACGACCTTGTTGAAAACTTTTAGCTCTAGAATCTAACGCGAAGCCAATCTTTTACAAACATACTTCGCTAGAAACTAGAAATTTAACAAAAAGAAATTTTTTTTTTTTTTTTTTTTTTTTTTTTTTACAATAGCAGCTCCCAGGATATACAACAATTTTTTTTCATCTGTACTGCATCTAAACAGGAGCTTTTATTCAATTCTGGTTCCTTCCAGAGATCTGGAAGGAAAACTAGTTTAATGAAATGTTACACAATGAAATGGCAAGTAACATATACAATTATACTTCTCTTAACATTCTTATTTCATTCATGACTATTTTAATTATCTCTCCCCGTGCTCTCTGACATGTGTTGTAAAAGAACACCAAAAACGAATGTGTTTCTGTCGACGTGTTCCACACTTCCTCCTACAATCAAAACACTAACGTGTTAAAATTCAACATAACAAGACCTCTTAACACACCCTAATTTCAACTCTAAACCCTGAGGTACTATTCTAAAAGTGGCTAACTCTAAAGTGTAGCGTCAGAGAGCCTAACTACATCATTCAACCTTTAACACATATTCGCCATGCTTTAGTCTTTTTACAGTCACACGAATAAAAAATTTTAACATTCACTTTTACCATATCACGGTATTTCTTAACATTTAAAATAACAGTTCACATTGTATATAAGAACATATCAACATGCTGTTAATTTTACACATTTGAAAACATACATTAGTAGTACCTTGTTAACTTCTATTCTTTTCAAAGCAAGTGCCAATTCTTTCTACATTGAAATAATACATTTAAAAAAGTCTTTCAGACTAAAAATTCTTTCTTCCTAGAATGTTTTAAATAAAATTTATACAATAACTTTTTTCAATATTTAAGTCTTTATACAACGCTATTATACATCAACTTTAGTTTTACGCGCGAGTAATTGAAAAGCATAATACCAAAATCGGTAACAACTCATTTCTCGCCCTTTTGGCGATAAAGGTAGACCTCGCATGAGGTAAAACTTCTTGAAATCTGCCACTTGCAGTAAGAATGAAAGATTAACTTAAGTTTGCAAAGTAACATAAAATTTTACTTATGTTTGTAATATTCGGACATCCTTTTCTGGGCCCAGTCTTTAAAGGTATTGCAGAG
The DNA here is from genome assembly GCF_044657685.1 of Stegodyphus dumicola. Lineage (NCBI taxonomy): Eukaryota > Metazoa > Arthropoda > Arachnida > Araneae > Eresidae > Stegodyphus > Stegodyphus dumicola. The sequence continues at coordinate 20,858,764 of NC_140768.1, read as the reverse complement.
AGTTGTGTGATTTATCCTCCTTCTTGTACGGGCTCGCCCTTCAGTGCTTTCCTCTGGAAGCTTCCTTTTTTCACCAGTTCGGCCACCCTTGAATACCTTCTTTTTCTCCTCTGCTTGTGGTCTTAGCCGTTTGATGGCAGCTGGTCTTGGCGGAACCGGGAAACTTCTTTCGTGTTCTTGCTTGGACCTCGTTGCTGGCCGTTCAAATTTTCCTTGTAACTTTTCCTCCGCCGCTGATGGCCCTTCCGCAGTTCGCCGACATTTACTGCGGAGAGTCCTGTCGGATGAGTAGATCTTCCGTTTAAGAGCCGGGTTATAGTTGCCGTCATTTCTCCTGGTTTTCTTCACATACGTCGTCCTTCTCCCTTCTTCATTCTGGGGGTGTTCGTGAACTCTCTTTTCTGGACGGTGGAACGGTTTCTTTTTCTTGCTACCTTCAATTTTTCCGCGGGGCAATTTTCTTTTCACTTGCTCCTGCCTCTTATTGGCTTGCCCTTGTACTTGTCGTTTTTCCACCTCTGGAGCTTGTGCCTGCGGTGTCTGCCGTGCCGGATCCTGCAAAAGATCTGAAAATATTTGCATTTTATTACGATCGAAGTAGGGCTTGATTTGATCAATGTTTGCGGAACAGGTTTCACCATTTCTGGCTTTTAACACTACTACAGCGTGAGTTATTTTTTCTATAACATATGGTCCTTCAAATCGTGGAAAAAATTTGGCAGTTTTATCTTCTGGTGCTGAAGAAAGTGAATGCTTAATTTTTAAAACTTCATCCCCTACTTTATAAGTTACTCCCCGTCGTTTCAAATCATAATAGAGCTTCTGTTTTCTTTGTGCTACTTCCGTATTCTTTTTTGCTTCTTTTATTAGTTTTTCTATATCACCCATTTTAAGTTCTGGGGCTCTTTGTTGCACATAAAATAATTTATCTAACGGCGTTATAATCTTTCTACCTAGAAATAACTCAGCAGGAGTTTTGCCCGCTGTATCATGTTTTGCGGTCCTAAGGGCGAAAGCAAATTCATTGACATAGTTATCCCAGCTTTTATGAAAATTTTTAACATAACTACGGATAATTTTCACTATATTTCTATTGACCCGTTCCGCTATATTTGATAGCGGCCGATACGGGACCATTTTTAAATGACGTATGCCCAGTTTTTGGCACATGTCTTCAAATATATTATTTACAAATTGAGGACCATTATCCGATATAACTTTTAGGGGCGCCCCGTATTTTAAAATATATTTATTTAAAATAGAATCAGTAACTAATTTCGCGGAGGCTCGTTTTAAGGGAACAATTTTGGTCCATTTACTAAAATGATCAACCATAACAAGGAGATAGCGACTTTTATTTAACTGACTTTTTGGGAAAGGGCCCAATAAATCGATGACAATTATTTCATTTGGAAATTCGGATTTAATACTATTTAGAAACCCGGCCGGGCGGAAGTTAATATAATTAACTGCTTGACATGTTGGGCAGGACTGGACATACGCCCTTGTTAACTTTTGCAGTTCAGGAAAGTAGACTGCCTCGCGTACGCGTTGTATAGTTTTTCGAATACCAGCATGAGAAGCTAAAGGGCTGTCATGGAGCTCCTGCAGGATATTTAATCTAAGACTAGCTGGGATAACAGGTCGAAATTCGTTGTTGGAATTCGTAGTTTTTGTATAAAATAATAGACCATCTATTAGTTCGTAATGGGCCGCCCTATTTCTTATCGCCACAATATCTTGGTGGCTAAAATTTTCAGGATCCTTTAAATACTCATAAATACTTCCAAACTCAGGATCCTTACCCAGTTCGGTTATTACAGTTTCTCGGGAATTTATTGTACATGCTGTAAGCATTGCCACCTTTACGGTATTACCTTGTTCGTCTATTTTAATCCTTGATAGGGCATCTGCTACGATTATTTCCTTTCCGGGGGTATGCTTGATTACCAGATTATATTCTTGCAGCTTGAGTGCCCATCTTATTAACCTTGGGGATAAATTTTTCCCTGAGTACAATCTAGTTAGCGCCGCATGATCAGAGTACACTGTTATCGGCGCCTTTCCAAAATAGACTCGGAACTTTTGCACTGCTAACAGAACTGCAAGTGCCTCTCTCTCGGTCGCGGAATAGTTCCTTTGTGTTTGATTTAAAGTTCGGCTAAAAAATGCCACGGGCTGCTGATTTTGCGAAAGTACCGCTCCTACCGCATAATCCGAAGCATCCGCTGAAATTTCTAAATTCTCATCCTTTTCAGGAAATTTCAACACAGGGGCTTGTGTTAATGCTTGTTTTAATTTTTCGAAAGTACTATTGGCTTCGGCCGTCCACGAGAATCTTGCCTTTTTTCTTTTTAATTTTAACAATGGCTCCGCGATAGCTGCAAAATCAATAAAGGAATAACAATAAAGGACCTATAATGTGAACAAAGTCCTAGAAAAGAAGAGAGCTTCTTTGCCGTGTTTGGAGTCGGATACTTTTGTACAGCGATTATTTTTGATTCATCTGTCTCGATCCCTTTTTTAGATATTTTGTAACCTAAATATTTTAATTAAGGGGCTGCAAATTTGCACTTTTCGACATTAACTTTTAGACCGGCCTCATTTAATAAAGAAAACACCTGTCTTAAATCCTGTACATGTTGGTCGAGATTATCACTAGTAATAATGATATCGTCTAAATAGATAAATGTGGACTTTCCAAGAACAGGTCTTAACACAATGTCCATGCATCGCTGAAATGTTGCTGGGGCCCCTGAAAGGCCAAACGGCATACGCAAAAATGCATAAGTGCCAGACTTGGTTATAAAAGCAGTTTTAGGCACGTCCTCAGGCCTAACCCCTATTTGAAAATAACCAGTCGTTAAGTCTAAAGTCGTCATAAATTTGGTTGATTTTATGTTCCTTAAAATTTCTTCTATGATCGGTAACGGATATACCGGATATTTAGTTATGGAGTTTAATTTACGGTAATCAATAGCGAATCTCCACCTTTTTGGATGCTCCAAAGGATAGTCATTATTTTTCTTACATAAAACCAGTGGGCTAGCATAACTACTTGAGATGGGCGTTATGATCTTTTTACGTAGCATATCGGTAATATGCCATTCTATAATTTTTCCTTATTCTTATCATACCGGTATGGTTTTTGGCGAACTGGCATTGCATCTCCGGTGTCAATACTATGGTTAGTAACCTGAGTAAATCCTGGAATATCACTAAATAACGAAGCAAATTCACTTACCACTTGTCGGATTCTATCTTGCTCGTCATTAGGCAGGTGGTCAAGATTTACCATCGGCGGTTCAGCCTTTTCAGTACGAACTGGTTTCATTGTCAGCTTAAGGGACGCTTCATTAAAATCCAGTGTTGCTTGTGCGTCTGAAAGAAAATCTATCCCTAAGATTAAATGTGCTTGCAGATTCTTTACTATAAAAAACATCACCTTTACTTGTTCGTCCTTGATACGGATATACAAAGGTACTTTACCTATGCACTTACATTTTTCTCCTTGCGCCGCTAACACTGTCGTATTATCCGAATTATATATGCGGTATTTGCGAAAATAGTTCCTGAAAAAATCTTCTGCCACACAGGAACACTGCGCGCCGGTATCCAGGAGTGCGGTGGCTGGGATATTATTCACCAACACTTCAATCTTCGGAAGAGTCAAATTTTTCACCATTACTGTATTTAGCTTGTAGGAAGAGGGGTTTTCGTGACCTTCGGATTTCCGCATCCTCCCGTCAGCAGAAATCCGTTTTAGTTTAAATTATTTTTAATTTCCGTGCTTTCCTTCTTTTTCCCCTGGCCTTGAGACTTTTTTCCTGGATTGCTATTGAACTGTCGACGTTCGCCGGCTGTTTTTGAATGCTCGGGTTTCCTTGCCCACTGATTCGCTTTTTCTCCGTAGCCGTGTTCTTGAGTTTGCTGCAGTCTTGGCGTACCAAATTGGTTTCGCTGTTGATATTGGCGTCTTCTTTCGACGTCCGCCGTTCTTCTACTTTCAAACTGGATTGCTAGCTCAAATAACTTTTCCAGTGTAGTCGGATTTCTTAATTCAATAAAGTCTTGCACTTGGGGCAGTAACCTCGGCAAAATCACTTGAATTATTTCAGGATCCGGACGGTTTCCATACAAGAGTTTGAAAACGTGAATTTTTCTTAAAATAAAGCTCGAGAGGTTTTCGATTCTTTGTTGATATATACTGAAAAGTTCCGTTTCTAATTTCGCACGATCCCTTACAACAGGGAAGGCTTTTAGTAGGGCAGTCTTGAAATTTTCGTAAGTATAGGTGGGACTTCCTGCTTGACCCAAGAGACTTCTGCCTATACATTTGAACCAGTTAAGCGCTTGGCCCCTCAAAGCGCTGGTAGCTAAGGTAACTTTTTGAAACTCGTGCACGGGGTAGAGCATGAAGTGGTCATCCAATTTTTCCAAAAAACTGGTTACCGGTGAGTTTCCATTAAATGTTGCTTCTGGTTTCATCGAAGCGCGCATGGTCTGGACGATGTAACCAAATCCTTCCAGGGCGGCAGCTGGCATTTCTGGATTCTGAGCCGTTTCTGCAGGCAGCACAGGTTCTTCTTGAAACTCGGCCATGGTTATTCTTCTTCGTTGGGCGCCACTATCAGGGTCAATGTTCCTCCTTACCTTCTTCGGGAACATACAAGGACCTGACTCGGAACAGAGAGCTTACTAAAGCTATGTTCACTAATTGTGGTAAGTAGACAGGATACACACGAAGGGTATACAAAACCCTTTATTTTTCTCTATATACAATAACTTCCGTACTTCGGAATACACTGACCCGCTACTTGGGGGTCTAACGTAAAAGTATAAAAATAAAAATAAACTCTAATTTAACTTTAGAATAATAAACGTGGAAGATTGGCCTTATAATAACAGGAAGCGTATGTAGTACAGAGACTGTGAACACTACAATACGTTTAAATTTATCAAGAGGATTAAAACCTCTGGCCTGGAAGGCAAATAGCAACTGCGTAACTTCTAAGGTAAGCGGCCTGCTTTGATTCACTGCTTCCTCTCTCTCGCTTGGCAAAAGGCCACAACTTAAATACTTGGCGTTCGCCAGACAACTTTGCATAAAAACGTTAACGCTTATAATTCTGGCCGGAAGTAGAAAATAAGAAGTGATAGTAAAGATTTAAAATAAAATAAACGTTAGTAAAACTTAAGATCCTTACATACTTCCCGCCAGAGTTAATTAGTTTGAAACTGAGGTCTAAAACGACCTTGTTGAAAACTTTTAGCTCTAGAATCTAACGCGAAGCCAATCTTTTACAAACATACTTCGCTAGAAACTAGAAATTTAACAAAAAGAAATTTTTTTTTTTTTTTTTTTTTTTTTTTTTTTTTTACAATAGCAGCTCCCAGGATATACAACAATTTTTTTTCATCTGTACTGCATCTAAACAGGAGCTTTTATTCAATTCTGGTTCCTTCCAGAGATCTGGAAGGAAAACTAGTTTAATGAAATGTTACACAATGAAATGGCAAGTAACATATACAATTATACTTCTCTTAACATTCTTATTTCATTCATGACTATTTTAATTATCTCTCCCCGTGCTCTCTGACATGTGTTGTAAAAGAACACCAAAAACGAATGTGTTTCTGTCGACGTGTTCCACACTTCCTCCTACAATCAAAACACTAACGTGTTAAAATTCAACATAACAAGACCTCTTAACACACCCTAATTTCAACTCTAAACCCTGAGGTACTATTCTAAAAGTGGCTAACTCTAAAGTGTAGCGTCAGAGAGCCTAACTACATCATTCAACCTTTAACACATATTCGCCATGCTTTAGTCTTTTTACAGTCACACGAATAAAAAATTTTAACATTCACTTTTACCATATCACGGTATTTCTTAACATTTAAAATAACAGTTCACATTGTATATAAGAACATATCAACATGCTGTTAATTTTACACATTTGAAAACATACATTAGTAGTACCTTGTTAACTTCTATTCTTTTCAAAGCAAGTGCCAATTCTTTCTACATTGAAATAATACATTTAAAAAAGTCTTTCAGACTAAAAATTCTTTCTTCCTAGAATGTTTTAAATAAAATTTATACAATAACTTTTTTCAATATTTAAGTCTTTATACAACGCTATTATACATCAACTTTAGTTTTACGCGCGAGTAATTGAAAAGCATAATACCAAAATCGGTAACAACTCATTTCTCGCCCTTTTGGCGATAAAGGTAGACCTCGCATGAGGTAAAACTTCTTGAAATCTGCCACTTGCAGTAAGAATGAAAGATTAACTTAAGTTTGCAAAGTAACATAAAATTTTACTTATGTTTGTAATATTCGGACATCCTTTTCTGGGCCCAGTCTTTAAAGGTATTGCAGAGAGTTGTGTGATTTATCCTCCTTCTTGTACGGGCTCGCCCTTCAGTGCTTTCCTCTGGAAGCTTCCTTTTTTCACCAGTTCGGCCACCCTTGAATACCTTCTTTTTCTCCTCTGCTTGTGGTCTTAGCCGTTTGATGGCAGCTGGTCTTGGCGGAACCGGGAAACTTCTTTCGTGTTCTTGCTTGGACCTCGTTGCTGGCCGTTCAAATTTTCCTTGTAACTTTTCCTCCGCCGCTGATGGCCCTTCCGCAGTTCGCCGACATTTACTGCGGAGAGTCCTGTCGGATGAGTAGATCTTCCGTTTAAGAGCCGGGTTATATTTGCCGTCATTTCTCCTGGTTTTCTTCACATACGTCGTCCTTCTCCCTTCTTCATTCTGGGGGTGTTCGTGAACTCTCTTTTCTGGACGGTGGAACGGTTTCTTTTTCTTGCTACCTTCAATTTTTCCGCGGGGCAATTTTCTTTTCACTTGCTCCTGCCTCTTATTGGCTTGCCCTTGTACTTGTCGTTTTTCCACCTCTGGAGCTTGTGCCTGCGGTGTCTGCCGTGCCGGATCCTGCAAAAGATCTGAAAATATTTGCATTTTATTACGATCGAAGTAGGGCTTGATTTGATCAATGTTTGCGGAACAGGTTTCACCATTTCTGGCTTTTAACACTACTACAGCGTGAGTTATTTTTTCTATAACATATGGTCCTTCAAATCGTGGAAAAAATTTGGCAGTTTTATCTTCTGGTGCTGAAGAAAGTGAATGCTTAATTTTTAAAACTTCATCCCCTACTTTATAAGTTACTCCCCGTCGTTTCAAATCATAATAGAGCTTCTGTTTTCTTTGTGCTACTTCCGTATTCTTTTTTGCTTCTTTTATTAGTTTTTCTATATCACCCATTTTAAGTTCTGGGGCTCTTTGTTGCACATAAAATAATTTATCTAACGGCGTTATAATCTTTCTACCTAGAAATAACTCAGCAGGAGTTTTGCCCGCTGTATCATGTTTTGCGGTCCTAAGGGCGAAAGCAAATTCATTGACATAGTTATCCCAGCTTTTATGAAAATTTTTAACATAACTACGGATAATTTTCACTATATTTCTATTGACCCGTTCCGCTATATTTGATAGCGGCCGATACGGGACCATTTTTAAATGACGTATGCCCAGTTTTTGGCACATGTCTTCAAATATATTATTTACAAATTGAGGACCATTATCCGATATAACTTTTAGGGGCGCCCCGTATTTTAAAATATATTTATTTAAAATAGAATCAGTAACTAATTTCGCGGAGGCTCGTTTTAAGGGAACAATTTTGGTCCATTTACTAAAATGATCAACCATAACAAGGAGATAGCGACTTTTATTTAACTGACTTTTTGGGAAAGGGCCCAATAAATCGATGACAATTATTTCATTTGGAAATTCGGATTTAATACTATTTAGAAACCCGGCCGGGCGGAAGTTAATATAATTAACTGCTTGACATGTTGGGCAGGACTGGACATACGCCCTTGTTAACTTTTGCAGTTCAGGAAAGTAGACTGCCTCGCGTACGCGTTGTATAGTTTTTCGAATACCAGCATGAGAAGCTAAAGGGCTGTCATGGAGCTCCTGCAGGATATTTAATCTAAGACTAGCTGGGATAACAGGTCGAAATTCGTTGTTGGAATTCGTAGTTTTTGTATAAAATAATAGACCATCTATTAGTTCGTAATGGGCCGCCCTATTTCTTATCGCCACAATATCTTGGTGGCTAAAATTTTCAGGATCCTTTAAATACTCATAAATACTTCCAAACTCAGGATCCTTACCCAGTTCGGTTATTACAGTTTCTCGGGAATTTATTGTACATGCTGTAAGCATTGCCACCTTTACGGTATTACCTTGTTCGTCTATTTTAATCCTTGATAGGGCATCTGCTACGATTATTTCCTTTCCGGGGGTATGCTTGATTACCAGATTATATTCTTGCAGCTTGAGTGCCCATCTTATTAACCTTGGGGATAAATTTTTCCCTGAGTACAATCTAGTTAGCGCCGCATGATCAGAGTACACTGTTATCGGCGCCTTTCCAAAATAGACTCGGAACTTTTGCACTGCTAACAGAACTGCAAGTGCCTCTCTCTCGGTCGCGGAATAGTTCCTTTGTGTTTGATTTAAAGTTCGGCTAAAAAATGCCACGGGCTGCTGATTTTGCGAAAGTACCGCTCCTACCGCATAATCCGAAGCATCCGCTGAAATTTCTAAATTCTCATCCTTTTCAGGAAATTTCAACACAGGGGCTTGTGTTAATGCTTGTTTTAATTTTTCGAAAGTACTATTGGCTTCGGCCGTCCACGAGAATCTTGCCTTTTTTCTTTTTAATTTTAACAATGGCTCCGCGATAGCTGCAAAATCAATAAAGGAATAACAATAAAGGACCTATAATATGAACAAAGTCCTAGAAAAGAAGAGAGCTTCTTTGCCGTGTTTGGAGTCGGATACTTTTGTACAGCGATTATTTTTGATTCATCTGTCTCGATCCCTTTTTTAGATATTTTGTAACCTAAATATTTTAATTAAGGGGCTGCAAATTTGCACTTTTCGACATTAACTTTTAGACCGGCCTCATTTAATAAAGAAAACACCTGTCTTAAATCCTGTACATGTTGGTCGAGATTATCACTAGTAATAATGATATCGTCTAAATAGATAAATGTGGACTTTCCAAGAACAGGTCTTAACACAATGTCCATGCATCGCTGAAATGTTGCTGGGGCCCCTGAAAGGCCAAACGGCATACGCAAAAATGCATAAGTGCCAGACTTGGTTATAAAAGCAGTTTTAGGCACGTCCTCAGGCCTAACCCCTATTTGAAAATAACCAGTCGTTAAGTCTAAAGTCGTCATAAATTTGGTTGATTTTATGTTCCTTAAAATTTCTTCTATGATCGGTAACGGATATACCGGATATTTAGTTATGGAGTTTAATTTACGGTAATCAATAGCGAATCTCCACCTTTTTGGATGCTCCAAAGGATAGTCATTATTTTTCTTACATAAAACCACTGGGCTAGCATAACTACTTGAGATGGGCGTTATGATCTTTTTACGTAGCATATCGGTAATATGCCATTCTATAATTTTTCCTTATTCTTATCATACCGGTATGGTTTTTGGCGAACTGGCATTGCATCTCCGGTGTCAATACTATGGTTAGTAACCTGAGTAAATCCTGGAATATCACTAAATAACGAAGCAAATTCACTTACCACTTGTCGGATTCTATCTTGCTCGTCATTAGGCAGGTGGTCAAGATTTACCATCGGCGGTTCAGCCTTTTCAGTACGAACTGGTTTCATTGTCAGCTTAAGGGACGCTTCATTAAAATCCAGTGTTGCTTGTGCGTCTGAAAGAAAATCTATCCCTAAGATTAAATGTGCTTGCAGATTCTTTACTATAAAAAACATCACCTTTACTTGTTCGTCCTTGATACGGATATACAAAGGTACTTTACCTATGCACTTACATTTTTCTCCTTGCGCCGCTAACACTGTCGTATTATCCGAATTATATATGCGGTATTTGCGAAAATAGTTCCTGAAAAAATCTTCTGCCACACAGGAACACTGCGCGCCGGTATCCAGGAGTGCGGTGGCTGGGATATTATTCACCAACACTTCAATCTTCGGAAGAGTCAAATTTTTCACCATTACTGTATTTAGCTTGTAGGAAGAGGGGTTTTCGTGACCTTCGGATTTCCGCATCCTCCCGTCAGCAGAAATCCGTTTTAGTTTAAATTATTTTTAATTTCCGTGCTTTCCTTCTTTTTCCCCTGGCCTTGAGACTTTTTTCCTGGATTGCTATTGAACTGTCGACGTTCGCCGGCTGTTTTTGAATGCTCGGGTTTCCTTGCCCACTGATTCGCTTTTTCTCCGTAGCCGTGTTCTTGAGTTTGCTGCAGTCTTGGCGTACCAAATTGGTTTCGCTGTTGATATTGGCGTCTTCTTTCGACGTCCGCCGTTCTTCTACTTTCAAACTGGATTGCTAGCTCAAATAACTTTTCCAGTGTAGTCGGATTTCTTAATTCAATAAAGTCTTGCACTTGGGGCAGTAACCTCGGCAAAATCACTTGAATTATTTCAGGATCCGGACGGTTTCCATACAAGAGTTTGAAAACGTGAATTTTTCTTAAAATAAAGCTCGAGAGGTTTTCGATTCTTTGTTGATATATACTGAAAAGTTCCGTTTCTAATTTCGCACGATCCCTTACAACAGGGAAGGCTCTTAGTAGGGCAGTCTTGAAATTTTCGTAAGTATAGGTGGGACTTCCTGCTTGACCCAAGAGACTTCTGCCTATACATTTGAACCAGTTAAGCGCTTGGCCCCTCAAAGCGCTGGTAGCTAAGGTAACTTTTTGAAACTCGTGCACGGGGTAGAGCATGAAGTGGTCATCCAATTTTTCCAAAAAACTGGTTACCGGTGAGTTTCCATTAAATGTTGCTTCTGGTTTCATCGAAGCGCGCATGGTCTGGACGATGTAACCAAATCCTTCCAAGGCGGCAGCTGGCATTTCTGGATTCTGAGCCGTTTCTGCAGGCAGCACAGGTTCTTCTTGAAACTCGGCCATGGTTATTCTTCTTCGTTGGGCGCCACTATCAGGGTCAATGTTCCTCCTTACCTTCTTCGGGAACATACAAGGACCTGACTCGGAACAGAGAGCTTACTAAAGCTATGTTCACTAATTGTGGTAAGTAGACAGGATACACACGAAGGGTATACAAAACCCTTTATTTTTCTCTATATACAATAACTTCCGTACTTCGGAATACACTGACCCGCTACTTGGGGGTCTAACGTAAAAGTATAAAAATAAAACTAAACTCTAATTTAACTTTAGAATAATAAACGTGGAAGATTGGCCTTATAATAACAGGAAGCGTATGTAGTACAGAGACTGTGAACACTACAATACGTTTAAATTTATCAAGAGGATTAAAACCTCTGGCCTGGAAGGCAAACAGTAACTGCGTAACTTCTAAGGTAAGCGGCCTGCTTTGACTCACTGCTTCCTCTCTCTCGCTTGGCAAAAGGCCACAACTTAAATACTTGGCGTTCGCCAGACAACTTTGCATAAAAACGTTAACGCTTATAATTCTGGCCGGAAGTAGAAAATAAGAAGTGATAGTAAAGATTTAAAATAAAATAAACGTTAGTAAAACTTAAGATCCTTACATACTTCCCGCCAGAGTTAATTAGTTTGAAACTGAGGTCTAAAACGACCTTGTTGAAAACTTTTAGCTCTAGAATCTAACGCGAAGCCAATCTTTTACAAACATACTTCGCTAGAAACTAGAAATTTAACAAAAAGAAATTTTTTTTTTTTTTTTTTTTTTTTTTTACAATAGCAGCTCCCAGGCTATACAACAATTTTTTTTCATCTGTACTGCATCTAAACAGGAGCTTTTATTCAATTCTGGTTCCTTCCAGAGATCTGGAAGGAAAACTAGTTTAATGAAATGTTACACAATGAAATGGCAAGTAACATATACAATTATACTTCTCTTAACATTCTTATTTCATTCATGACTATTTTAATTATCTCTCCCCGTGCTCTCTGACATGTGTTGTAAAAGAACACCAAAAACGAATGTGTTTCTGTCGACGTGTTCCACACTTCCTCCTACAATCAAAACACTAACGTGTTAAAATTCAACATAACAAGACCTCTTAACACACCCTAATTTCAACTCTAAACCCTGAGGTACTATTCTAAAAGTGGCTAACTCTAAAGTGTAGCGTCAGAGAGCCTAACTACATCATTCAACCTTTAACACATATTCGCCATGCTTTAGTCTTTTTACAGTCACACGAATAAAAAATTTTAACATTCACTTTTACCATATCACGGTATTTCTTAACATTTAAAATAACAGTTCACATTGTATATAAGAACATATCAACATGCTGTTAATTTTACACATTTGAAAACATACATTAGTAGTACCTTGTTAACTTCTATTCTTTTCAAAGCAAGTGCCAATTCTTTCTACATTGAAATAATACATTTAAAAAAGTCTTTCAGACTAAAAATTCTTTCTTCCTAGAATGTTTTAAATAAAATTTATACAATAACTTTTTTCAATATTTAAGTCTTTATACAACGCTATTATACATCAACTTTAGTTTTACGCGCGAGTAATTGAAAAGCATAATACCAAAATCGGTAACAACTCATTTCTCGCCCTTTTGGCGATAAAGGTAGACCTCGCATGAGGTAAAACTTCTTGAAATCTGCCACTTGCAGTAAGAATGAAAGATTAACTTAAGTTTGCAAAGTAACATAAAATTTTACTTATGTTTGTAATATTCGGACATCCTTTTCTGGGCCCAGTCTTTAAAGGTATTGCAGAGAGTTGTGTGATTTATCCTCCTTCTTGTACGGGCTCGCCCTTCAGTGCTTTCCTCTGGAAGCTTCCTTTTTTCACCAGTTCGGCCACCCTTGAATACCTTCTTTTTCTCCTCTGCTTGTGGTCTTAGCCGTTTGATGGCAGCTGGTCTTGGCGGAACCGGGAAACTTCTTTCGTGTTCTTGCTTGGACCTCGTTGCTGGCCGTTCAAATTTTCCTTGTAACTTTTCCTCCGCCGCTGATGGCCCTTCCGCAGTTCGCCGACATTTACTGCGGAGAGTCCTGTCGGATGAGTAGATCTTCCGTTTAAGAGCCGGGTTATAGTTGCCGTCATTTCTCCTGGTTTTCTTCACATACGTCGTCCTTCTCCCTTCTTCATTCTGGGGGTGTTCGTGAACTCTCTTTTCTGGACGGTGGAACGGTTTCTTTTTCTTGCTACCTTCAATTTTTCCGCGGGGCAATTTTCTTTTCACTTGCTCCTGCCTCTTATTGGCTTGCCCTTGTACTTGTCGTTTTTCCACCTCTGGAGCTTGTGCCTGCGGTGTCTGCCGTGCCGGATCCTGCAAAAGATCTGAAAATATTTGCATTTTATTACGATCGAAGTAGGGCTTGATTTGATCAATGTTTGCGGAACAGGTTTCACCATTTCTGGCTTTTAACACTACTACAGCGTGAGTTATTTTTTCTATAACATATGGTCCTTCAAATCGTGGAAAAAATTTGGCAGTTTTATCTTCTGGTGCTGAAGAAAGTGAATGCTTAATTTTTAAAACTTCATCCCCTACTTTATAAGTTACTCCCCGTCGTTTCAAATCATAATAGAGCTTCTGTTTTCTTTGTGCTACTTCCGTATTCTTTTTTGCTTCTTTTATTAGTTTTTCTATATCACCCATTTTAAGTTCTGGGGCTCTTTGTTGCACATAAAATAATTTATCTAACGGCGTTATAATCTTTCTACCTAGAAATAACTCAGCAGGAGTTTTGCCCGCTGTATCATGTTTTGCGGTCCTAAGGGCGAAAGCAAATTCATTGACATAGTTATCCCAGCTTTTATGAAAATTTTTAACATAACTACGGATAATTTTCACTATATTTCTATTGACCCGTTCCGCTATATTTGATAGCGGCCGATACGGGACCATTTTTAAATGACGTATGCCCAGTTTTTGGCACATGTCTTCAAATATATTATTTACAAATTGAGGACCATTATCCGATATAACTTTTAGGGGCGCCCCGTATTTTAAAATATATTTATTTAAAATAGAATCAGTAACTAATTTCGCGGAGGCTCGTTTTAAGGGAACAATTTTGGTCCATTTACTAAAATGATCAACCATAACAAGGAGATAGCGACTTTTATTTAACTGACTTTTTGGGAAAGGGCCCAATAAATCGATGACAATTATTTCATTTGGAAATTCGGATTTAATACTATTTAGAAACCCGGCCGGGCGGAAGTTAATATAATTAACTGCTTGACATGTTGGGCAGGACTGGACATACGCCCTTGTTAACTTTTGCAGTTCAGGAAAGTAGACTGCCTCGCGTACGCGTTGTATAGTTTTTCGAATACCAGCATGAGAAGCTAAAGGGCTGTCATGGAGCTCCTGCAGGATATTTAATCTAAGACTAGCTGGGATAACAGGTCGAAATTCGTTGTTGGAATTCGTAGTTTTTGTATAAAATAATAGACCATCTATTAGTTCGTAATGGGCCGCCCTATTTCTTATCGCCACAATATCTTGGTGGCTAAAATTTTCAGGATCCTTTAAATACTCATAAATACTTCCAAACTCAGGATCCTTACCCAGTTCGGTTATTACAGTTTCTCGGGAATTTATTGTACATGCTGTAAGCATTGCCACCTTTACGGTATTACCTTGTTCGTCTATTTTAATCCTTGATAGGGCATCTGCTACGATTATTTCCTTTCCGGGGGTATGCTTGATTACCAGATTATATTCTTGCAGCTTGAGTGCCCATCTTATTAACCTTGGGGATAAATTTTTCCCTGAGTACAATCTAGTTAGCGCCGCATGATCAGAGTACACTGTTATCGGCGCCTTTCCAAAATAGACTCGGAACTTTTGCACTGCTAACAGAACTGCAAGTGCCTCTCTCTCGGTCGCGGAATAGTTCCTTTGTGTTTGATTTAAAGTTCGGCTAAAAAATGCCACGGGCTGCTGATTTTGCGAAAGTACCGCTCCTACCGCATAATCCGAAGCATCCGCTGAAATTTCTAAATTCTCATCCTTTTCAGGAAATTTCAACACAGGGGCTTGTGTTAATGCTTGTTTTAATTTTTCGAAAGTACTATTGGCTTCGGCCGTCCACGAGAATCTTGCCTTTTTTCTTTTTAATTTTAACAATGGCTCCGCGATAGCTGCAAAATCAATAAAGGAATAACAATAAAGGACCTATAATATGAACAAAGTCCTAGAAAAGAAGAGAGCTTCTTTGCCGTGTTTGGAGTCGGATACTTTTGTACAGCGATTATTTTTGATTCATCTGTCTCGATCCCTTTTTTAGATATTTTGTAACCTAAATATTTTAATTAAGGGGCTGCAAATTTGCACTTTTCGACATTAACTTTTAGACCGGCCTCATTTAATAAAGAAAACACCTGTCTTAAATCCTGTACATGTTGGTCGAGATTATCACTAGTAATAATGATATCGTCTAAATAGATAAATGTGGACTTTCCAAGAACAGGTCTTAACACAATGTCCATGCATCGCTGAAATGTTGCTGGGGCCCCTGAAAGGCCAAACGGCATACGCAAAAATGCATAAGTGCCAGACTTGGTTATAAAAGCAGTTTTAGGCACGTCCTCAGGCCTAACCCCTATTTGAAAATAACCAGTCGTTAAGTCTAAAGTCGTCATAAATTTGGTTGATTTTATGTTCCTTAAAATTTCTTCTATGATCGGTAACGGATATACCGGATATTTAGTTATGGAGTTTAATTTACGGTAATCAATAGCGAATCTCCACCTTTTTGGATGCTCCAAAGGATAGTCATTATTTTTCTTACATAAAACCAGTGGGCTAGCATAACTACTTGAGATGGGCGTTATGATCTTTTTACGTAGCATATCGGTAATATGCCATTCTATAATTTTTCCTTATTCTTATCATACCGGTATGGTTTTTGGCGAACTGGCATTGCATCTCCGGTGTCAATACTATGGTTAGTAACCTGAGTAAATCCTGGAATATCACTAAATAACGAAGCAAATTCACTTACCACTTGTCGGATTCTATCTTGCTCGTCATTAGGCAGGTGGTCAAGATTTACCATCGGCGGTTCAGCCTTTTCAGTACGAACTGGTTTCATTGTCAGCTTAAGGGACGCTTCATTAAAATCCAGTGTTGCTTGTGCGTCTGAAAGAAAATCTATCCCTAAGATTAAATGTGCTTGCAGATTCTTTACTATAAAAAACATCACCTTTACTTGTTCGTCCTTGATACGGATATACAAAGGTACTTTACCTATGCACTTACATTTTTCTCCTTGCGCCGCTAACACTGTCGTATTATCCGAATTATATATGCGGTATTTGCGAAAATAGTTCCTGAAAAAATCTTCTGCCACACAGGAACACTGCGCGCCGGTATCCAGGAGTGCGGTGGCTGGGATATTATTCACCAACACTTCAATCTTCGGAAGAGTCAAATTTTTCACCATTACTGTATTTAGCTTGTAGGAAGAGGGGTTTTCGTGACCTTCGGATTTCCGCATCCTCCCGTCAGCAGAAATCCGTTTTAGTTTAAATTATTTTTAATTTCCGTGCTTTCCTTCTTTTTCCCCTGGCCTTGAGACTTTTTTCCTGGATTGCTATTGAACTGTCGACGTTCGCCGGCTGTTTTTGAATGCTCGGGTTTCCTTGCCCACTGATTCGCTTTTTCTCCGTAGCCGTGTTCTTGAGTTTGCTGCAGTCTTGGCGTACCAAATTGGTTTCGCTGTTGATATTGGCGTCTTCTTTCGACGTCCGCCGTTCTTCTACTTTCAAACTGGATTGCTAGCTCAAATAACTTTTCCAGTGTAGTCGGATTTCTTAATTCAATAAAGTCTTGCACTTGGGGCAGTAACCTCGGCAAAATCACTTGAATTATTTCAGGATCCGGACGGTTTCCATACAAGAGTTTGAAAACGTGAATTTTTCTTAAAATAAAGCTCGAGAGGTTTTCGATTCTTTGTTGATATATACTGAAAAGTTCCGTTTCTAATTTCGCACGATCCCTTACAACAGGGAAGGCTTTTAGTAGGGCAGTCTTGAAATTTTCGTAAGTATAGGTGGGACTTCCTGCTTGACCCAAGAGACTTCTGCCTATACATTTGAACCAGTTAAGCGCTTGGCCCCTCAAAGCGCTGGTAGCTAAGGTAACTTTTTGAAACTCGTGCACGGGGTAGAGCATGAAGTGGTCATCCAATTTTTCCAAAAAACTGGTTACCGGTGAGTTTCCATTAAATGTTGCTTCTGGTTTCATCGAAGCGCGCATGGTCTGGACGATGTAACCAAATCCTTCCAGGGCGGCAGCTGGCATTTCTGGATTCTGAGCCGTTTCTGCAGGCAGCACAGGTTCTTCTTGAAACTCGGCCATGGTTATTCTTCTTCGTTGGGCGCCACTATCAGGGTCAATGTTCCTCCTTACCTTCTTCGGGAACATACAAGGACCTGACTCGGAACAGAGAGCTTACTAAAGCTATGTTCACTAATTGTGGTAAGTAGACAGGATACACACGAAGGGTATACAAAACCCTTTATTTTTCTCTATATACAATAACTTCCGTACTTCGGAATACACTGACCCGCTACTTGGGGGTCTAACGTAAAAGTATAAAAATAAAAATAAACTCTAATTTAACTTTAGAATAATAAACGTGGAAGATTGGCCTTATAATAACAGGAAGCGTATGTAGTACAGAGACTGTGAACACTACAATACGTTTAAATTTATCAAGAGGATTAAAACCTCTGGCCTGGAAGGCAAATAGCAACTGCGTAACTTCTAAGGTAAGCGGCCTGCTTTGATTCACTGCTTCCTCTCTCTCGCTTGGCAAAAGGCCACAACTTAAATACTTGGCGTTCGCCAGACAACTTTGCATAAAAACGTTAACGCTTATAATTCTGGCCGGAAGTAGAAAATAAGAAGTGATAGTAAAGATTTAAAATAAAATAAACGTTAGTAAAACTTAAGATCCTTACAAGCTTTCACACACGCTTAAAAATTAAAGTGGCCAATTATAAATTTATTGAGGAGTATTGTTTCATCCTATTTAATCGTCAAAACCATTTACTTTTTTTTTAATATTTTGTCAAGATTTTTCAATTTAAATTTATAAAAGGCATCAAGAAAGGACATACGTCAGTAGATTGATTCTTGAATGTAGCTTTGAATTTTGCACTCAAATCTGTGAAACGTTTCTCTGGAATACAGATAATCAATATTTTATTAACTAAAATTTTTACTTTTGAAGTAATCACCCTCATTATTATTATTATTATTATTATTATTGCAGAACTCTCTCTACCCACAGCGTCAAAATTATTTTCTTAAAACTTTAAACTTTACTCTAGGGAAACTAAAAATTAAAATGATAAAAATATGATATAAATCCTAAAACGTTTGTCTGCAAAATAAAAAAATATATATATAAATTATATTCAAATAAGATACCAACTTTCTATTCAGATTAGAAATGAACTAAACATTGAAAGCAATATTTCGCTTTACAAATTTCTTCGAAACCCATATTACCAATAAAAAGGTAATTTTATACAACAATGGACGAAAAAATTGCTAATTAAGGAAAGAAATGATAAATTGGCTTCTGGAAACAAGAAATTCTAATTCTAATTCTGATAAAATTGGAATTCAGAAAATTCAATTTAATATGGAAGAGCGTTTTCTTTGAAGTCATTTAAATTTCTTCATTGCAAAAGGCTTGAGAGAGCTGATGTCTGGCAATTAGGACAAATATCATTCAAGAATTTAACATTTCGAAACAATTGTAAAACAAAAATGCAACAGACTTAAAGCAGTTCAAAAAACGGGTTGGCTAAGAGCAGACTTATTTGAATCAGAGGAAATGGTATTTTTCATTTGATAATAAAAAAACTATTTCAACATAAATAGATAATATCAGAGATTATGCTTTTCATGTACTAATTGCGAATTAAAAAAAATATATATATATTATTTATTTTATGAGATTTTAAGCTAAATAAATTTTAGTAAGTTTCTAATAAGTAATTTAATTAGTTTTTAAGTTTTCGTAATTACCAGTTTTTATTTCTTTATATACAAATATTAATATGCAAACATAATTTACTTACTTCGTCTGCTTATTGTTTTATTTACTTAAACATAATGATACATTTTGTTTAAAAATTAAATAAAACGAGACATCAAAAGGAAGTAAGCAGTACCAAATTTCTTTTATATTCACTTACATTAACAGAAATTTAATTTGATTATATATAAAGTTATCAATAAGTTTCTCAGAAATTCTTAATACATTTCTACTCTCAAGAAAGTCGAGAAATCACAAACATTATTTATAATAACATATGTCAATTTCCTCATATTCTTTCATGAACAAATATAACTTACACTTTCTTAAGACGGTTTCTCAAGTGAGCCATTTGCATATTTTTTAAAATATAACTGCAATAAATATCTTTTACACAATAATTTTTCTCAATTTCTAAAATATTTTCCTGACTTTCAAAAATTATTAGTAGGAAATCATATTTAAGGCTGTTGTTCTTATCTGAATCATACCCATTTAGAGACATTGATCACTAATAAAACTTCTTACAGCTACACTGTTTAACCAAAGTAAAGATATTTTCAAATATTTTAAAAAGCCATAGCTCTGGTAAGTTTATAAGGTATTTCTCCCGCCTTTTTTAGCGTGCCTTCGTTGTGCAGTAGTCTGCACACTCGTATTCGAGAAGTCCGTGGTCCGATTTCCGGCGAGAACATTGCTAATTTTTTATCTCCATTAAAAAAACCTAATGTATCTACTAAAAAAGGTGTTGAATAACGATTCTCCACCACTGATTTGGCGATTGGGTCCCCTCATCCCTAGTCATTCTTTATGGGGAAATACATAAGGTATTTCTCCCGCCTTCTTAGCGTGTGTTCGTGGTGCACTGGTCTGCACGCTCGGCGCGTATTCGAAAGGTCCGTGGTTCGATTCGCGGCGAAGGCTTTGCTCATTTTTCATCTCTTCTGCTTCCAAAAAAACCTAATGTCTCTACAAGTTTAATAAGAAAGTTTTCTATTTATGAAAAAGAAGCCAGTTTTTCCTTTGAAACGTATTCATTTCTTTAAGTTAAGATTTAAATTAAATGATTGGTGAAGCTTTATAGTTAGCAATTTTAAATTTTAGTAATTCTTTACTGGAAAAAAACCGAAAAGGTCTGGATTGGTTTGTGGCTTTTATCATCTACAACTGAAACGAAACAAAAATTCCCTTAGAACATCTTTCACGATAAATTATTGTCCGAATAATTACGTGAAATTGTGTGAAGACTTGTCAAGAAATATTGGCCCGTGTTTCATATGAGATATCCACAAAAACTTCAAGCAGCTAATGTGTCCCACAGCTAAGAATAAAATCCATAGAAGAATCGAAACTAACAAAACTTCACAATATAAACTCAATACTCAACTACTGGTAGGAGCATCAATTCACACTTTTTCTAAGCTAAACTTTTCCCATTCATTCCTATTCCTAACGGTCAAATACTTCTGCAGTTAGCAGTTCATCTCATAATGAACAATCAATGTACAGGGACCTCATCCGCTTACGTGCCACTAAAATTTAGCTTAGGTGCCACACGAGAGAAACTACTCTACTTTAAAAGCTATCCTTTATGTGTTTCGATATGATTACTTAATCCAATTAAAACACCTTCTTCAGGAACAAACTATTACGCATATTTATTTAGCTTATTCTAAAACAAATTATCTTACCTTTTCAGTAACTTAAATATTATCCATTTATAAAGCATTTTCTCCTTTCTTTCAGTGTGCCTTCGTGGTGTAACTGGAAAGCTTTAAGTATTCAATAATTTCGAGAGCTTTCATATATTACTAAAAATTAGTTTTTAAGATTTAGATTGATTTATCTGATCATGGAAAACACACGATCTGCCTAAAAGGCACGATATTTTCGTGGAAAACTTTCTAAGGGAAACTGGCTCGTACACATAAGGAAAACCATGAAAGCGTCCCTGTAGTCAACCTAGTATCTCGGAATCGAATTCAGATCGACTCGTGTTCAGCGACTTTACCACTCGGTGACTAGTGGGCCGAATTAAGCCTGCAGTAGCTTAGAGTTAATCAACCTATAAAAATGAGACAGTTAGAGCTTTACTTAACATAAAATAACCTTTTAATAATAATCCGAAGAAAGTACATTATATTAAAACTCAGTCATTTGCATTTATATAACACAAATATAAAATACATATTTCCATAAAGTGTTATCATGCCATTTATCAAGTCAGCTGCAATGGCCCACCAGCGGCCGAGTGGTAAAGTCGCTGAACACGGATAGTTCGGTCCGAGGTTCGAATCCCGCGAACGGGCTGGCTGCATGGGCGTTTTCGTGGTTTTCCCCATGTGTAACGTGTATACGAGCCAGTTTGCCTTAGAAAGTCCTCCACGAAGGCATCCATCCTCTTAGGCAGATAGCCCTCGAGGCTTTGCCATAATCACACACACACACAAGTCAGCTGTAAAGCAAAGTTTCTTGTTTTCAACTTGTTTCAAAAAAGGCTTACTCGCTGAACTTGCCTGAAGTCTTTTGTTATCACTGGCAGTCCTTTACCTTGAAATTATCGGTTTAAGGTTACAGCGTCTCGTATTCTTTGTGAACATAAACTAACGGGGTCCAGCAGAATGTGTGAGGAATTATCCTCAAGTACGACAAAGTCCAGAGAAGGGTGTAAAGAACACTTTATTAACTCAATATAAATTTCGCAGACGGCACCGACTTGTGCTTACAGAAGCCTATATTTTAGTTTAACTCAAAAGGTAACATATAACTTAAAATAGAATTAAATGAGCCTAACTGCCTTTCACAGGTTAATTAACGCGCAGGCAGGCTCAGACTCCTAAAAGTCGGCGTAAACAAGGTTAATGGCTAGAAGCTCTTGATGCCACAGAAATCTAATTGCTAGTAAATCAAGAATAGCAACGTGGCTTTCAAGCAGGCATAACGCGTTCTAAAATCACCTTCCAAAACCTTCCCTTAAATACTACTTCATTTTACCTCATTTGAATACATGCGTGCTAGCTTGTTAATATTCTGGCAAGAAAACCTGGGTTGAAAACGAGAATCAAAGGAAAGTTGCTTTAAAATAGAGTCAAAGTGCTAAATATTGACTATGATTTCTTATTTCAAGGCCACTGAATTCGAGGTGTTGTGGCATCATTATATGTTAGCTGCCATTTTATAATTTATCTAACACAAAAATGCAAAGTTTCATTAAATGGGCAGCTGTACATAAAAATCAGATAGTTAAAAATATAATGAAATATATTACAAAATAAAAATGATTCACGTATTTGTATGTACGAGTTTAATTTAGGAGACGATGAGGAAACAAGTGACAAATCGATTAATTACACTTGCGTCATGTACACTGTGCATAAAAAAAGGGGGAGGGGACAGTTCGATATCTCTCGTTCTACTGGGCCGATTGGCTAAATTCAACTTGCGTTTTTCATGTCTCGAAAGCGCAACTTAAGATATGTATTAGATTTATATATAGCGTTGTTCTAATATAGACATTTTGACACAAAATCGGACTTTTTCAGAAATAACATACCATTTTTTTTCATATTTCCATTCTACGTCTCAAATTATGCCAAACTACCAAGTTTTGTAAAAATTGCACGAGTACATTTTAAAAAATTAGCTCTCAAAATTTTAGTTCCTCAATGCTAATTGAGTTATTAATCTCTCTTTCTTTATTAAACTTAGTTGATTCTTCCTTTCACATTTCGAAATTCAGATTCAGTCCAAATAAAATTCACCCATTTTTTATGATTAATTTTTAAAATTTGTATTTTTAATAATTTTTATGAATTTTTCAAAAAGATTTTAATACAATCTATAAAATTTTTATTATCATCTTAAAGTAGACGAATCTCTGAGCATACGTGCAAAAAATTACAGTTTTTATTCAAAATTTCCGGAAATATACGTGAATTTACATATTGGCGCGTTTTGAAATTTGGCATATTTGCTGATAGCGATAAAACATCAAATGGTTTAGACACTTTGCTAAATTATTTGAAAGTAGGAACGATGTGACTTCTTTTCGGTCATGCACAATGTAGATAGGTAGCAACGAGATGGCTTTTATTTCCGCTCCGGCATAATGGAAGGGAAAGGAAAATTGGTTGCCATATATTAAGAAGTTCGCCAAGTGATTATTCTTGGCGCAAACTGAAAAAATTGCGCCAAGATAAATTTTTGAACAACTCCGTAAATTTCGTACCAAATTTTATAAAATTTAATATATAGGCATAATTTGAGTCGTAAAATCGAAATATGGAAAACATTGCTATGTTATTTCAGAAAAAGTCCAACTTTGAGTCAAAATACCTACGTTGGGGCAATGCTACATATAAACCACGGCAGTAGTACAGGGAGATGCAGTAATTTCCTACATTCCTTCTAATTAAATGAGTACTAGGAAGAGGCTCGACACCTGGTTGAACAAACCCAAATGGTGACGAATTAACGACTTCAGTATGTTTATTGATGCACATCACCATATGCTATCAAATGACACGTATTAGTACATCCAGTGTATTCAGACATAGCAAAAGGATTAGAAAGTGTCTGACATTTAGATTGACCGACTGTAATTTTAAATTTTAATACAACCATTCCAACTTACCGAAATTTGTAATAACTTAGAAGTAGCACGATTCTAACTGTGTACAGTTTCGTGTGCATTCTAATCATGTACGCAAGAGCTGAGCTAGATTAAATATTTAAAGACGATCATAAAAACACTTTTAAATATCGAATTTCTCTTACAAAAATGATCCAGAAAAGGCTGTGTCGCCTATCTTATATTTCTGCTAGTTTATTCTTTGCTTTGAGGACTTACGAAACGTCTTGGAGCATCAATATTTCATTTCATCACTTCAAATATATTCTTAGAATCTAATCTGTATTCTAAGCTTAGTTTCTTTACTTCTTCGCTAAAATGTGACCTTACGAGATCGATCAACTCCTTTCGAAGCTGGTCTTCTGATTTCAGCTTTTATTTTCTGTGATAAAGTAAGATCTCAGTTAAGTGTCAAGAAAGAAGAATAGCAAACAGTTCGAAATCAAAAGTACTTTTAATTTTTGATGATGTTTGGATATTTTCAACTAATTTAAAAGGGTGTCTTGTGAAACTCACTGTCAGTCTTGCTTTAGCTTTAAATTTTCTCTCCCTTCTTAGCTTCTGCAAATATATACTGTCTTTGTAGTAATGTGGCAAAGAGACTATAATATTTCTGCGTGTTGTGTCAGAGTTATAATAACATCAGACACACGCATCAAATAGCTGCTTTAATTTAACTAGAAACTATGTTCTCAAAAGGCATATCTCCTAGAAATCGTAACATCATTTCAAAAAACAAAAGAATCTGATGTGCACACCACATGACTTCCTTTTACGGAATATTAAATTATATGCATATTTTGCTGCATTTCATTTAAACTTATTTCGTCGATATGTCATTAGAGATCGCGGTAAAGCAAAAATACATAAAACTTCAAAATATATTAAAAAATACAGAAAAATATAAAACACCAAATACAGTTAAAACAATATTTTTGCTTTAAATTAAAATTAGTGTTTCTACGCAAAAACAACCAATTCGGCCAATAGGCAGCAAGACCAAATTTTCGGTCCCATTTGGCGAACAGACATTGAAAGTGCAAAAGCTGACTTAATTCACAATTTTGCTAAGTTTCAAATGCAAACAAACGTGGCTGCTATGGTAATAAAATTAGGTTTAGCCGCAATTAAACAACTTTTAAATTGTGGATAATTCTACAACTTTTGCAAGCAGGTTAACTAAAGGCATAAAAACCTTAACCGGAAGATAACAGAGTAATTCAAATTTAAAGCAAAAAATGCACAATTTATCAACGTATAAAAATAGAAAACTGAACTCACGGAGCCAAGTAACAGAGTGGGTACATATACACTTTTATATTTTTGGTGTGGCTCCAAAAACAGAGGTGCACAACTACATGATAAAGCAGTCCTATATACAAAATTTCAACATACTGAGACTACTCGTTTTTGAGTTATGGGAGGTACATACATACGTTACGTACGTACAGACGCCACGAAAAAAATCTCTTCTAAATCTATTTTAAATCAATTTTATACGTTTGGGGAAAAAATGGTCCTTTATTCTGTTCTTACCTGCAGATGTCACGCAAAAGCGTCGTTAAATTGCCTTCCCTAGCTGTAAAAATGGATATTTTTGCTGAAATATGACACCCGAAAATTTTCGTAATTACAATATTTCCTTTACTTGGTACAAGGAAGTAAAAAGCACATTCCACTCTTCCCATATGAAAAAAAGAAAACGTCTCTTCGCAGACTACTCTTTACTGCTTTATCTTTAAAAAATTTTATGACTGAATTGTATTCGAAAATATTTTAGGTAAAACAATAAGACACATTTTTAATACAATTTATGCTTTCCTCTCAAGTATCTTATTTGACTCGGAGCAGTTAAAAAAAAGTTAAAAGAAGAAAAAGGAAATTACTTCTTAACTAATTTTTCTAAAATATAGATTTGCACATCAGGAAATCGTCAAATTTCAATGGTCGAAATAAATCAATAAACTTCGCAGTACAGCGAAAAATCAAAAGAAAACAGATCAATGCGCACTAGATGGTTTAAAGACGTTTAACAAGTTTGGACAATTAATCGAGAAAATGTATTAGAACAGAAATACAAAATTTGCAACTCATGTCTAGAATAATTAAATAACTTTTAAGCCTGAACAGATGCTACTGTTTTTGAGTTAACGATACAATCCTGTATGTTTCAAGTAAAATCAGAAATGCGAATGCCCATTATTTATTATAAATGCACAAGATATTTTATTGTTCAATCAAAAAAGGTGTGCTTTGCTCATTAATGTGACAAAACGAGTCTTTTAAAAAGCTATTTTTTCTGAAAATCTTAATAGCATTTTGCAAAAGGATTTTCTTCTTAAGTCAAATACATTCCTTCCAGGACACACAGCAGATTTAAAATTCTTACTCTTGTGTATGATGATTACTGGCCATTATAACTGCTAAACCAGAAAAGAAAACAAATAGTAGAATCATATATTATTATACAGTACAATGGGTGGAAAACATGACTAAATTTTCTGATCGTTTAGAGTATAGAGAATGCAGAATTCAGTACACAGAAGTTACACCTCTGGCAACAATAATGGCTGCAATCCGGTTGGGCATCGAGTCGAACTGAGCTTGGATGATACACTCATTCCATACGACTTCAGCTCTATGCCAGAGTTCATCATTCTTAGCGACTGACGAGTGGTGGCATGCCAGTTTCTCGGCAAACCATGATCAGGTGATCTCAGTGGGTGAGAGATCTGCGGACCAGGGTAAGTCGAACATCCTCTGCATTGAGGAAGGTCAGGACAGCACGACGGGCAACACGACGTCGTTCATTATCTTATTGAAAGATGGCGTCACGCAAGCCTCTTATCAAAAGAAGGTGACGGAGATGTGTACCCAATACAGGCCTTATCAAGATGCACTATCAAGGTACCCCTGTCAGGTGCAAGCACTCCAGGTGCTGGGACCCTACGACGATGACGAATGCAATCTAACAAGGTTAATTCTTCATGGTGCCTCCGCACACGGATACAACCATCATGATGCTGTACGTAAAGTTGGGATTCGTTTGAAGAGACTACGTGGTCCAATTCATGTGTCTAGTACCGTCGTTTGTCGCACCACTGAGGGGCGCTTGTCCCTGCTGAAGCGTCAAGAGAAGCCGCAATAATTGGCGCCGTACAGACAGTCTGTGGTGCTGCAGACGTCTTCGCACTACCCTTGCGGTAACCTCTTGTCCTACCCAGACCCAAGTCTGGGGAGGTTTAATTTAATGTTTTTAATTTCGCAGTTTCTGTCAAGTCTGATTATTGTTTAACGGAGTCTTAAGTTTAAGTATTGAAAGGTTTCAAATTCTGGACGACAGAAGAATATTTCTAATTAGTTCAAAAATAATTTATTTTTGATATTCTAGAAATGTTTATTTTTAGTATTAATTGGAAAGTTAACTAATTTTAAAATTCACTGCAAATTACTCTCAAATGAGTTTAAAATAAGAATTTCGAAATTCCTATATGTAAGAAAAAATTATTAAGTTTTTATTTAGTAAGATTAAGATTTTGTCTAAGTTTTTATATAGGTTATTTTATCGGTTAAATAATCAAAAAGTTTCATGTTCAGTCTCAATTCTTCTGTTTTCACGAAACGCGATATGGAATTAGCTGGATTCGAAGATCATTTTGCATTTCCCCTGAAGAGTCCATAATGAGATTCAAATTAGGCTAATTTACCATTTACCGCTTCTTTGTATTTTTGCTTATGTCTTAAGTAATTTTTGTGTTTATATTCAAATTTTTTAGGACAGTTTTAACTTTAATCAACATTTTACTTCCTATTTGATTTGAGTTTTAGATTCACTTTTTATTTGTCAGTTTTCTTGTGATAATTTCATTTATCTTGTATTTAAACTTTTAATTGTAATTTATTTTAACTTAGTGTTAAAATTATTCATGGGAACCACAGTATCACATATGCTTTAAAGCAATAGCATGAAAAATTTTCTTTTTACCTAAGATAAAAAATATATAAATCAAAATTCTAATTTTAATTGGAAACATTCCCTTTTAATATTTTAGTTTGTATATTCCCCCTTTTAGCCCTAAAAATAGTAACTGCTTATAACAAGTCTCTCTAAACTACATCACTTCGAACTTAATTCATGTCATATTATTCTTACATAACGCTAGTGACGCAGGCACTTACATAAAGGCTTCAGTCAATAATGATTTCAATTTGGGAACTGAATCATTTTATTGACCAATGGGATTAAATGGGAACCTCAGCACCTTTAACTACATTCACTATGTATCTCGATTTATTCCTTCACAAAATGAATTCATTTTTCGTAATACAGGCAAAAATTGATTTTCATCAATTATTCAATTGTTCCCATACTTCTCTGGTGACTTCATCTCAATTCTAGGAGCTCTAAATATGTAGGTATGAAACGCTAGTAAAGTATTCGGTACTTACATTTTTAGGAAAAGCTTCCAATTAATTATTGCCTAAGTAAGGAAACTGAGAGAACATGAAATACACTAGTGCCTAAGGCTCTAGTGGACATGAGAATTTTGGTCAAAAATATTGCGAACAATATATTCGCAATTTTTTAAAGAGGTCGAAGAACAGAATTTAAGATTGGAAACAGTACTATATGAATAAGCTTAAAAATCAATTGAGGATCTGTAATATTTCTTTATTATTTTCTATGAAATTAAATAAAAATTTTTCTCTCTTCACATATGGTATAGAAGTCAACTATCTATCTTTGAAAATAAGGAACAGTACGTATCAAACATTAAACAGTAAAAAAGTTAAAATTCACTTAATCATTTTGAAAGGATTCACGTTTTTACAAGAAAAGAAAATGCAGAAAAAATATTACATACCTGTGGAGCAGAAAGCACACTACTTAGTGCCCAGACGCCCACTATAGCCCTGCGAACATTCATCCTTGCCTTGATCCTTCTCATTGGAAAACGAATAGCGCATAGTCTGTCAAATCCTATCACTACCAGTATGAAGGTGGATAAATAAAGTCCCAGCATCTGCAGGAATTTGAATAGCTTGCAAAGGAAGTCGCCACCATACCATTGCACAGTTAGTGTCCAAAAGGCCTCCCCGACGATGCAAAATACTGTCACTACTAAGTCCGCAACAGATAGATGAAGAAGGAGAAGGTAAACCGTCGAAGAATGCTGTCTGCCTCTTCGAGTTATTGAAATGAGAGTTGCCACGTTTCCCAATAAGGCAGCAAGTCCCAATATCAGAAGGACCACTCCTTTAATTAACGTAGAAGGTTTAAAACTTGGAGCATGT
The DNA here is from genome assembly GCF_044657685.1 of Stegodyphus dumicola. Lineage (NCBI taxonomy): Eukaryota > Metazoa > Arthropoda > Arachnida > Araneae > Eresidae > Stegodyphus > Stegodyphus dumicola. The sequence continues at coordinate 20,829,765 of NC_140768.1, read as the reverse complement.
TCCAAGGATTGCCAACTCGAAGAGTAGTTTTCGCCTGAAGTCGCATTCCAATATGCAAGAGATTCGTTTAAGATTTGTGACTCCTCCAATATTAGGACATGATTTAGCCATGATGAATTGATAGTGTCCAAGTTCTCAGCTTCAACTGATACTTTGTTCAACATTATAAGCACATTAACATCTACCAAACTTATCTTTCAAAATAGAAGCATTCAACTTGCTTATTTGTCGAAAGAAATTTTGCATCATTGACTATTTTTCTTTAATTTCTAAAGCTAATGAAATTAAGTTGCATAGTTTTCTAATTTTCATTAAACGCTTCATTGAATCATTAAGGTTCGTAGTCTCTTTTCTTCGAAATAAAAATGGTAATGTTAGAGGGATATTTATCTTAGTTTAGATAAAACTAAGAATCATATTTTGAGTTATAGGTAGATTGTCTCAAGTTCATCTAACCAAGTAACATTTTAATTTTCTGACCTAAGTTTAGATATGGCCAGGTTTTTTTTCTGAAAGATGTTGGAATACAGATTATTCTTTTAATCATTGGTTTCTTGAGAAAAGACTTTGAAGAAACAGATAAATTTCTCTAAGCAAGCTGATGTATCTTCTGCACTACAAAACATACACAATTTTATCTTCAGAAAAATCGTTCTTTGGGAAGTAAATTTCAGTTTCACTAAATTTTCCAAGTTTTCCTTTCCATACTCGGAGGTCATCTTGGACCGTCCAGTTCCTAAAGAAAGTCTTATTAAACAAACATTTACAAAAACAGTAAACATCAACAAATCAAGAAGATATTCTGTAAACAAATTACATTATATCATAAAACCTTGCACCGCATTTCTACATTAGAGCTACCTTTCTCTAAGACGTCTACACACGATTCCAGATGATTGTCGTGTTCTACAGAGGTGATGGATGATGGGGGTTATCCATCGGCATCACGGATTTGTCGTATTGTCTTGAAGTCTGTTAACGAGAAACATTGATATAGAAGCGAGTTGCATCTGTTCTTTAATGCCATTAAATTAATAAATTGATACATAAGTGGAGAAAATATATCAGATAAACATTACTGAAAGCTATTTGACACTTTATTCAATTGTGAATGATCTTGTAAAATATGAAGAACAGATTAGATATAAAGAAAAAATTTCTCACAAGTCATTGTACTTGAAATTTTGCTTAGTAAGTTCAGAAACTCTTACTGCTTACTCAAGTGCTCATTTAGTGAAGTTTAACTATTATCTTAGTGATGTACAATTAGAAGCATCTTCAGTAATTTGGTTTAATAATTATTCTGGTCTTTTTTTTAAATGAAATGCTTTACTTCTTTTTAAGATTATTGAAACATTTTAATAAAAAGTTAATCTCATAATGCTTTGAAAAGTTTAAGCTAAAAAAAAAAGAACGCCTACAACCAGCCAGCTTGGAAGTAAAATGTCTTGCAATAACATCAAAAACAAAAAAGTGATTACTTTGACGTCATTTGAATATTGGTTTTTTTTACATTATCAGATGCGGCATAAGTAAGAAAAGAATAACTATTAATAGTGTGGTATTATGAAATCATTTTAAAACTGATTTACAATAACTGCTAAACTGTTTGCATGTCATTAATTACACCGTGCTGAATTTAGATTTAGAATTCAGATTTAATTTTTGGAATGGTCTTAGAAATATATATTGTCACGAAATACACAGCGGCAAGATAACTTCTCCGCAAAGCGGGTTTATGGTTGCCAGAAAATGTCGATGGAAGGCAGGGTTTCCGTATTTGGCGGAAAATCGCCCATAGCGACATTTGGCTACAAAAATGGCAATATGCCATACACGGATGGAGAACCTTCTAGAACGAATTTTTACCGGTTTGGACCAGAAGGTTCTGGAAGGCAAGCCAAAAGCTATATAAACCGTGCCTGCACACGGAGTAGCAGTTAGCCTCATCTTTAGTGAGTGAGCGAATGTCTTGTAGTCTAGTGTCGAGTTGGTGGTCGAGTGCATCGAGAGGGTCTCTTAGTGTATCGCGAGTTAGTGCATCGTCAAGTTTTATCTTGGAGTGTGTTGAGCTCCGAGAACAACCGAGCAGAGTCGGAAGCTGTACTCTAGTGTAGTGCTTCTCAAGCTTTTTTGGTCCGCGGATCGGAAAAAATTTCGCGGACCGATGGTTTTCCCCCCCTCCAACGACCCCCCCCAAAAAACTTTACAAGATATTCCTGAATTACTACATAAGTTAATTGTAATATTACCATTTGCCTATAATCATATTTAGATATAAAGATAAGTAAATATTGTAATTATTACATATCACTATAATTAGCATATATAATAAAACTTTGAGAAAAATCACACACTATTACAAAAAAATAATCGCCAAAACCCGTGCATATAAAAACGGTTTCAGTGACAGTACCCGGACAAGCGAATGAGGATTCCAAATCTACCATACCTGCAGCGCCACTTCTCATCCTCAAGTGGCAACAACTGAAATAATACACTGACTACCAATAAGTATTTGGACACCTATGCAAATGACGATACCTGCGGTCCTAAGGTACGTCACGCACTCCGCCGGTATATTTCGTGTAGGAAACAGCATCGGCTTTAGTCGCATGCAAGATGCCTGGCAGTTCGGAGCTCTCTGATTTCGAGAAAGGTATAATTATCGGGTATCACAAATGTGGCCGATCCTTAAGGGACATATCTAGCGATCTGAAGTACCCAAAATCGACAGTGGCCTATGTGATTAAGAAGTGGAAGGTGAGCCGTGATTGTCGGAATGTGCCCCGAGTCGGCAGACCAACGAAACTGGTAGATAGAGACCGACGAGTACTGTCCAGAGAAATTCGGAAGAACCGCACCTAACCGATGGCCCTTATCCGCGAGGAGTTTCAACAGGAATCCGGGAGTATTGTTTCAATGAATACCATCTGTAACGAAGCACATCTGCTTGGCTTTCATGGTCGTGCTGCTGCGCTTTGATCACAAAGTCCAAGCGCGCTGCTCGGTTAATGTGGTGCAAAGCACATCGAAATTGGACCGTAGATCAATGGAAACGGGTTCTTTGGAGTGACGAATCAAGGTTCACCCTTTACCGTTCGGATGACAGCGTGTGGGTCTGTCGTCTACCTGGAGAACGTCTCCTGCAGAATGCATTGTGCCAACAGTCAAGTTCGGCGGAGGTGGAATTATGGTCTGGGGGTGTTTCTCCTGGTATGGGCTGGGACCCTTGGTCTCCATTCATGGTAAGCTCAACTCTTATGCCTACTTCACTATTTTGGATGACAATGTGCTTCCTATGTTGTGGCAGTTTTACGGGTTGGAACCCTGTTACTTTCAGGACGACAATGCCAGTTGTCATGTTTCGACGTTAACCAAGGCTTGGTATGGTGCCAATGGAGTTCATCGAATGGACTGGCCTGCCCAGAGTCCAGACCTGAACCCTATCGAGAACCTCTGGGATGAGATTCATCGCCGAATTCAGGGGTGCACTACAAGTGCAAAATCGGTGAAGGAACTTCTATGTCTTCTCCAAGCCGAGTGGAAGAAAATACCACTAGCTGTCATACAAAGACTTGTGGAAAATATGCCCCTGAGGGTTCACGCTGTAATTACCTCTCGTGGAGGCTCTACCAACTATTGAATTTGAATAAAGTTAGTTTTTCTTTTCTATCACAGGTGTCCAAATACTTATTGGTAGTCAGCGTATGAATTCATAATAATGCTTTAGTTGGAAAGAACATCTCTACAAACGACACAATTAAATTTTGTAATTTTTGGTGAGACATTTATCTTGGTGCATTTTTTTTCAAAACGCGCCAACACGTAAATTCACATATATCTTAGGAAATTTTGAGTAAAAAACTCTAATTTTTTGCATGTATGCTTTGAAATACATCTATTTGAGATGATGAGGAAAATTTTATAATTATAATACAAAAATGCTTTCGAAAAATTTGTAAAAATTATGTTAAAATGCAAATTTTTGAATTATGACTTACTTTTTTCTGGTCATTAAGTACTAAAGAGTTTTCGCCAATAGATCGCATTAAAGTGCACTAGGCAAAGGTATTTCCAAATAAATGGTACTAGGGAAGTACCAACACCCCTGTGCGAAGAAAATTCAGCTGCGTGAGCAGGCATATCTTAATACTTACGAAAGTAGGCGTTCATCATAAAAATTGTGCAGTGATAAGCAATAACATTAAATTGAAGCATGCAGGCAGGTGCAGTGAGTTATATGGCAAATGCAGATGGTGAGTGCAATATAGCTAGTAAGAGTGCAGGATAAGCAGTAGTGAGACATCATGAAAATGGCGCGAAGACAGTTTGAAGCTGTGAATGGCATAAGAATACAAATTTTAAAAATAAATCATAAAAAATGGGCGAATTTTATATGTAATGAACCTAAGTTTCGAAATGTGAAAGGAAGAATCAAATAATAAATAAATAAATTAATAAAGAAAGAGATATTAATAAATATATACCAAATCCAATTAACATGGAAAAACTAAAATTTAGAGAGCTAATTTTTTAAAAACTACTGGTGCGATTTTTCCACTTTGGCATAATTTGAGTCGTAGAATCAAAATATGGAGAAAACATTGGTTTGTTATTTCAAGTCCGATTTTGTGCCAAAATACCTATGTTGGAACAGTGCTACATATAAATATAATATATATCCTAAGTCATGCTTTCGAGACCTGGAAAACGCCAATTAAATTTCGACAATCGGTCCGTTAGAGCGGGTAATATAGAACTATCTTTCTTTGGGGGGTGGGTGCAAGGTTTACATGAGAACTATTTCGATTTCTGTTTTCTCCTATTATCTGAAATTCAGTATAACTTAATTCTTGAGGTTGCTGGTACAATCTTCTTTATATTTTTCATACTGGAACTTTTTCCGCCAACTCTGCACTTGCAGAATACTAAGTTTAATAACTTGGAACAGTTGTCGGGAAAATCTAATTTTAAGCAGTGTACAATTTGACTCGTGAATTTCTTAGTTTCTTTACATTAATAATGAATGAGAAAACTGGATTTTGCATGATTATTGTGAGATTACACATCTATATTGTTATCATTTTATATGTTACACATCTAAAACTCAAAATATTTTCAAAAAATTTAACTTCGAAAATCGTACTTCTATCAAGCATTTTATAACAACTACAATTTGGGTTTTCTTACTCGCAGTTCTTCTAAATATTACCATAAATCGATATAATTATGTTGATAAATAAACAAATGATAACACATTAGAAACAAAATGGCGATAAAAAAGACAAGATTGTGAGAAGCATGCAAGATAAAATATTGCAAGAAACGTGGTTTCCACTAAATTTAGGAATTTTTTTCAATTCAGAAAGTTTGAAAATATATTAATCTTATTATATCCTTTTAATAATTCTCCTCTACAGTGAAACAGAGAAGAAAAACGTATTCGTGAATTATACATTAAAATTTTGAAGCAATTTCTTTATTCTAATTAGCTTGCAACTTGCTCCTAATATATGCCAATATAATAGAAAAAAATCAAAGCTTAAAGCTGGATATATTTTCATTAATATGGTAAATTAATATAACAGTATTCGTTAAAATATTAAAAAAAGGTTAAAATTGTAAAGGAAAAAAATCCATACCTTAAGTAAAAATTACAACTTTTTCGTATGCTAATGTTTTCAATCTCATAGCAACAACTGCTTATGTAACCTACTTCTGCTTGTTTTATAAGTTGCTTTGTGTGAATATTTATCTTTTTTGTGAAAAAGGATACCAGAAGAAATGAATCGCTACATAACGTCAGAAATATAATTATAAAATTGTTCAGAAAGGAAAATATCTGAGTGAAACATCGGAAATGAAAGTCATGCTACTGGTCCAAGTTTCAAAAGCCTGTATTTAAGAATAAGTTTGAAAAGCATTCGTTCTGGGGGAGGGGGGGCAGACGAATGATCAATTTCGAAAAAAATCAAATATTTTTGTAATCTCTTCTTTAATTGCGTCTGAAGTTCTTTCGAGAATAATTGGAAATTTGTTTTAAAAAATCTGGCTTCACAAGTAAGCTAACGAAGAGAGGAGATTGGTTTTGTAAAGAATTCATTAACAAAGAATTTTATCATTAAATAATTGTTTTTGGAGTGAGAAAAAATTTAATCGTTGGCAACTAGATGGGCACAAATCAGTGTGAAGGAATTCTAGAGAAGTCATGAAGAAGAAAAATATGCAAATAACGGTAAAACATAATGGTACAAATATAATGATGTTCCTTCGTAAGGTGACAAAGCGGGTTGGAAACTTGTGCATAACAGATGGCATTTCGAATCGTTAGTGATTATTTGAGCCCTTTGAAAACTTGTTTGTAACAAATGCGCAAAACTAAAGCTTTCTGGAAATTTTTATTTTTAATATGACATTGATCTCAAACACAAAGCTCGAGGTGTGAAGTGGTCGTACAATAAATACACCACATATTCTAAAAACTCCACCATCAGACGTTAGCTCAGTTGAAAAGACGTTAGGGAAGAAATGAAAAGGAAAATTCAGTAATTCTCAGCATTAATTAAACAATTAAACATAACTTTAAAGCATTATTTAATATAAGAGAATGAAAAATAACAAAGAAGTGTACTTGGATTTGAACAATGACTATACGTCTAGCATGTTATGTATATGAATTAATACCTTTCCCATTGATTTTTTGACTATATACAAAATTATGTGTTTATTTTATTACATTGCAGAGATTCTTTCGAAGAAACAGACTTAAAAAATTGTCTCGGAACTCAAAATTGGGATCTCCTGATTGCTAGCCGGACATGCTGCAAATTACACCACGAAACCACGCAATAAGCAGGAAGAAAATACCTTTTAGCATAAGATAAGCTTACAGCTTATCGATGCTCATTGTGATAAATATGTGCTGAAATAATATATGATGATTTCATTTGTTTAAATATACCCAACATAATTAATGTAAAATTTATTCTTAAAATTTTAAAGTGATTTCAATTCATACAAGTCTATAGATACTTTTTTCTGCGTATTATCTGAGCCAAATAGGAAAAAAAAAAGCCTTTTTAGGATACTTCGTATTATTACATAAATATTGTACTCTAAAATACCACCAAAAATGATTTAAGATCCGACTCTTTCACAAAAAATTTTTAATCTATGTAAATTAATTTGTTTCTGTAGGCTTTTATATAGAAATAATCAACAGAAGTCATTCAACACACAGAAAATAATTAAAAATTTGTGAATATCATTTTTCTTCTTATTTCTTTGCATCTTATTCCTAAACTTAACTCCTGTAATCAAATGCATTATTTAAACCATGCCAAAACCACAAATCTGTATTTTATTTCCAGCTCGTGGGCTACATGTTCAGTTGTTTATAATAAATAAGGAAAAAAATAAACTAACTTTTTTTTCCTTTCTCGGAAGAGAAAAAAAAAATATTATATATTTCTCAACATCAGCACGTTTAGATAGATGTGTGTATAAAAAATAGCATCATAAAATGAAAATGAAAATTCTGTCAAGTATATATTATGAGTAATTATACACCGATAAATTTGGATTTTTGGGATTTAATTGAATGGTTACAGAACGATTTTGAAGTATCTAAAACCTTAAGCAGCAACTTTGTGAATCTGTGTTATTTAGTAAATCACCAATAACTAATATACATATATATTCTGAAATACATATAAAAATGTTATAGTCAAAACTGAATTTTTCCTAGAATTACTTTTACGTGCATTTCTCTTGATTTGACAGATTGGTGATTTTGGCGCATTACCAGCAAGCAATACAGTTTCAGGGAAAGGGGGAAATTATTTATTGTATAAATTTTATAATGTTAACATACAATAATACAAATTCTTTTAGAAACTTTTGCTAATCAACAATTTTAATTAACATTATATTTTCTAATGAAATTCATTCATGATAATCTCTTTCCTAGCACTGGTTTTCTCTTTACTTCCTCTCTTAAAAATTTCAAAATTGATTTTACTTATTAAATAAAGTAATTTTAATATTAAAGACCATTTCAACATTTAAAAACAGAATTAATTTAATTAAATTTATTTATAAAAATCTGTATTCTTTTCTGTTTCACTTTCTGCTTTTCTTTTTTAAATTTTCCTAATTAACTTTACAAATAGAATAATTTTAATATTTGGAATAATTTCTAGCATCCGGAAAAGATTAGCATTAAAACTAATTTAATTTGAATTAATTTTATCCACTTTAGTTACAAAATTGAAGCTTATTTTAAACTAAGATTATTAAATAATTTAAAGTTTGTTTAACTCAACCAAAATGAATAAATTTACAATTTAAATCAATTAACTAGTAAGATATAAAAGTATGATTAATAAATTAATGAAATTCTTATCTATCGTTTAGTTCTGAAGCATACACAAGTAAGAAAATATTACTTTAAATATTCCAAACCTTTCAATATATCTAATTAAAATACTACTTAAATAAATCTAACAAGAATAAATTAAAATCTTTCTTTAAAAATTCTAAATTTTACGTACTTGTTTTGAAAGTATGCTCGTTTCTCTTTATGTTATTAGCTCAGGAACTGGAAAAAGAATAGATACATTTTATTTATTATTTCTTATCAAAATTTCACTTCGTGGCATCGAACCAGTTTCGAAAAGCGTATATAAACTCAAGAACGTAAAGAAGTCCGCAGCACGTGCATTAGACGTTGCAAATCGACACGTCCCGTATTTATTATGTTATGCGAGAAATTCCACAGGTAAAGCGGTAGTTACTTAAACTATGGTAGCGGCCTCTGGTGTCGACTGTAAATAAATTTTCAGCAAATGTAGACAAATAATGCTTTTTCGCAGTAAGTCCAATGACAGCAAAACATTACTTTTTCTTTATGTCATTCCTTAATCCCATTTTCTTTGTCTACTCATGCCATTTGTACTGTTTTACGCTAAATGCTTTCGTAATTTAATTATTTTTCTTTTGAACTGAGTTCCAATTTGGGTACATATCTCGAAAGGGACATTTAAAATATTTGAAAGAATATAGTAATAAACCTCAGTTTCCAATTTTTTTACTACTATTAGATTAAATAATAAAAAATATCGTTTATTCTAAGTATAAAAGGAAAACATACAATATGCGAAGTTATTAAAAGAGAGATTTATATTATTAACTCCTGACGGTTAATTAATTAATCAATCGTCATTAATTAATTAATTAAATATTAAAGATTATTTAACCCTCTTTAGAATTTTTAATGTGCAAAGAAGTAGGCGAATCATGCACATTTAAACTATTTTGCACTTGACAGAAAAACAGCCGCACCAGGGGCCAAGTGGTTAAGAGCGCTGAATACTGGTAGTTCGACTTGACTTGTGTTCGATCCCAGGTGAACGGGCTGGCTGCATGGTTGGTTTTCGTGGTTTTGTGCATGTGTTACGTGAATATGAGCCAGTTTCGCTTAGAAAGTGCTCTACGAAGGGATCCTTCCTCTAAAGTAGATTGTCCTCTTGGCTTTTCCATATTAAAATAACCCAACCTTGAGGAAAAAAAATAGTAGCTAGCAGTAACGAAATTCTAGATAAAATTAATGTATATCGTTTATTTATAACTTCAAAACTACTTTTAGCATTTTAACCTTAAAATTGAAAATCTGAAGGAAAAAAAAAAAAAAAAAACCCGCAAAGTAGTCATATTCGCACAATTCCCTACAATATGCAGGAAAATCGAAAATCTTGCTAAGGAATAGAAAATCTAATAATGTTTTTCCGCCGAGTTGATTTTGGCAATGCAAAAACCTTTTCTACGTCTTTTGTTTTCTTGTCCCCAATCGTTTGATCTCATATTGCGCTTTCCAAAGTTCTTTTTATGTAAAAGCAGATTTCTATTTCTATTTTATAAGTTTTTCGCTATCCCAAAACAAAATAAACGAGTGATTTATACTATCTTACAAAATTGTTTAATAGCAGTGAGAGCAGCGTCCATTTTAACTGAGTATTGATTTCAAATATGTATATCATAACCAGTTTAATGTAAGCAAACTGTCATGAATAGAAACTAGTTCTCTAAATTCAGTTTTGTTGATATAGTAAGATTAAAAAAATAACTGATGTGGACAGCACGACTTCTTCTACTGCGTATTGACTTACACACATTTTTTTGCTGCATTTCATTTAAACTTATTTCCCAGAACTTTGTTAGAGATATATTTCGCATTCAGCTAATTCAGTTCTCATTTAACGGCAGGGCAAAAATGCATAAAACCTCAAAACATCTTCATTCGGCTAACAAGCAAGAAGACCAAATTTTCGGTGATCAAAATTGAAAATTAAGTTCCATTGTACAAAAAGTCACTGAAATTGGTGCACCAACTTACTTAATTAAATATTCTATAAAGAGTATCAAATGTAAACAAACAGCGGCTTCATTAAGCTTAAAGTCACTTAAACTGTTAAATTGTTCATAATTCTACAACTATTGCATACAAATTAACAAAAGTCATAAAAATCTTAACCGAAACATAATAACAACATAATTCAATCCCTTTTAAAGCAAAAAATGCACTATTTATCAACATATAAGAATAAAAAAAAAAACCTGAGCTCATCAAGCCAGATAATAAAGTTAAATTATATGTATAAACGTATATCTATATACATTTGGTGCAGTCGATTGCAACCAAAAAGGGAGGTGCACAACTACATGTTATAGCAGTGCTATGTGCAAAGTTTCAATGTTCTACGGCTACTCGTTTTTGAGTTTTGCGAGATACATACGTACGTACAGACGTCACTAAAATAACTCTTCGGAATCCATTTTATGATCCGTTTTGGAAAAATGAGTTTCTTTATTCTGTCCATACGTACAGATGTCGCGGAAAAACATCGTTCAAAGAGATTCGAGAGAGGTCAAAATGGATAGTTTCATTAAAATACGATACTCGATTTTTTTTTTCATACTTCCTTTACTTTGTACAAGGAAGTGGTAAAAAATAATCCTGTTAGATAAGTATTCAAGCTTACTGGTAAAAGATAATATAAACATACTGTTTAGTCTCTGAAGAGATAACACATATATACACCAAATAGAACTGACTGCGAAATCTAATCAGAGAATTCAAGCAGAAAAGCAGAGCCCACCAACGGCCGAGCGGTAAAGTCGCTGAACACTGGTAGTTCGGTCCGAGATTCGAATCCCGCAAACGGGCTGTTTGCATGTGCGTTTTCGGGGTTTTCCCCATGTGTAACGTGTATACGAGCCAGTTTCCCTTCGAAAGTCCTCCACGAAGGCATCCCTCCATTTAGGCAGATAGCCCTAGTCTGCTTTGCCATAATTAAATACACACACACAAGCAGAAAAGCATAGCGAATTCGTACGCAATATTTTTATGTTTTCCTTAATTTCAAAAAACCTAACACAAGTTTAAAAAATCCCCCAATCTTCTATATTAAAATCGATGATGTATATTACCCCGTCTTCCGCAAAGGGTTCTTATTTGGATAGAAAATCAAACCGAAAAAATATGATCATCATAAATAAAGAAAATATATATAAAAATGCCCCCTATAACAGAATAACTCTAATTAGCTGATCAATATTCTACACTTTATGTCACTCAAACGGTATAGTGCTTACGAAAGCTGATTGCGATACCGGAGGGCCTGGATTCGAATCCCGGAGGCATAATGGCAGACCGCACATTGAGTTGAACAGTGTTAAGCGAATTTCGCTTACTGCGCATGCTTGATGGTGTACCTTTGGCGCGGGGAGAAATATTGGCGACTAAGCAACCCTACGCTAGCTTATTCGTGATCTCTATGGCTGTCGAGTGATGTTTACAATTGCAATGTTTGTCAATAACAGTGCATTTAATATTTGTTAACATATGTTCGTAATAATTCGTTACTTAGATGTAATTTGTTCACATGTTATAATTCAGTAATTGTAAACTGGAGATTCTAGCTTAGTTTGTTAACGTATATCCGCGCTTTTATTTTCTCATTTTAAAGAATTTTATAACTAGCATTAAGGAATTGTAAAATTCAGTGTTATTTGCAAGCACTTGTTATATTCCTCAGTATTTATTTATGCATGTACGGATGGAACGTATGGTAAATCCTGAATTGTTTTTATTGCTTAAAAGTATAATGAATAAATTTTCAACTAATATATCCTAAATTTCAGTCTTTTTCTGAAAGAAAATTTTTACAGTTCCAAAGGAATGTGCAGTATTTCATAAGTATTATATCTTGCATTTTGAATGCAAAAACTGCTTCACATAACTTCGCAATAATTTCAGCTTTCTAATTGTTTGAGCAGTACAGCAAAAAATAGTATTTTAACACAGTAATTAATTTACACTTACATTATACTCTACGAAGTTTTAAACGCCAGATTTGTTTACAATCAGATGGGGGTACATATACCGTATTTATCTTCTTTTCAAATCGCGCCAACATAGTTATTACGCCAAATTCTTTTCTGAGCATGCGCAGTATGCGACATTCGTTTAACACTGTTTAACTCAATGTGCGGTTTGCCATTACGCATCCCGGAGAAGGCATGGTTGTAACTGTCGGTCCCCTTTATAGCAGGCAAAGGTAGCCCACCTATTAGGTGCCTCCATAATAAAGTGACCAAGCCAAAGTCCGCTGAGGGCCCTCCATTGAGCAAAAAAATACTATCTTGCTTTTAATATCTTCCAACAAGTTTTATTTGGAACCTTGTTTGACGAATAATTTTTAAAACTTCGGTGTGATAACAATCGTCAAACCCGGATAAAGCGCAGGGACACAGGCATTCAGGCCTTCTATGGAATTCACAGGACAGCTTTCCAGTTTCAAGTTCAATCACTGCGCTACGCATTATTTATTTCCTCCATAAATTTTCATATGTTGGTGAAAGAGATGGAAATTTACAAATCAGAATTATTTTTATTTCACTTTTTTAAATGTTCATGTTTGTCCAATCGTTTGTTATTCTATAGTGAATAAGAAATGTTTTAGAATTAATTTTTTATGCAAAGCAGTTTTCTTTAAGTAGTCTATTCTTTTTATAGCTTACTTCGAAATTGCGTTTATTCACTTACTAACTTAAGTTACTTGCTCACTTACTTCCTTAAGTTACTTACTCACTTACTTACTTAGAAAATTCAGTTTCCATCCTGAAACCACTTACGTTGCTATAAGTAAAGCAATGTTATTATTTAGGAGTTAAATGTCTTATGTTTTAACAGTTATCTAAGTTGGCAATTCGTCGGGCCGGCTCGTGTATTAAACGAGTAGATAGCAATCTGAAAACAGTTGATAGTGATGCACTAGGATAGCACGTGGCGGTGAATTTTTATCAGTTTGTATATATATGTTGTTATGCTTAAACAATACGCTGTTGTAAATATACTAAAGCATTTACTTATATTTCAGGAATATAAATTTGTATTGATTTTATGCTTCTGATAACTTACTTTATGCTTTATCTTATTGTTCTTTGATTATATATTTTAAAGACGCTGACTTTATTATTAATGTATTTTAACAGTTCTTAATTAGTTAATTTTTTAATTAATTAATTATATTTTGCGAATTTAAAATCTGAAGGATGAAATTATTTATAGATAAACATTAAAATTTTGTAGATACTGAGAAAATATTTGCCCAAAATGGTGAAATCTGGCACTATATCGAAAAATCTGTAGATGGTTTGGATGGTTTTAGAAACGTGGTTTGAAAGATAGGTGAGTGAAGGTTTTGACAATACACTAGAGAGAGAAGGGACTCTCAGACCCAGTCTTAGAAAAGACCACACACGCTTATGATGTTCCAACACCTAGAGGCGATCCAAGGCGGCATAACCTGCTTTGCAACCCAGAGGGGCAAAATTGTGCAAATTACGCAGGCAAAATTGCACAGGCAACAGGGTTCGCAGCGGTCCTTATAAGTGCTTATAAGTCCTTATATTTGAAAATAAAATATAAAGGCCCTTATAGGTGCTTACGTTTTTTTTAAAAGCCTTATTTTTTTGTTTTTAGTGCTTATTTTTTGCTTTTAGTGCTTTTTTTTTTAATCCTTTGTTTTTAATGAACGCGCATTTTTCCCCCGTACCAAAGCCGAAACTAAATAAACAACTTTTCTTCCTAATATGGAATGTCAGATGGTGAGTCATCCCGGAAATAGCTTTTCCCCCTCTCTCTGCATTAACATAACCTTTGCTATGCACGAAGAGTACAGACAGGTGCCCGTCGTTCTATTGGTCAAAGAATTGCGAAAGCAGTAGAAAATTCCGCTACATTCGGCATTCTTTTCCTCCCACCCAAATACTACACACGTTTGAATTTCTATCAAGATCTTAAAAATTTGCATTCTCGTTCCGCTTGGTCAGTTCATATTCGTGTTTATTATGATCGTTATGCTTATATTATGAGCATATGTATGAATGTTTATAATAACAAATAACATAGTTGCAGTAACTGCTGAAGTATAGTAAAGTTCCAAAAATGGTTGTGTTTTAACACTGATTAGCTTTCTAAGGAATAATATTCGGAGTGGCTTAAATAAAGGGAAAGTAATCGAATAGTCAAAATAATTTCATTTTTTTGGTCAATATATTATACAGCACGAAGGTTGGGAGGTCTCCCCTTTCTCTGCAAAATCTTGAATATTGAAACTGTTATAGTTCGCTGCAAAACAAGCAACGGACTTTTTTTTTTGGTTACTTTCCAATCTGGATTGAATAGGACTAAAAGTTCTGCGGTTTATCAACCCAAGCGAAGAATGATTCTATTCCGGAAATTTAACGCCCTCTGTTGAAAATTAGAATAAAAAACACCCCAGTTATTTAGTTCTTTATTCTCCCAATACCGGCAGTTGTTGATTCCGATTGCGTAATATCACGTAGGGAAGAATTACGGCGCACGTATTGCGCGATAACGTTTGCGATATTTTGCAGAGATAATTAATTTTGATGTTCAGTCCGAGATTTGTTTATAAACACTTACTTACTGACTGAGAGTTTTACTGTGCTTGCTAAGCAGAATATTTTTTAGTTCCGTTGGTTTATTTTTATATGATGCACATATTGAAATGTCAAAAGCATTTATTAGCGGGAAAATCTAAAGAGCGGCTACAGTCTACCCCCCCCCTCCGCTCCTTCAAGTTACGCTCGACTGTCCGAATATTCGCCAATTTCAAGTATGCGGGTTAGTTAAGCTTTTACTGTTAAAGATGGCTGCATGAAGCAAATTTCTGTCTTCTGATTTCAGAAATGTTCCTCTTTTTTACTTAAATTACTTTGCTTGAAATTTCTGTTAAGAGAAAACTGATATACAATGAAAATTTAGAAAATGTTCAGAATTTATATTTAAATTATTTAAATATTAATATGAGTGGATGTATTTATTATTAGGTTCCAAACGAATACAATAAATATGCCTTATTATTATTTATTTTCTCTATTTTGAACTGAAATTTCATCATTAAATCTTGTAATATAGTTTTGTTCTTCATAGTTTTTTTTCTCTCATTGTAAACTAGTTCTGTAAATCGAACTATTATTTAAAATTAAAAAAAAAAAAAGTAATTATTTTCCATGGTTGAGGTAATGCTTATTCTCTCTTAATAAGTACTTCATTTCTCATATTTTAAATTACAACTCTAATTTTTAAGGTTATGCAGTTGTGTATGATGTAATTAGACAGGTGCTTATTTTTTTTTTTAAAATGTGCTTGAAAAGTGCTTATAGGTGCTTATTTTTTTAACTAAAATGTGGCCATGAACCCTGAGCAAAAGGTGTTATGAAACGCAAGTCAAGGTAGCCGGCAAGCAGCCGCTAACAAAGGAAACAAAGATCAATGTCAAAGATTGTCCCCTAGTATTGACTAAGAGGAGCCAAACTCCCAAGGACAGCCTTCAATAGCCAACAATGTAGCGTCCTTACAACCAAGGGGCAAGAAAGTACCAGTACAGTCGCTGCCAAGCCTGAACCTACCACCGAATAAGCGATGCTTCCAGTCACTCCGAAGACTGAATTTTTTTTACCTCAGACGTCAAGTCTGTCTAGATACAGATCTCTCCTCGGGGGTCGACGTAGAGAACTCTGCAAAGCTACTGGCTAGGATCTATACCTAGGCAGCCTCGGCCACGAGGGTGTGCAAATTATGAACCTAGTCGTGTTCTAGAGGCCACGCAAAGATCACTTATTAGTCTGCACGGTGGTCTCTCAAGTCCAAGAGTTCAAGGCTCTAGTAGCCCGGGCTGGCGTCCCGGGTACTGCTTGAGGGTGGCGTTCCGGGTATGCTAGTAATGTCCTTGGTGTGTACGGCAGCCCGTGGGACTGGCAGGTAGCAAATCATTGACAACGATCAGTGTCACAAAAGCGATACCTCTCACTCTCCAAGGTGCGATTGCGGGGGTTGAATCCCTGTACCTGGTTCAGCAGGGCGAGGGAACTGTTAGTGTCATTTACTTGACCGAAAGAGGAATGACCGTAAATAGCTATGTACATGTCTAGCCAGAACGTCAAGTGTAGGCTCCCCAGTCGACTCCTGGGAGTGATGAAGGTTTTAATAGGAAAAGCCTTCATTCTCTCCAACTTTAGGATGAAACTAAAATCTTGAGGAGAACCCATTCAATCGAGTTCCATTTAAGAATTTTCAAGAAGTTTGGAATTTTTTTCAAGGAGCAGATTTTGAACCTTAATTCAGTGAAAAAATTTTCAGTTTAATTCGTCTTTTTTTTTTAAAACCCGACTTTGTGAATTTCTATAGCAAGATATTTCAGTCAAAAACAGCTGAATCTGAGGTAATTTTTCTTCTTTCAACGATCATTTTGGCAACATACTGGTTCTTCTGAAATTTGTGTACTATCTGCGGCATAATCAGCTACTTTCCTTCATTTGCTTCATTTGCGTTTTTTGATTAACAAACTCAAGGATTTCAAAGCGAGCAATGGCAACGTTGTGCAGAAAAAACATTTTTATCTCCAGCGCGTGAGTCTCTGTATCGGAAATTCTAAAGATATGCTCGTTTTAAAACTATTTTGCGATATTGCTGTTGCACTGGATCTTATGGTTTAAGTGCGAGGAACATGATATTTAATAAATAAAGGTAACACACAAAATGTTAAAAAAACGCCCTTTTGAGAGTAATATAAAATCTGAGAGCTTTTCAGTTTTTATTATTATTATTAGTCCAAAGGGATTTGAATCCCGAAGGACTATTAGTTTCGTTTTGGCATTTTGCGTCGGACTCATAAATGTCGGTTCACTTTTCAAACTGTTGCCACAAAATGTTAGAGTCCTGCATTATATTTGAAGAAATTAAATAATGAAAAATCTGCATAAATGTATGTATATTTCGCGTATTGTGATAAAACAACGGTACATAGAGTCATCGAATTTTGAATAACGTAATCCTCCAACGAATATGAGCATGTGGAAGACCAAATTTGAAATTTGAAATTTGTTTTATGATCGATTTCCTATTTTTTAAAACTTTGACGAATTTTTGATTAACAAACTCAAGGATTTCAAAGCGAGCAATGGCAACGTTGTGCAGAAAAAACATTTTTATCTCCAGCGCGTGAGTCTCTGTATCGGAAATTCTAAAGATAGGCTCGTTTTAAAACTATTTTGCGATATTGCTGTTGCACTGGATCTTATGGTTTAAGTGCGAGGAACATGATATTTAATAAAGAAAGGTAACACACAAAATGTTAAAAAACGCCCCTTTGGACGTAATTTAAAATCTGAAACATTTCAGGTTTTTTTTTTTTTTTTTAACAAAAATCGTGTTTTCCTATCTAACTAGCCTGTTTGATCAGAAGATAAAATTCTCACCGGCGATGATACGAAGGCATGCTAAGAAGGCGGGAGAAATACCTAATCAGTTCATATCAAAGTGTTCAGCTTCTTTACTAAGATGGCTTCACAAAACTTCTTTTTGACTTTTTATTATTAGTGTTTTATGTGTTTACTTTATGTGTTAAATATCTTGTTCTTGGGAGTTTGCTCCACATAAAACTCAAAACATCAAATATATCTCAAAATATTTAAAAACAGCATATTTTTAGCATTATAAAAATTATTTTTTCTCAATACAGTGCTCCCACTGCTCAGTTTGAAATCATTGAGTTTGTTAGTCAAAAATTCGTTAAAGTTTTACAAAATATGAAATAGGTAATAAATCAAATTCGAAATTTAAAATTCGGGTTTCCAGGTGCCCATGCTCGGGTGGAGGATTACATTATTCAGAATTTGACAGCTCTGCGTACCGTTGTTTTTTCACAATGCGAGAAACATGCATACATTCATGCAGATTCTTTATTATTTAATTTCTTTAAATAGAAAACATGGCGATAATACTTGGTGGCAACATTTCGAAAAGTGATATGCTTTTTATAATAATTCAACGTAAAAGGCTGTTTCGAGACTAATATCCCATTCGGGACGAATGTCCCATTTGGGCTAATAATTTGGCTGGGCCATGGAAGAAACAAAATATACTTCGATACTCTGGCTTACTTTATTTTTCACTACCATAAAGTGTGCAATAGAATTTGTTTTTCCCTAATAACTCATTTTTGAAGACTTCTGTATACCACTATCTCTTTCTCAAGCATGATCAGGAATGCTTCATTGTCATCTATTGCATTTGAATTACCTTTAAAATTTTCCGCATAAGATCTATATATTTTCCTTACGTTCCTTCTTGATAATCAAAGTATGGATAGTACGGTAGCATACTGGCAATTTTATAATGGGAAAACTATTAAAATTATCTGCCTGTTCAGAGATATGGCTAAGGAGATGATTCAAGGGAAATGGTCCATATTTATGTTTCCTATGATGAATATTTATATATTCTATATTACTTACTTATTTATGTTTCCATTTTTTATTTATGATTTCTTTTTTAATTATTATTTTTCCTTTATTGACTTATTTATTTTGCTTGACATAATATGAAACTGAAAACTACTGTTTACTCTAAGAACTTCATGTATCGTAATTTAAGAAAGATTTGTCCAGACACGACGCTTACTTTTTTTACGTATTAAAAGTTTCAGTGAAGAAAGAACACGGAATTCGTCCCACACAAATCATGTTCACCAGGCTGTTCAATTCGAAAAGATGCAGCCCGAAACTAATTAGAAAGAGGATACAGAATGGTAACTTTTTCATGAAACGAAGTTTCGTTTCTCTAAATTTTCTTTGCATGTTGTGCAAGCAGATCCGGTACTTCAATCATTAGTAATTCCACTTTGCATTTTTGTTTCAATATTTTAAGCGATTTAGAAAGAAAACAATATTGTGAAACTTTCTTAGGAACCTGTCCTTACTAACAAAGCATGAAAGAAGCTTTCTAAAACTTTTCTTTATTATTTGTAAAATTAACATTTAATTTTCTTGAGCTGATAGCATTTTTAGCCCAAAGAGGCAATTTACCCAGAAGGGCTATTAATTTTATTTTAGCATTTTGCGCTGATTCACTATAAACGGCGAATCGCTTTTTAAATTGTTGCCACCAAATATTAGAGCCTTATATTTAAAGAAATTAAATAATGAAGAATCTATAAAATTGTATGCATGTTTCTCGCATTGTGATAAAACAACGACACCTATAGCCATCCAATTGTAAATAACGTACGTCTCCACCCGAATATGGGAATCTGGAAGCCCAAATTTGGAATTTGTTTTACTATTTATGTCATATTTTGTAAAGCATTTATGATTTATAATTAAGAAACTCAACGATTTAGAAGCGAGCAATGGCAACACTGTACCGGGAGGGGGAATTATCTCCATCGTGCGAGACTGTGTATCGGAAATTCTAAAGATATGCTTTTTTAAATATTTTGTGATATTGCTGTTGAATTGAATTTTATAGTTTAAATTCTAAGAACATGATGATTAATAAATAAAGGTAACACAAAAAACGTTAAAAAACGCCCCTTTGGGCGTAATGTAAAATCTGAAAGGTTTCATATTTTTTTTTTTTTTTAAATTATCTTTTCTGTGAATGCCTTTAACATGCTCTTTCTCTTATAAAAGCATAAGATTATGTAAATTACTGATCAGCAGGCAGGAAAAGAAGAGAGAATATGACTAATTAAGTTATTGGATACACTGTAAAAAAAAGTTCGCTCTTTACAGGCAAAAGTTTTGTAAAGTTACAGAAATCAAAAAGTTACAGAAGAATTTCCTGTAATGGTAACAGGTTGAAAGCAAACTGTAGCGGTAACAGCAGATTTGCTTGTAACATTACAGATAATGTTTCAGTAGCCGCGCGGAAGAATCACGTGACTGACTGGAAATTAGCCAATCAGGAGAAAAGTGTTTGAAAGCTAATTGCAGAAAAAACCATGGCTGAATGCATGTTGGATGTATAGCGCAGGTAAGTAAGAAAATGTTTACAATTACTACTTGAAATATTTTTTCATTTTATGCAGATTATTCTCATGCACTTTGCACTGTTATATGTAGTGAGTAAGTATTTAAACGTTTAAGCTTTGCGATTAATTAATATCAGTGTTCGTAATGTCTAATGAGTTGAAAGAGTGCAAAATATTTATTCCAAATGCAGATCTAATAGTAGTATTTTGTCATTGTGCATCCGATAAATTACGCCTTCAACTGCCCTTATTATTATTTAAAACTAATTATTCCAAAATTTAATCACTGTTTGTGGTATATAACTGAAATGGTAATGTGGTTGTTGGAAACAAAACTAATCATTTTAGCGTTCTTTTCCAATCGTCTGACCAATGAACGTTTGACATCTTTTTCCCGGCAGGCCTTGCGAGAAACGTTTATATAAACATTTAGAATTCTGAATGTAATGTATATATTTTTTTGCTTACTAGGTTTAGTTTATTCTTTTTCTAGGATTATCTAATTAGTTATACCTGCTTTATAATTCAGTCTAATATGTTTATGTACGAGTGTGTTATGAAGTAAAATTACAAAAACTTGAACAACGCGGTCGAGAATCTCGTTTATTCCTTTAGTGTAATAATATTTTTTTCAGTGGTATTAATTTCTTACGAAAATATTATAATTCCAAAATGAAGTAATTATATTGATTAAAAATATGCCGTATCATACTTTTCGTAATGTTTTGTTTTACTAACTAGATGCAACTTAATTATTCCATATATTTTAATATACCAATATCAACAGGGGAAAAATGGAAATGACCTAAAATATTTTTCTAACAATTCGTTAAACTAATTATAAAACAAAACTAAAATTTTGTGCATTATTTCCAAAAATATCATTTCATTAATATTTTATAAATCACAACATATATTATATTGTATATATAACTACCATTGCATACTTATAAGTTTTTAAACATTTAATGTAGAATTTATGTTGATTTTATTTTGCCCAGTTTTAATACAGTTTTGAAGTATGATAGTCTTGTTACTAGGATAGCATGAATCTGCTAATACAAGTTAAATACATTTCTTGACAAATGTTTCTCTTATTCATGTAATATAATATATAAATCATAAAATAAGTTTTCTTAAAAATAAATTATTATTGTTTATTGGAATTTAAAACAATTCTGTATCTGTATGTTGTATTAAAAATAAAATAATAATGAATTTTTAATGAAGCATTGATTTTAGCATTAACAGTATATATATATATATATACACATGAATAAATGGAAATGCAAGCTACTTTTCCTTACAAAACCGCCTATGAATATATACTTTCCTTTAGGCTGATAGGCCCACCAGCGGCCGAGCGGTAAAGACGCTGAACACTGGTAGTTCGGTCCGAGGTTCGAATCCCGCGAACGGGCTGGCTGCATGGGCGTTTTCGTGGTTTTCCCCATGTGTAACGTGTATACGAGCCAGTTTCCCTTAGAAAGTCCTCCACGAAAGGCATCCCTCCCCTTAGGCAGATAGCCCTAGTGTGCTTAGCCATAATTAAATACACCACACCACCTTTAGGCTGATAGCCTTTGCATGCTTTGCCATATTCTATCAATGCAAATATGCAGAAAATTTTACTTTCTTTGAAAGTTAATACCGGAAATAAAATTCAGTGCATTTGTAAACTACATTAGTTCTCTTATAGCTTGGCATTTAATTGCCCAATGATTTACTAGTCCAAACAAAGGCAGAATTCAGATATCGTTCAAATAAAAGAAAATTAATAAGGTCTGATTTTTAGACCTATATATGAAGATTTATTTTTTTTTAAATATTATTTTAAGTCAACCAAATTAATTTCAAATTTAAGTAAGTATTCATGCCTTTCAGTAGCATTATTTTTGATATCTTAAATTAAATAACTGAATGCAATATTTCTTGTTAATAAAAGAAAAGCAATGTTTTGAAAGACTAGCGAAGCAGATTTGCAAGTTCTAATTACGAAAGGTCCCATGCTTTAAGGGGTCATTTTTAAAAATACTTAATTAAAAAAAATATTTAACGTAAAACTTCCAAACTTCACACATGTGGAATATTAATTCTATATATTTTATCTCATTCTTATTTTATTAATTAATTTCATAGCATTTTGTGTGACACTAGTAGTAATTATTAATTAAATTTTATGCTGTTTCTGATCTATGTTTTGATTTTGTTATTAATTAACGTTAGTTTACATAAGATTTAAAATTATGTAAGGTATAAAAACCTTCTGCATCTATTAATATATGCTGAAGTGAATGAAATTATGCCAGTGAAATTTTTTAAAATCAAAAACAAATTTCTGTGGAAAATTAAAGTTATAAATTCTAAATGCAAACAAAGGAGTGAATTTGAAAGTTATCAAATAAGCCAAAGTGTTGGTCATTTTTTCAGTTTTGCAGAAGAATTTTTATACTTTGCAGAATGGGAATATGATGTTTGGTTTTGTTAGTATTAATTATTACTACTGAATTATTGCAACTTACATTGCAACACGTAATTTAGCTTAAAATTTATTTGAACTTAATTTTCTAATTTATTTTGATCATGTATATTTCATGTGTCATAAGTCTTTGAAATGAACTTAATTCTATTTATTTACACAATTTTTTTAAAGAAGAAAAAGTCACATTTGTTTTGCTTAGTTGCACACGAAGATACATGTCTATATATAGAGAGAGAAAGAGGAGTTATGTTTACTTCCAGACTATTTTCCTCCTTTTATATTATAGTATGAAAATCAAGGGGGAAATTAAGCAATCAATTTAATTTTGAAGGATGTGATTACAATAAGATCATAACCAATCAAAAATATTCATGAATGAACTACTGGTAACTATCATAGTATTATTATTTAAAAGAAACCTACATTCCAATAAGAACGCTTAGTAACATAACCATTTAAGTTATCTAATAAAAGTAATTTTCATTCCTACTTCCCTATACATTGAATTTCACTCTTAGTATTGCCCACTGATACTCCCTAGACCTCAAAGCATTTAATGCATCTGGAACTGCAATTTGTGTCTTTTTCTACAGCATGCAAGTTATCACCGTTTAGTTTGTACTGCCACGAGCAATGATCTTCAGAATTATCGTATTGCGTTGCATATTCCACCCCACCCAGCTTTAGAACCAGATTCTGAAAATTAAAAAAATATTTACATAATTTTCCCCCTTTTATTGCATTCAGAAAATGAATATTCCAAGATTTTAAAATGGATTTATCAACATAATGATTGTTTTCGTCATACTAACAAAGGCAAACTTTTGCACACTTAAGGCCCCGTTGAATCTTTCTCTTCTAACTGTTGAATATTATGTCAGCCTAATACAAACAATGATCTATGATAGTGAAAGCAAATACCAACTGCCATTCACTGTGCAATTTTGCCATATCAGCTGAATGTTCACCCTAGCAAGCATTGGACCACAACCTTCTCTAATTATTTATGTATGATCTGAGGCCTAAGGATTTGCAAGAACAACAATGAGAATGACAGAAGTTCAAATTATAAAGAAGAAATGAGATAACTTATTAGATGTTGCAATTATGTGTATTCTTATTGAAATAGAGGTTTCTTTTAAATAAATAATATTGTGATAGTAGTAGTTTATCCATGATTACTTTTCATTTGTTATATTCCTACTGTGACTGTGTCCTTTGGAAATTAAATTATTCGTTTAATTTTTGCCTCTTAATTTTCGGAAGATAAAATTAGTAAAAATAAGTGGGAATATGGCATCAAGAGCATTAGATATCCCCATTTTCTTGAAGCTGTTCACTATTATTGTTTCATCAATGATAGGCCATGCATCCAAAATCCACTAGCAAATCAGTTAGTAAGATGAAAATGACCACTATGCGGACAAAACATTTAGGGTAACTTGTTTTGTGAGCGCCTTAAGGAAGACAAACATTACCTAAATCTTTAAAACATATTCAGAATCCTGTGCTAAAAGAAAGCTAGGGGGAAAATGTTGTCCGAGTCCCAGTGATTCCTTTGGACGAATATGTAATATTGTTTTAGAAATTTAAGGTAATAAATATAATATTTTTCGAATGCTAAAACAGTTCGAGAAATTTATTCAAGTTCTGAATTCTGAATATAAGTATACTGTATATTATATTTAATAACTATGGTGGCTTCATTTATGAAAATATTTGAATATTGGCTGTTTTTGTACAATGAACCTTCTCTAAGCTACGTGATTCCTGAAAATTTTGATCTTTAAATGATAGTGGGCATCCTAGCGAAGTTATGTTTACTAATTAGTTATTTTATGAGGGATGCTGATTAAATTTAAAAAGTGATTGACTGAGGTAGCTTGTCGTAATGAGACGGTTCACTGTAATCCAATTTTTTAAAGAATTTAAGCTGTTCTTAATTAATTAAGATATTATAAAGAAATATGATTAAAAGTGTTATATAAGCACATGTTTAAAACATCTATTAAAATAATTTTTATAAGCTTTTTAAGAGCATGATTATGATTTTAAAAGAAATGTTTTTTTCTTTATTTAGGAGACATGGTTTACAAAGAGGAGAAAAACCATTCATTTTTTCCAAGCAGTCGAAACGAATTTTTATGAAATGTTTATTAAATTATGTTATTTTTTAATTAATTCTTTTTTTCAGGTTTTATGTAAAGTTTATGAATTAAGTAATAAATTATTTTTACTTCTGTATTTTAATTAGCATATTATTTGCTTCATAGTGTTTCACAATAAAATTATAAATTCAATAAACTTCTTAATTAACATGCTGTAATATAGAGAGAGCATAAAGTTTGTTTTCTGTTGTCACATGTTTATTTCACAATTTTGTATGCGAATCTAGAAATTTATAATATCTAGGAATACTTTTTTAGTATCACTTTCGAAATGGTAAATATTAAGCTTAGATATATTACATATTATGTTTGTAAAAAATTATAGGTAAAATTAAAATGCATTAAATTTTAAGCTAAACTGAAGTATTAATTTTAGAAATAAATTTCTTAAAGGCATAATTGTATTAAGAATTTTAAGGGAAACAAGGCTTTAAAAATTAAGGTCAGTTGGCAAAGTTTTATGCTTATTCAAAAAGCATGACATTAGGTTTTTAATGAAAGACTTCTATCTGTTAATGCAAAGGAAATTATTTGAAGGTAAGTAAAAAAGTTATGCATATTTTCAAACAATAGCAGACTGTTGACAAACACTGAGTGCAGATAAGAATAAAAAAATTAGTTAGACGTTGTAATTCACGCGTATGAACAAAATTTGAATTCCTTGTAGTAACAAAATGAAGTTCATTGCTATGTTGAATTCTTTAATTTACTGAAAATGTCATTTTTTAGAAGGAGAGAATATATTTTTGAAATATGAAGAACAGCTGTTCTGAGTTCTTCATAGAAATATTTCACAAAATGTCTTTTACTGTAATAATATGATCATATCAACATGCAACACGTTTACTCATATAAGTTAAATCTAAAGCAACATGTGTCTATTTTAGCTAAAATTACTAAAAAGAAAGTTCTAGAACACATCTTATTAACTGACACTAACATGCAAATAAAACATACTATTTTTTTCAGCTATTTTACAGGGCAAATATAAGGAGTAGCATATCAATTTGAACTTTTAAATTAATCAAAATGATAATATGAAAGGCCTTTCAATAATATCAGACATAAGTTTCTCTTCATAAAACAAAAATACTCTGCAACAGACTAATGTTACTTTTTGAAAAAAGAACATTGCTGTTGAAAGCACATCTTTTAAATTAATGCTATTCTGAGGTCAAATTGACTAATTTAAAAAGCCAAACTATTATGCTTCACTTGCATATATCTGTATAATGATATACACATGAAGATATTGTTTTACTCAAACCATCTTGATTTCAATATATTTTATTATAATAAGCATCATTTTAGACAAAAAAAATCTACTATTTTTATAAACATATCCTTTAGTATTATCTATGAAAAATATATTCTACACACATAATTACTTAATGGGATATTAGAAGGAAATAATCTGAAACCTCTACAGATACAACCATTGGAATTTTACGTAAGAAAAGTATCTTCTACTCACATAATAACTTGCTATAATAATACAAGTAAATAACCTGTAACGGTTACAGATATATCTGTTGAGATTTTACATGAGAAAAACATATTCTTTCTACATAATTATTTGCTGTAATATTACACGCAAATAATCTGTAACCATTACAGATATATCGTTTGGGATTTTACATGAGGAAAACATGTTCTTTTTACATAATTATTTGCTGTAATATTACACGCAAATAATCTGTAACCATTACAGATATATCGTTTGGGAATTTACATGAGAAAAATATGTTCTACTTACATAACTATATGCTGTGATATTACAAGAAAAAGATCTGTAACCATTACAGGCAAAACTCTTGTAATGTTACAAAGAAAACGCCTGTTTCTGTTACTCAAATAACCCATGGCATCCCAGTTTCCATGAGTTTTCTTAGTAACTTTACAGATTTTTTTTACAGTGTATGACTATATTAAGGTTTTTAGCGATTCCTCTTTTCTTTCCATTGGTAAACTCTTGTGCTGCATGATATAAGGAAAAAAAACAACAACATAACTCAGCCGCTTTACGCAGTCAGCAAAGATTTTACCAAAAATGGGATTTTTGTTCGTTTTTATCTACTTTGTGTGTTGATTCCAAAAAGGGAATCAAATGTTTCCTATCGCCTGCAGATTTTTAGTTCAAAGCAGCTTTGTCCCTGGGGGACTATTGTTTTCATTTTGCGATTTTGCGTCGAATAAATCCGAATGTCCGTTTCATTATTCAAACTGTTACCATCAAATATTATCGCCCTGTATTATATTTGAAAAAATTAAACAATGAAGAATCTGCATAAATGCATGTATGTTTCTCGCAGTGTGATAAAACAACGGTACCTACAGCCGTCCAATTTTGAATGACGTAATCCTACTGCGAATACGGACATCTGGAAGCCCAAATTTGGAATTTGTTTTATTATCGATTTCACATTTTGTAAAACTTTACCGAATTTTTTATTAACAAACTCGAGAATTTCAAAGCGAGCCTTAGCAACGTTGAAACATTTGTATCTCCAAGGCTTGAGACTGCGTGCCGGAAATTCTAAAGATATGTTCAATTTAAAAGTATTTTGCGATATTGCTCTTGAAGTGAAGTTTAAGGTTTAGAAGCGAAGAACATGATATTTTATAAATAAAGATAAAACACAAAATGTTAAAAAAACGCCCCTTTGGACGTAATTTTTTTTTTTTTTTTTTTGGTAACATGAGTTTATTTCCCTTCTATTTAATACTATTATTTCTTTTTTTGTTTCTTTTGGTACTGAAGTTACTACTAACATTATTGCTGCAGTTAAAAAAGGCTTATGAGCTGCATTGTAGTGCGAACTGGATCAAAATCAACCTGAGAAGTACGAAACTTTTAAGACCTTAAGTGAATTATCATTATGTCTTGTAAAGTATCACAGAAACTGAGAAATTTACTTAATGAAAGAACTTACTTTTGAACTTACTTTTACTTAATGAAAAATGTAAAGAACTTTACTTAATGAAAAGCTAACAGAAGGCACCACTCGTGCTTAAAGAATAGCCAGCATTTATGACTTAACGCACTTAGAAATAATAATAGAAAATAACGCACTTAACGAAGTAAATGTTACGTTAGCCCAACGGCTACACAGACAGAGAACAAGAAAGTTGGCTCTGACCTAAGGTCAGGGTAACAAGTCTAATGACGAGAATAACATAACGCCGCAGTATACAGCTCTCAAGAGATTCAAATTATCAACGTGGCCTTCAGCAGGCGTAACACATTCTGATTCTTTTTCCTATCGCGAGCACATTTTGGCCTATCGCGAGCACATTTCCAAAACATCAACATTTTTGTTAAAGAAATTTCCAATCTTATGTGATACATCTGAAATATTAATTTCGGCAAATGGGTTTGAGATGAATAATAATATTGGTTGAACGTTATGGAAATCAGAGAAGGAGTTCAAAATTATTTTTCAGTGCATTTAGGTTTGAGTATTTCTGTGTTTCAATTGCCTTGTGATTATTAATATGGCTTGATAAATTCTGAAAATGGGTGAAATTTTTTCCTTTCATCTGATTGATTCACAAATTTAACTTTATCTGAAAAGCAGTTACAGTCTCAGTCAATTGAAATAGGGTTTTTTTTTTTCCCTCTGAACATCTTCGTTCAGTTTCTTCAGTTTAGCTATTATATCCGTGCAAAATACAGATCGGATAACCAATTATTATCGTCCAATTTTTATAACTTTCGTTTCCGGATTCCAAAAAACTGCTTTATTGCCGAAAGAAGTAAAGAAGTTCTACAAATCGTTGAAGTACTTTTCGCCTGCTGAGCCATCTAACATCGGAATGAAGCAATAAGATTCCATGTTCGCTATTAAGTTCATCAGTCAGCAATCAATTATTTTATAACGTCTTGCAAGATATCTCTTATCAATATAAATGCTTAACATATTTTAACAATTAAGAAATATAAATGAATAGTTATTTTAAAAATATTTTTTGCTCATAGTACCTAATCGGGTTGGCGGGCACATACAAAACGATCGGAGAGCACACTTGTGCTCGTGAGCACAATGTTGGACACCGCTGCTCTAAAATCTTCCTCTCTGTCTATTTTATTTAAATACACGTAAGCTGGAAATTTACACTCTGGCAGGAAAATGGGAAGCGATAACATCAGAAAAGCAAATTAACATGAAATAATTGATTACTAAACGAAACCTTTATCAACTGATGAATAGAAGTTGCCATATTGTAGCCACTTTAACAATTCTGATGCAGAGAAGGGTATTTCAAGATCATTTAACTGAATGCGATTTTTGTTTCACTAATTTGCCTGGAATACTCTTAAAGTATAAACATGCAGCTATTGTGTGGTACGTTGGTACATGATAGCCCACAGTTTCCTATGTCTAATCCAATAACTTCCTACATGTTTGAAAATGAAAATGATCATGATGCCGAGAATATGCTATGTCATGATGAATTACGGTACTTATCTGCAGAAAGCACTCTTTCTTCATCTAGGTCTCACAGTCATATCTAAATGATTTGTACTAAATGAAGAAGTTCAGTGTAATAATTAGCATAAACAAGCAAAAATGTATCCCACATTGCGGTTGCGGAATAACTCATCAGTTCAACTTTATTAAAGCGTTACTGTAGTATACGCTGTATTGATTGATGCGGAAGTTGCAGTGATTGATCGAGAAAAGAGAGAGCAGGGCTTGAAATAGCTTCGTCACGCTTCGGACAGGAATGAAATGGAATTGCGTCATTAATGAGATTGCTGTGCGAGAAAGTTTTGAAGGTTTCTAAGAAATATACGTTCATGGGCGAATTAGAATCAGCAGCAAATGGTCTCCCAAACTGAAATCTGCAATTTTTGTTCCAGCAAAGGGAAGCTACTGAAGCTTTCCTCTGTTTACCACACCGTATGTCTCACTCGCTTATGCTGCATTTTAAAAGATCTGGTGATTTCTTCTCTATATGCAAAGCGGCATTCCCAGTGAATTTTATAAATTTTTTCACGAATGAAAATTTGGTATTACCTTTTGTTTAACTGAGAACATGATTTCACTGGCAGGTTTAAAAGAAATCAGAGACGATCTTGAAACATTTAGAAAGAAAAAGAATTGAGTTTAGCAATGAATGACAGACAAATGAAAGGACAGAAATTAGTTTGGGGTCCCTCAATATAATCTAATGCTATCATTAATTGCAATGCGTTTTTGATTTGGGCTATAATGCGTTAATTTATTAGCCCAAAAGGGCGTTAGCCCGAATGAGTTGTTAGTCTCGAAACTGAATTTTGCGTCACACACGAATCCTTTTTCAAATTGTTGCCACCAAATGCTATCGCTGTGCATTATTTTTAAAGAAATTAAATAGTGAATAATCTGCATGTATGTTCTCTGTACTGTGAAAAAACAACGGTACCTAAAGCCATTAAATTTTGAATAACATCTTCTTCCACCCCGAACATGTGCCCCTAGAGAAGCCTGAATTTTAAATTTCGAATTTTATATTTCATATTTTATAAAATATAATGAATTTTTGATTAACAAACTGAATGATTTCAAAGTGAGCAGTGGCAACACTGCGCTGGCTAAATCATTTTTAATTTCAGCGCGCAAGACTGTCTATCGGAAATTCTAAAGTTATGCTGTTTTTAAATATTTTGTGATTTTTCTGTTGAATTGAAGTTTATGTGACGTAATCTAACGTGATATCTAATAAATAAAGTTAACACATGAAACGTTAATAATGAAATAACACAAAAAAATTTCTGTAATCCATCTTACTGGGAATACAAATATTGATATGATAAACTGAGAAAAGGCTGAAAAAAAAATTTTTTTTAATGTTATGCCAACACTTAGCACTCCCTTGGGAATTCTAAACATATGCTACTTTTAAAATTTTTTTTAATTTTACTGTTTAATTGTATATGGTGTAAGTGCGAAAAAAATAATGCTTAATAACAAAGTTAGCAGGAGTAAACGTAACAGCAGACTGGTAAACTGCGAGCTCAGCGAGAGAGTAAAAAACCTTAACAAATCCTTTTGAACGATCGTCATAATGTGAGCTCTTTCAGATTATTTAAAATCTACTTCACGTAGATTCACTAACCGTTTCTTGTTAAACTAAAGTAGCCAGTTTACTGTAAAAGTAAAAATTTTCATAGTTTTACAACGTCTAAAATAAGTTGTTTGTTGCTACAATGCGTATGTATTTAACTTTATTAGCAACATGCAGGTATTACAACTCATTGAAAGCAGGCTAAGGTTCAGTAGAATGAGAAGCAAGTGCTAATCCAAGTGTTAATCTTATTTCATTTCGATATATATAACAAAATATTCTAAGAGTTTCTAAATTTCCCAAAAGGAACAAATGAAATCATGCGAAATTACTCGTAAAACTCTAAACAGCTCTTAAAACAAGAAAATTATGTTAAAAATACAATCTGGTACATAATCTAAATAAACGATAGCATCTTTATGAAGTTGTTGCTTTAAGACACCAAGTATATTCATAAGTCATGTAGGAATCATGTCACAGAAATAATGGCGCGTTGAACTGAATCTTCGGTAGCGAGAGATACCCGACATAATTCGGGTGCGCAAGATGGCATATAACAGCGATTCTTAAAAAGTGATTCTTCGATCTTTGAGTTAATAGTTAGCATACTTGAGTGATTTTTAAAAATTAAAATTTTATTCTTTACTTAACTTCATTACGAAAAATATAATTACCATCTAAGTTGACAATTAGAATCTTAGTAAAATTCAAATAATAGGAATTTAAAAATTTCTAAATTTAAGAACCGCTGGAGTACGCTTAGAAGGAGAATCACTGTAGGGTATCAGAGAGATAGAAGGAGTTGAGTTGAGTTGAGTTGAGAGCAGAATCTGGACACCCGTGCGGCTTACTAAGACTATTCGGGTCTAGTCCAGGTTCCGCAACTATCCGGGGCAACACCTCATGGGGACTATAAGGGCATACGTTGGTCCTGTATACATGCTTACATAGTTCATAATATATGCTTACATAGTTAGAGATAGAAGGAGAATCACTGTAGGATATCGGAGAGATAAACGGATAATCATAATCTCTGCGTTATACATAACTGTGCAAGATGAGAGTAAATACTGGCTTCGTGTAAACAATCTAGGAATTGAACGTCTTAGTTTCCAAGTAAAAATAACTACAAACTCAGAAGAAGAATTAAAATAAAATTTTTATTAGAACTTCAGCTACCACTGATTACGAGTTATATCAAATATTTAACTTAATAATTCTATATTTTTTCATTTAAAATTATTTAAGGAGCAAAAGCATAAATACAACTTTTTATACTTCGCCTCCCGACATGGGTTTATTTTTTATTGTATAGAAAACAAGCTTACACATTTCAGACTAATTTGAACGTTACATCTTCTAGTTATGATAAAGCCAGTGGATAGAGCTCAAAAGATGTAATTAAAAAGTAATTTAAGTCTCTTAAATTTATAAAATGATTTCTCTCCGAAACAGTTTGATATACATAATAGTTAAAAATAATTTTAAAGCCGTCTTTAGCATTAGCAAAATATCACACTACACAATTTCTGAGCATTTTTACCTATGGAAAGCTGTTTCAAAAAAGTGCTCACCAGCGGGCGAGCGGCAAAGCCGTTGAAAACTGGTAGTTCGGTCTGAGGTTCGAAACTGGCAAACAGGATGGCTGCATTAGCATTTTCGTGGTTTTGCCCTTAAGTAACGTATATAGATAGGAGCCAGTTTTCCTTTAAATGTCTTCCACGAAGGAATCCATTTCCCTAGCCAGATAGCCTTCTAATGCTTTGCCGTAATAAAATAAACGAAAACTTTTATAAAAGTATAAAAAAAAAATTTTAATAAAAATAAAAATCTGAAAGGTTTCAGATTTTAAATTACGTCCAAATGGGCGTTTTTTAACATTTTGTCTATTACCTTCATTTATTAAATATCACGTTCTTCGCATTTAAACCATAAAATTCAGTTCAACAGCGTTATCGCAATATAGTTTTAAATTGAACATATCTTTATAATTTCCGATAGAAAGTCTCACGCGCTGGAGATAAAAATGCTTTCCTGTACAACGTTGACATTGCTCGCTTTGAAATCCTTGAGTTGGTTACTCAAAAATTCGTAAGTTTTACAAAATATTAAATCGATGATAAAACAAATTCCGGGCTTCCACATGTCCATATTCGCAGTAGGTTTCAGTCATTCAAAATTGGATGGTTCTAGGTACCGTTGTTTTATAACAATGCGAGAAATATACATACATTTAATGCAGATTTTTCATTATTTAATTTCTTCAAATATAATGCAGGACTCTAACATTTTGTGGCAGCAATTTGAAAAGTGAAACGGACATTTATAGTGAACCAAGCAAATCGCAAAACGGAAACAATAGTCCTTCAGGGACAAAAGGCCCCTTTGGACTAAAAAATGTGATTGAAATTATCATCTAAATCAGACAAATAACATTAAGTCGATTATATCAAAACAGACACACAAGGGCTTTCTACATTTGGCAAGAAATATCTTCCTGAAGATCTTTATAAGGGAAACTGGCTCCATTCATTCACCTTACTCAGTGCGAAAAATCACAAAACGCTACATGTTAAGCTTATTTGCTTCATTTCAGTTTTAAATAATAATTACAAATTGTTATGTTGTTTTCCCATAGCGCTGCTTTCGCCGCAATGTTTCCGTCCCCCCCCCGCCTTTTTTTTTTTTTTTTTTCTTTCGGCGGATACCATATGTAGTGGTAAGAGACTCTCATCCATCAAAATACGTACGCTGTTTCACCTAATATTAATTGAATTTTACCCAACACTAATTAAATTCAATTTTTTAAAATCATAATTACCCGGCACTTGAAGAATTTTAATTGAATTACTTAAAATCCGGGCATT
This sequence comes from Stegodyphus dumicola, assembly GCF_044657685.1. Classification (NCBI taxonomy): domain Eukaryota; kingdom Metazoa; phylum Arthropoda; class Arachnida; order Araneae; family Eresidae; genus Stegodyphus; species Stegodyphus dumicola. The sequence goes on along the minus strand of NC_140768.1, from coordinate 20,795,792 downwards.
CTTTTCTGACGACGTTACATTTATTATATTAATTTACAGTGTCAGTTTAGCAGCAAGTGTCAATTTGAATTAATTTTCTGCTAATGAAATCTTGCACCATAATTTTGTTTGGCCCGATTGTTTTCATAGCTTTTCGTCATGACAATCTGGACCAGTGGAAAGGCTAGTAATGTCACTTTACTTGGAATTATCAGACAAAAATTGACTGGGCAGGCCTTTGAAATGAAATTTATGATGAAAAGTAACATCCCGCAGCAGAAATGCATCCGGTTGTCATACATTTTCCTTGGAGATCTAAGATATAGAGAACAGAATAAGACTTTTATGAAACATGGAGCCACAAATTTGTCAGCAACATTTCAGAACTCCTGCCTGACAGGTGGGTGAGGAGGGAATGAAAAGTAAAATTTTTAAAAGAAATATTTCATGGCCCATGTCGTTTATTCACTTCTTACGGGTTTAGGAAATAGCAACATCACAAATATGGCTATCTTTTAAAGGTTTTGGTTCTACACTATGTGTTTCTTTTCGTTTATAACGGAAAAACGCAAGCAATAATATGCCTTTCGTATTCAATTAATTTCCTCTTTTTCAAGCGTATGATTCGTACATTCGAAGTTTTTAGTGTAAAGAAATGGACAAGATTTAATTTGGATTAACAAACAAAAATAAATTATCGAGAAAGATTCTGATTCCGTCACGTAATTCCATGCCCCAAGTTACCATGTTACTACGAGTTACCATACCCCCAGTTACCACGAATAAAAGGAAATGTACGAATAATATTGACGCTAATCAGGTTTTAACTGGACATGGTAGGTTTCCGTTCTATTTCAACCGATTTAATCTGCAGAAAAATAAACTGTGTAATAGTTGTCTTGTTGATGGTGATGCTAAGAATTTTGTGGTTGATTGCAATTTAACAGCCCCCATTAGACAGATTTGTAACATTACTGATTTTCATGTAAGTGCCATTAATTTTAAAGTTATTAAATCATATACCATTGCTCTAATCAATGAAAATAGGGCGCTTGTAGGAATCTTCTGTTAAAATTGAATTCTGTATTTATATGAGTTTTAGATATCTGTGGTGTTGTGAATGTTGTGAATTTGTGTTTGTGGTTTGTTTTTTGTTTGTTTGTTTGTAATTTTGTATTAGATGTGCTTACTTATTTTTAATTTAGTATTTTCTTTTTGTTGTTTGGGGGTGGCTGGGTTTCTGGCTCCCCTCGTTTGTGGAGAGGCGGGGCCCCTTCTTTTGAGCTATGGGAACACTCGTGTCCAGGTGGGCTGAAGGGAGCCTGCAATTCTTACAATTCTTACCCCGAGTTACCATTTTAACTCTTTCCGATACGTTACCTTTTAAAATCAGAGTTTTGAAAGAAAAAAAAAAAAAAAAAAAAAAAAAAAAAAGATAAGCAGTCTAATTAGGCCTAGAGGAGTACACAAGTAAAATTTTGTGAACATAGCACTTATCGTTTAATTCTGTGGGTGTGCTCAAAGTGGGCACATTGATGAATAGAGCTACGAAAAGAGTGCTGAAACGAGCATTGCTGTCAATGAACTGACCGATGAGATTCGGAGAAACAAAGAATACAGACTTTCAGTTATCCTAGATTATCGGTGAGCCCAGTCTGGGCACACCTAGGGTTCGCCGTTTGATTTTAGGCAAGATTTCAAGGTAAAAATTTAAAACTAATATAGAATAAGGAAGATTAGCATACAACCAAAAAAAATAACATAAAAATTTCTTTTCAGACAATTTCTTTTATACCCTAAAAAAATCTGGAAAATTTCTTTGAAAAATGAGTGTCTTAAAAAATTAAACGTGGCTAAAATATATGGACTGGTTTGTGTTGAGCTGCCATCTACTATAAATAAAGAAGGTTCAGAGTAACCTATAGTAACCTATAAAACCTTTTTCATTCATTTTTCTGTGCACACAGAAGGAAATTTTTACATGTGTCCAGACCGGACACACTGTGCAGCAAAGGGTTAACCTAAAGAAAACCTTTATGTAACTTAGTTACTTATTCTGAAGAATAAGATTACGACATGAGTAAAACTGAGGAATATTCGTTCTTTAATGCGTGTTTTAACCAAAATGTATTGTTATCTGCTTCAAATTTTCTTTCATAATTCCCCGCTTTTATGATTCATTAAAATGTAATAGGATTTTCGATTTTACGAAAAAAAGAGGAACTTTAAAATATCATTCAACAATTGTTTTGTGCAAAGGATTAAAGCTAAACATTGCACAGATTGATATGCGTGGGGATCACGTGCTTTGTAACTCTGTTCGTAGGGGACTTCCAAAGGCTTTGTGCTCTGTTAACTCTCTAAAGGGCGGTGGTTACCAACAGTAACCACCTTTTCTATTGAACGTCCTACTCACTCGTGTGAGTGGTTTTCAAGAATGACCGTTTCTGAAGTTCCCTTGTAGTTTACTACTCTCTTGAAGCACATTCCAATCAAGAAACATAAGTCAGTAGTTAATGCAGCAATTTGTCTTCAAGAAAATAAGCATCAGCCATCGAAGACAACATCACGACGATCTACACTCTGCAGCACTAAGAAAAAGCCTGTAAGAACAGTGTGGGAATGCAGCACATGCGCGAAGTTGCACTCTGCTTGAAAAAGAAAAACTGTTTCCATGAGTACCATAGAGACTGATTTGTAGGGATGTGTTCTGTGGGCGGTGGTCACTAACACTAGACCTGGTCATTTTTTTTTACGCGTCTTGGACAAAATATCTGTAATTGTAAATAATTTCATTGTAACACCTGATATAGTAAATAAAAGAAATTTGCTGAAAAAGTTAATTGCCTTTTCCTGCCCCTTAAAGAGTTAATCGGGGGAAGATTAGCCGAATGGGAAAACCGTGTACTTCGAGCCGAAGTTTAACCCCCCCCCCCACGCAGAAAGGGAAACAAAGTAGGTTTGGAAGTAAATAAACGCTCCACTTAGCCAAGAATTGGCAACTTTGACCGTCTCATTCGGGCGTTAACTTTTTCTAAAGTCCAAAGTCTTTAATTGTTCTACCGTTTGCCAAAATTAGCATATTAATTAACAGCAGTAACTTCCGCAGAGCAGAACTTGCCATATATTCCGGCGTAAAACGAGTACCGGTGTATAAAACGCACCTAGTATAACTTCAGACTACATTTTTAAAATTTTAGGTATATTCGCCGTATAACATGCACCCTTTTCTTTAAGAAATCGAAAGATACATGTGCGATGCTCTTATCTTTTAGAGTCTTTCATTCGAAGATTTTTCGGCACACTTTGGAACAATAGAACTTTGGATATACTGAATTGACAAGCGATAAGCGGAACAGTATTCGTGTGGGGAAAATGCTTAAAGGAGTAAATAATTCTTCAAAGGTGATGGATGGTATTCAGTGCACATGTGCACAAGAATGTTTTTCTAGATTTTCGAGAGAAATACTTAATTTCAGGTAAGAACGCATTTCTGACCCGAATTAATTAGCGGAATTGGAAGTCAGATGGTTTTTTAATGAACACAGTAATTAATATACTTTACCTAAAGGAAATTTTCCGATAATTAAAAAGTGTCCTTATAATGAAAAATTTTAAGTTCTTCTTGTGTCATTTCTTTTAACCAAACAGCATTTAGGTACATGTAGAAATCTAATACCTGTATTCTCTTCTGTTTCTTATTTTTAAATGTTTCAATTTTATGTTCGGCATATAGCGCACACTCCGTAAATTTCGATCTTATTTTTTGTATTAAAATCGCGCGTTATATGCCGGAATATACGGTATGTTTTCTCCGTTCGATCATGTCTTAAACGAAACTACTCAGCATGCAATACAATTTATATAGAATTGATCTGTTATTTTTCAATGCTTAGAACATAATTTGGGAATTCCGTATCCGCGTATGAATAAGAAGAATCTTCTGACCCCAGAGCATACAAAGAAGACAAAAATTATACGATTTATGCTATATAATGGAAACAAAAGTCTTTTGAAAGTACGAGGAAAATTAATCCAGTAAATAAATAGCTAAAATTATTTATTATTTTTCTTTAAAATAAAATATTTGCATGCTTTCTATTATTTGCAATTTACATACCTTCCTACTGTATAATTTTCAAAACTTTGCTCTTATGCTTATTCCATAAATAGCAAATTATTCCTTTATTTATAGTTTTTATCACAAAGGGGCGTTAGAGCCAGACCCAAAGGGATAGTAGATACAAAACTGGATTTTGTGTCGTTTAACTTTTCTGAGTTGATTCACTTCAAATTCAAATTGTTGCCACCAAATATTATCACCATGTATTCTATTAAAAGAAACTAAATAATGAAGTATCTGCATGAATACTTCTCGCATTGTGAAAAGACATCGGTACCTAGAGCCATCAAATTTTGAATAACGTAGTCCTTCAACCGAACTTGGGCACTTAGAAGACCAAATTTTGAATTTAGATTTTGTTTTATCATCTATTTCAAATTTTGTAAAACTTTAACGAATTTTTGTTTAACAAACTCAACGATTTCCAAGCGAGCAATGGCAACACTATACGAAAAAAAGAATTTTATCTCCAGCGCGCGAGACTCTGTATCGGAAACTCTAAAGATATGCTGTTTTGCTATTTTTAATATTTTGCGATATTGCTGTTTAATTTAATTTTATGTGCTTTAATGCAAAGAATGATATTTAATAAATAAAGGTAGCACACAAAACATTAAAAAAACGCCCTTTTGAGAGTAATATAAAATCTGAGAGCTCTTCGGTTTTTAGTATTATTATTATTATTATTATTATTATTATTATTATTATTATTATTATTATTAAGCATATTTAAATTTAATTTTTAACAAATACGTATAAAAGTAAAAAAGCAAATTCAAATCCTAAAAAAAGGAAAAAAAAACCAAAATAATTTTTAAAAAAATGTGCAAACATATAAAAGATACTGACTTTACTTGCTTGTTTCTCAAAAAACTTCATTAGTATTTTCCTTTTTGAACTTTAATTCTTAAATGTTAATTTCTAAGGGAACCACTTTATTGGAATTACTTTTGGTTTTGACTTTTACCCTTGCCTGCATGAATGACGAAACACGAATTGAATGATTGAAGAGTTAGGTTTGGAGACAACTTCCCCTTGATAAGTCTGTCTCCTGCCTACTCAACGGTCATTCACATATGCATTTGAAAAAAAAATGTTTAATTTAATTTTAATTTATTAAATTAGTAAATTTATTTTCATGGATTGATTTTGCACTTGATTTTCTTATGCTTCTGAATTTAAATGGTATAGTAGATTAGTTCGAGTATTAAATCTTTTATATCTTTGCACATTTTTTAAAAAATTATTTTGGTTTTTTTCCTTTTTTTAGGATTTAAATTTGCTTTTTTACTTTTATACATATTTGTTAAAAATTAAATTTAAATTTGTTTAAATTTAAATTTCATTCCTTGCAGCAATGGCGCAAAGAATATTGAATTAAATTTGTATTTAAATTTAATTTTTTTAATTAAATTCAATTTATACTTATGAAACACTATTATTATTATTATTATAGTATTTTTAGAGCTCTGATTTCGCCTTATTTTCAGACATTGGCTTTATTGTGTTTTCAGAATTAAGGTATTATTTTTTTTATTTTCAAAACATTGCTGCTGCACTATTCTTGTTGCATATCGATATTCACTGTTATCGGTCTTAGAATTATGTATCCATGACTACGAGACGTATTATAATCTAGAGAAAATTATTTTGTGTGAGTAATTTGTGTAAGGTTTCCAAGTTAGTAAAAGCATCTTAGTACGAAATAAAATATTTAGTTTACGACTAAAAGAATCTTCTGTATCCGCTTCTTGAGGAATTGCAATAAATTAAATGACATCCGGAATAGACATTGTAAATAAGCAAGTTACGATTTGAATTTATCCGTTATGTGTTTGTGCTTCTAGTTTTTCATGAATGTTGATACTTCATTATGGATGCTTTAAAGTTACAGCGTAAAACGTTATGTACAACATTCACAAATACGACAAAGGAAGAAATTAAGTGATACGAAAACCAAAGTGAATGTTTCCAGACTTCGAAAACTGAATTTACAGTTACATGATAAATTGCAGTGCTTAGAAGGTATTCAACATGCAATTTCTGAATTATTGCTTGGCAAGGGTGACGAAAAACAAGAAAAGGAGTACGTTATGGATTTCAGCAAACTGAAAAATTACAGACAGTACTTTTTTTAAGGTTGAAAATTTTGAAAAAAAATTCTGATCATAAATTAATTCAGTCGCTATGTAAGTATTGGTTTCCAAAATTGGGAATTCATATATTTAATGGAGAAAATAAATCCTTTTTAGGATTTTGAAGTCAGTTTTCCAGAATTCATGAGAATGAAAGAGATGCCGGCTGAGGATAAAGTTGCAATATTTGATTCAGGCGATTACTCCTAGGTCTTGATCTGGCAGCTTTCTATGGCTCGGAATTACTCCAAAGTAATTGAATTATTGAAAGCAAGATTTGGAAGAGAAGATTTGTTAGCATAAATGTACGTTCGTGGATTACTCACAATGGTAATGAAAAACGCTGTAAGTTGTAAGAAAAGTGCAGAGTGGATTACTTTATACGATCAACTGGAATCACATTTAAGAGCTTTAGATACGTTAGGAAGATTTAGAGAAAAGTTTTAAGATTTCTTGTCTCTTCTTGTCTTCCTGAAGATGTTTTGAGAACTTGGAAAAGATACCAAGTGCTCAATCTTCCTAATGATAGCAACGAGATTGCTGAAAATAGTCAAGGATTCCATAAGAAGCTCATGAAATTTTTAAAGCAAAAAATTAATAATGAGGAAATGATAAATATGGCTCAACCAGGTTTCGGAACTCAAGGTTAAAAAGGAAGAAAGAAATAATATCCCTTTTGCTTCAGCTCTTATTATATCCACGCATGAAAAGGCTAAATGTATTTTTGTGATCCTCCACACATTAGTAAAGATTGTAGGAGAGCCTCAAGATGACTCTAGATGGAATTAAATCTCAAGTTCTACGCAAAAGATGTTGCTTAGTTTGTCTTAACCTAAGAAACATTGCGAAAACGTGTAAAAGTACCACTTGGTGCGTAATATGTGGACGATGATATTACGCTCTGCTTTGTTCAGATTGGAAGAAAGGGTCTAATGAATACACTTTTCAAGCAAATTCTACAGAAAGAGAATGCATTACATTGTTTACAGGAGAATCTTCTTTACGGGAAATCTATCTTGATTAAAGTTTGCCATAAAGCAAGCCAAGTTACAGTACGCGCCCTGTTGGAGGATGACTCACATCGAACAGAATTTAATAAAGGAACTAAAGCTGTTTCCTGTGGGTACTGAAGTGCTATCACAAGGAATATTTGGTGGTCGAACTCTTCCAGCTCTAGAACACCGAAGGTACGATGTTACAGCAAAGAGCTTAAATCAGGGGTTTCCAAACCTTAGAGCCATACTGATTACTGGAATATGTTCCAAGAGCGAAAATGTTTTAATTTTCTGGACATATGGTGGTTAAAAGCAGATATAGGAAGTACCCTCCATAAGCTAACTGATAACAGATGACGCAAGTAGTCCTTTCGAAAGCGCAGTATAACAATTAAACATTCAACGGAAGGAGAAGGAAGCTAAACTGTCTGTTGTGAAATGAAGTATTGCGTAACCCCGTTTGAAAGACATTTTCGAACCGCCGAACACCCATACGTAACATAAATTTGATTTGACTTGTTGTTTTTGTGTGTGATTTACTAATATGGAGAAGAAGCGAAAAATAGACAGTGAGTGCAGAACATTCAAAGATCAATAGAATTTTCAGCATTTCGTAATTCAGTCTAGTAATAAGGCGCTATGTTCGATTTGCAGTGAAACCATAGCCGCTCTCAAAGAATGTAACATTAAACGTCATTATAAAACGAAACATTTTCAAAATTACTCAAAATATGCAGGAAGTCTGCGGACTGAAAATTTTGAAGCTTTGGAGAGCGGAATGCAATGGCAGCAATTTTTGTAAGTCAATTCTGAACAAGAGGTTACCACTCGTACCCACTTTCGTGTGGCTCTTGAAATCGCAAAATGTGGAAAACTATTAACCAATGCAGAAATGATCAAAGAATGCGTAATTGCAGTTGCCAAAGAAATGCGCCCCGAAAAGGTAAATTTATTCAAAACTGTCAGTTTGTCAGCAAATACCGTGAGAAGGCATCACAGAAAATATCTGATCTCAAATGTGTGGACATTTTTGAGAGGTTGAATTGAATGAGTCAACGGATGTGTCAGATACTCTCATGTGTTGATTTTTAGAGAGTAGAGAAAACTAATGAAGTGTACAAAGAATTTCTTGATATTCATCACGGTACGATTACTCGAGAAAATATTTTTAAGGGAGTTGGAAATACCATTAATAAAAAGAACCTCCGATGGAAGAACTCCAAATACTTTTCGAGTAAATGCGGTAAAAACGTGTGGTTAAAATAAAGGAGTGGTCGTTGTAGTCAAAGGCTGTAGAAAATGATGGTGGTTCAAAACCATTAGTCTTACATTGTATCATCAAGAGTCCTTAGGCGGGAAATGTTAGGGTATGTTTGAAGTTCTAAAACCAGTCATATCAGTTATTAATTTCATCAGATTCACTGGGCTGAATCACCAACAATTCCGCAAGTTTATTGAAGAGATTGGAGAAAATGACTTAATCATATAGTACTGCCGCTTAGTTGTACGCTGGCTTAGTTGTGGAAATGTCCTTTAGCGCATTTTTGAACTTCGAGTAGTGATCGAATTTTTTTGGGGGGGGATGGCATAAAAAGCATCGCCCTCTTGCCGCATTACGAAATAGCGAATGGCTGTTTAAGATACCATTCTATGTCGATTTGACAAAACATATCAACGAACTGAATTTGAGACTGCAAGGAGAAAAATAGCTTCTCCTTTATTTATATACTAATATCAAATCGTTCCAGCAGAAAATAAATAATACTGTTTCAAAACCAATTACGTAAAAAAAGTTTCACACATTTTAAGACATATGAAATATTCAGATACACTATTGAGACTAAATTTTCCGTCGAGTTTGCAAGTTTTGAGTGCTTTAAAGAAAAGTTTTGGTGCTAGTTTTTCAGACTTTGATGTCACTGCGAATGAAATTAAGATTTTTCAAAATCCTTTTGATACTGATATTGAAACCCTAGCCCTGGAACTTCAAACGGAAATTGTTGATTTACAGTGCAGTGATATAATTAAGAACAAAATCAAAACTCATCTTTGTTGGAATTTTATAAGAATGTTCCACTGATACAATTTGATAATTTTCATAAATTTGCTCGTTGGCTGTTTTCTGTTTTTGGTACTACTTACTTGTATTAGAAAACATTTTCCAAAATGCAGTGCACGAAGAATGTTTACACATCTAAGTGAACCGATGAGCATCTTAAAACCTCTTTTAATAACTGGTACAAGTCAAATTGGTTGACACCTACAAAATATTCTCAGTAGAAAATCAGAATTACATAAATCGCATTAGTATTTTTTATAAGCGGACACTTCTCATTAAGCTTTACCTAATAACTAACTAAATCGACTTATTATATTTGTGCGTATTTTATCCAACTTATCACAGCAAAAATAAAAACAATAAGCCATTAGGCAGTCACGGACCTGTTTGTTGACACTGGCGGGCCAGATTTGTATTGCAGGTCGTAATTTGGGGACCCCTGGTTTAGATGAGAGGTTTCCATTTTGAGGCCAACCCAAAATTTGCACTTAGAATCCGGTGATAAACTTGTTATTTCGGAACTTAAATTTTGTGGAATAACACTTACAGACGTTGGAGGTAATACACCACCCATATGAGTTCTCCTTCGCATGGATATTTTAGGGAAACTTTTAACTGGCAGAATTCAGATATTATTATTGAGAGTTTCAGCTGTACAGATTTTGCTTGGCTGGACCATTCTAGGTCTCGGGAAGAAAGGAGAAGTAGTTAACAGCATCGCACTTTGCCTAAAAAGCTTTAGGGAGAGGAGATGGGTGAGTTAAACGTTTCGGGTATCGGTGATCCGTCCACAAAAAGTTAAAGAAAGAAGCAAAACGGTGCTAGAAGATGAAACTTAATTCATTTCAAAGAAACTTTATCTGTTAACAGTGAAAATCGTTATGAGGAGGCTTTACCTTGTAAAAGTAAACTTAATTTTAATGAATTACTTCCGGAAGATCTTTTAGTGAAATGTAAAGGAATGGTCAAACCACCTGTCTCTTGTTGAATGTATTTCTCTTTCCCTGCTGATGTTGCCAGGACGAAATGAAGCTCTAACACTGAATATCTTTTTTGACGCGTTGATATTTTTATGTTGCGAGATGGAAGATACAATATTCCTATATTTATTATCTATAAAGGACAGAATAACCCCAGTGAACCGCCCTACTATACATAGAATGGAACTTCTCAGAGATGCCATTGCGGTACGATTAGCAGTCTATTTTGGAATATGTAAATTTGCCTTTAAAAACTATTTTTGGACAGATTGTACGGTGGCACTGGTGGGGAAAGCCAAGAGCTCTGGAATAATTTTGTTATTAACAGAGTTAAAGAAATTCGATAAAAGACTGATATCTGCTGCTGAAGTCATCTCCAGCAGATCTCCATCCACCCGAGGGGTCCGCTGGGAGCAATATCGACGTTCTGGCTAGGTCAGTAACTAGACAGACTCGACTTCATACAAAAATTAGCAGTCTTCACAGTGACTAGAGCCATCATTTATTCGGGGGTAGTTTCAGGCTCGTCAGAGACCATATGGTACTGACTTCTCTGCTCTTTGGTCGTGGCGACGTAATTAGGTATTGAGGTGGTCCTTGCGGGGTTTCGTTCCCCTTGGTGAAGAATAGCGGATAGTCAGTGCGTTTTCACCGGATTTATTACAGCCATTTTCTAAGCGTTACAAAACCCAGAATTTGTGAAACGGAAATTGTCCCTCCCTCGGGTTGACAGGAGCTTTATTCCTCCTCGCATCCTCACTGGGGGTTGGGGCGATTACCCTGTAAGGCAGCCTAGAGCAAGTCAGGCCTTGGTGATTCTCCCTTATAGTGCGTTGCTAGAGAAAGCACCTGGTGAATTTACATGGCCTATAACGAATATAGTTTGTTCGGAAGAAGCTTTATAAAAGCGGAAAATACGTTATTATCTGCCTCAAATATTCAAGTTTGGTTTCATTTGGTTTATGTGCTTATGGCAAAGCCTCAAGGGCTTTCTGACTAAGGGGAGGGATGCCTTCGTGGAGGACTTTTAAAGTAAACTGGCTCGTATACACGTTACACATGTGGAAAACCACGAAAACGCCCATGCAGCCATCCCGTTCGCGGTACTCGAACCTGGAATCGAAATAGTAGTGTTCAGCGACTTTTTACCGCTCGCCCGCTGGTGGGCGAAATTTTCATAGAAATCAGAAATTTAGTTATAGATTGAAATCTTTTCTAAAACTGTATTTCCAAAATATTCTAAACTATTAAGTATGATTGTTTAGATAATTAGATTTTGTCACTACTTAAGAGACGAAAAGCCAGAAGTTTCTATGTATATAAACAGTGATGAAATAGTAAGGGCGGGAACTGTACTTACCAAGTTGATTCAGACGGAATGGTCAGTAGAAAGCAATAAGTAATACGAAGGATCAATGAAGTTCTACAAATTCGAAAGACAATTAAGTGTGAAACCTCCTTTCATTTTTGGAGAAGGCATTGAAAATTTAAAGTGACCTAGAGTTCTACTTGATCATCCAGTTGTCCGACGTTTAATTGAGTACACGTACAGGTCATTCAGTCATGCTGGAGTGCAAACAATCGTATTGAAACTCAGTGAAAAATTTTGGATACCTCGTGGGTGTAGGATTAGTGGGGTTATATATGGCTTGCATTCCATGTAGGAGACATTCGTCTGAAGCCATTATTAAATAAACAGCTCCACTTCCACGTAAACGATTACAGAGAGGGGCTCTTTCAAGTAGCAGGTGCGGATCTAGTCTGTTATATTTTCCTTCCGGCAAGGGTGAAAACCTGGATCGTCCTGTTTACCTGCGCTGTGTACCGTGAGGAGGTTTTAGAGTTACTAACTGCATTGACCACAGAAGCTTTTATTATGTTTTTGCGAAGATTCATGGCTAGAAGAGGCAGACTTACGGTCATCTGCAATGATAATGGAACAAACTTCGTGGGCATATCACAGTCTGTTCGAACTATAGACTGAATAGAGTCACTATAACTGAATAGAACTATAGACTGAATAGAGTTCGAACTATAGACTGAATAGTTCGAACTATAGACTGAATAGAGTACACTAAAGAAGATAAAAATGGAATTTTAAATCACCAATTGCACCGTATTACGGTGGATGGTGGGAGCGCATGATACCCAGTATGAAAGATCTATTGAAAAGAATTCTTGGCAGAGATAGTCTAAATTACGAGGAAATGTCAACGGTTGTATGGGATTGTGAGGATACATTCAATATGAGCTCTTATTTGTCGGATCTTATATTATCTATCGGATTATCTTGCAATACGAACTCCAGAGGAGCCAGTACTGTTAACACCGGCACATTTCTTACATGAAACTCCAAATTCTACTAATTGTGCTAATGTTGATTTCGACACAATCGATGGGTCATTTGAAGAATAGGATACGATACTTGCAAAGTGTTCGAGTTTCTTTTCGAAAGAAACAAATATCTCTCTGTAAAGAATCCAACCACTAAGGCAAGAGGTAATATTCAAGATGTTGGGCTTGTGGGATTTGATAGGTCCAAAAGAATTAATTGGCCTTTAACCAAAATGATGGAATTATTTACAGGACGAGATGGGGAACAGCTAGTAGCTTGAATGAAACTGGCAAATGTAGAAATAATTCTCCCTCCTTCAGCGGTTGAACATTGACTGTCTATATTATATTACAGTTTTTAAAGAAATACATCAGTTTTGACTTGTAATAGCTAGATGTACAAGACAAAAATGGGAGGATGTGGCATATCGATATTCATTATTATCGGTTTTAGAATTCGGTTTTTGTTTTGTATGCATTCATGACGACGATACATATTATAATCTAGAGAAAATGTTTTGTGAGGAACTTGTGTAAGGCTTTTAAGTTAATAAAACTGTCTACGTTCGAAACGAAATATTTAGTTCACGATTACAAGAATCTTCTGTATTCCATTTCTTGAGGAGTTAGAACAATTATAATCTGCTTCCAAAATCAGCTATTGTGATATTATTCAAACTTTCGCTATTATGTTATATTCAGATGATTGCTATTATATTGTTTTCAGACTTTTCAGTATTAATATCTGTCGTTACTTTAGACTAAAGATATTCATTAAATCAGATAAATCAGACATCTGGCTTGCAATTGACAGACAAGAAATATCCGTTTAGGCATAAACATTTTATTTCAATTATTTGCAACATTACACAAATTTCTATCAAAAAATTTTTAAATTACTTTACGAATCACAGATTCGTGATAAGCCGAGTCGTTGCTACTTTTTTCAAGCAAAGTATTAACAGAGGTAGTTTGTGTCTTTATCTGCATGTTTCGATTTATGGTCGTCCGTTGCAAGTTCTGATATACTGCTATTGTCTTCAGGTTTCTGTTCCAATTTATTATCTTCAGATTCAAACTTTGACACACTGGTGTTGTCTTCAGGCTCCTGTTCCATTAATTAAACTTATTGCTTTCAGATTCGTGTTCCAAATAATTATCTTCCGTTTCAAGCTCTAATGAATTGCTATTCGCTTCAGATTCTTGTCGCAATTTCTTGAGTTCCGTTTAGAAATCTAATACATTGCTATTGTCTTCAGATTCCTGTTTCAATTTATCGTCTTTCGTTTCATGTTCTAACTTATTGATATTGATTTCAGTTTCGAGCTCTGGTTTATTCTCTTTAGTTGCATGTTCTATTCTATTGCTTTTAGCCTCCTTTCCACAATCGGATTTACTGCATTTAATTTTACGTTTCAAACTGCATCCGGTAGTTCGTCTGTGGAGCTTATGGGATTTTCACGGTCTGGATGCTGTAGCCGAGATCTTCGCAACCGTCTTCGTCAATTAAGAGTTTTTGGGTTGTTGTAAGAATTTTATCACGTTCCTTATAGCAGTAATTAAAAGAATAACAAATACCGACGTTGGACTGAAACGCAGTACCACTCATCCTATGTTCTTGTCGTTTTCAAAAGTGTTAGGTATCTCCAGGCTTCTGTCGATTTCAGATTTCATATTTTTGTGCTGAGATTTGGTGGCTCTTTCGAATGCGTCTGAAATGTTTTCAAACGTTTTCCAACAATGGCGCAAAAAATTTTCAAATTCGGGAATGGAAACTTCTTTAATTTGACGGGCCGGCTTTCTCATTCTTTCTAAAATGTGCGAAAGAAGAATTTTATCTAGCATATACCTAGTCATGTGCGAAACTTATTTAGCGCTTGTATCGATTTCAAATTTGATAGTTCAGTCGATTTTAGGCCAAAGTTTGTTTGTTCTTTCAAATATTTTGGAAGCATTTCTAATTTTTTCCCCCAAACGTCGCGTATAAAAGCTCTGATTTCGAATATAGATAATTTTCTGGCTGGACTAAGAGGCACTGTCGTTCTCTCTGCTCGAGGTGTAGAAACTCAAGACTCAGTAAATTGGCGAGGAATATTTTCTAAGTTTTGAAATAAATTTGGAGAACTTTGCGATACACAAGAAAGTGTTTAATATTTTCTAAATGATTATAATTTTCTTTTTTTGCCAATAAAGGAAAAAACCTGAATGTATTGGCCGAATCTTCGTTAATCATTCGTGACGGTTACGTTGATATAATCTCTGAAAGAAAATGTTATTTTAATTTAAAGAGGACTCTTTTATACAAACATACGAAGAGCCACCAAAACATTGCCATCATGAAGGTTTCTGAAATATAATAACTTGGTCACATATTTATTACGTACTTCGGTTTATTTAGTTCAAAGGCTATAGAGAATATACCGACAAGCGTAAAAATATTGAAATTTGGAGCATTGGAGTGATCTCAATTGTTTAACTGGTGGCATTTGATTAATTTGCACATAGTTATATGCTCATAAGCGTTACAAAACCCAGAATTGTGCCTCTCTCGGGTTGACCGGTGGTTTATGCCTCGTTGGATCGCCTTTGGGGGTTGGGGCAATTACCGTGTTAGGCAGCCTCGAGAAAGTCAGGCCTGGGTGCTTCTTCCTTTATAGTGCGCTGCTGGAGACAGTCACCTGGTGAATTTCGTGGTGCACGCCACGTATTCGAGATGTCGGAAGTTCGAGTGCCGGCGAGGGCTTTGCACTTTTTCCATGTCTCCTGCTTCGAAATAACCAAATGTCTCCACAATGTATGTTAATAATATTAATAAACGGAAGATGTTTTTTGCATAGGCACATAATCTAAACACGATAGAACGCATTTTTATCAAATAAACGTCGAAATTCGAAGAATTACCGTAGTTTCTGAAACTTTATATTCACCTTGAAATTTGAAGTAATCACAAGGTTTGCAACTTTTGAAATCAAGTGAATAATTGTTAAAATACATCATTTGCAGTTCTTTTAAAAGACAAATAATTCTTTCAAATCATTCACTGTTGTACCTTGTTGAGCTATTAAACTGTGACCTATAAATGTGTGCCACAGTTCTTGGAGTTTATGAAAAATGGCTTTGCTACAAATAAATATCAAATGACTGCAGTTTCTCATAATTTTATCAAATTTAATGATTATTGCCATTAAAATCCGGAATATAGATAAGGGTCTTATAATTAACAATACTTCGCTGCGTTCAAATACTCATTGTAAAACTAACGAAAGGATAAAAATTCTTAAATTCAGGAAAGCTGGATTTGTCATTAAGCAATAACCTGACAAATTACTTACTGTGACTTACTGTGCTTTTTTAGAAATTTCTTCATAAGCTGTATTCAGTATTCAAATTTTATTTTAAGTTTTAAAATATAGATGTTGTGGCAATTTTAAAAATTCTATACGTCTATAACCAAACGCTCTGCCTTTGTACTTAATTACGAAATCGGCTGAGGAAGGATGTAGACATAACTACTTTATTGTTTTGTTCAGACTTTTCAGTATTAATATCCTTTTTCTCTTTCCCGCTTGTAGTATTCGTCTTCGTTGGGATTCTGCGAACAATTTCTATTAAATTACATTTTGTTTGATCTGGAGTGAAATATTTGATACCTACTTAATGTGCGAATGTTCCTATCTTTGATTTTGTTATCTTATTTATTTCTTGTTCTGATTTTGTCTCTCTATGTCCGTGTTTCGAATGATGGTCCTCAGTTTCCAGCTCTGATACACTACTATTGTCTTGAAGGTCATGTTCCAATTTATTATCGCCCGTTTCAGACTATGATGTACTGTTATTGTCTTCAGGTTCCTGTCCCAATTTATTGTGTTATATTTCAGAATGTTATATATTGGTAATGTCTTTAGGTTACCTGCTTCAGTTTATGGTCTTCCGTTACATGTTCTAACCTATCGTTATTCATTTCAGGCTATGTTTTATTCTCTTCGTTCTTGGTTTATTCCAAATATTTATTCTGCATGTTCTGTTCTGTTACTTTTAGCCTACTTTTCACGATCTTTGCCTTCAAATTTAGAGTACAAACTGCCATCCGGTTGTTTGTCTGTGGATCTTCTGGGATCTACAGAATTTGGTGGTTGTAGCCGGGATCTTTGCAACTGTCTTCGTCGATTTAGAGCTTGTGGGTTTCTGTAGACCTTTATGACATGCCTCATAGCAATAATTGTAACAATAACAAATACGGCTATTGGACTGAAACACATTACCATCAATCTTATCTTTTTGTCCGTTTCAATTGTGTTAGCGCTCTTCCGGCTTCTATCGATTTCAGATTTTACGTTTATATGCTAAGATTTGGTGGTTTTTCGAATGCTTCTGAAAATTTTCCAAGTGTTTCCCTACAATGGTAGATAAAAGCTTCGAATTCGAGAATGGAAACTTCTTTAATTTGAAAGGCAGATCTTCTCATTCTTTCTAGTTCACGAGAGAAACTAAATTTACGGCTTGTATCCATTTCAGATTTTAGTGTTCTACCGATTTTAAGGAACGGTTTGTTTACTGTTTGAAATACTTCTGAAATATTTCCAAATTTTTTTCAATTATGGCGCACAAATTCTCAAAATTCAGATGTAGATAAACTTCTGTCTCGGTCAAAAGACATTCTTGCTCTCTGCTTTAACTGTAGGAACTGAAGACGACGAGAACGTTGATATAATGCATGATCGAACGTTGATTTTTGATTGAACGTTGATTTTTGATTAAAGAAAACACATTTATACGTAGATACGAAAAGCCACCAAACCATGCCTGCATGAAGTTTTCTGAAATATAATAACTTGGCGACATATTATAAAGAACATCGGTTTATTTAGTTCAAAGGCTATTCAGAATGTTCCCCAGAATTAGAGTAAAAATATTGAAATTTGGATAACTTGCATATGGTCATATGCCCTAACTGATCTGTACAATTCTGCATACAGCTGAAACTTATTAACATAAGTATTTCTTCAGTCACATGTTAATTAAAATCTGTATTCGATTGGCATAGATTTTAGATAATTCTTTATATTTGACGAGGAGTGTATGTTTCTAGTCACAAGATGTATTGATAGAGTTATTAAATGTAGATCTACGTTTCATGATTCGCATTTTTCTAGTATATTAGGATTGATCCAAAAATAAGGTTTACATCAATGTTACAAGTAGTCATCTTTGTTTATTCTGATAGCAAAGTACATCATCGGAAAGTTCACATTTTTCTCTATTTTTCGACTTCTCTGCACTTTATCGACAGTACTCCAGTTTCTGTAAACCAAGGTCGTAGTTCTCCGCCGCCAACTTGTTGAGGAAGCGTGTTCGCTCTTCTTTGACTTCATCGTCGCTCCGGAAGCGTTGGCCACTCAAGTGTTCCTTTAACTTGGCGAACAGGTTATAATCGCTAGGGTTGAGGTCCGGACTGTTCGGTGGGTGGGGCAAGACAGTCCACCCCAAGTTTGTCAATAGGTCGTGGGTTTGACGGGAGACGGGAAGTCGGGTGTTGTCGTGAAGCAGCGTTACACCGGCTGTTAGTCTACCTCGCCGGAAGTTCTTTATAGCTCCCCTGAGTTATTTTGATGTTGCACCATACCTGTGTGAGTTGATTGTTGTCCCAGGTTCCAATAATCGATCAACAGTATCCCCTTAATATTCCAAAACACAATGGCAGTGACTTTGAGGAGTTTCTTTACACTTCTTTGCTGTTGTTGTCAAAGGCTGTAGAAAATGATGGTGATTCAAAACCATTTATCTTACATTTTATCATCAAGAGTCCTTAGGCGGGAAATGTTTGGATATGTTTGAAGTTCTAAAACCAGTCATATCAGTTATTAATTTCATCAGATTCACTGGGCTGAATCCCCAACAATTCCGCAAGCTTTTTGAAGAGATTGGAGAAAATGACATAATCATATAGTACTGCCGTACGCTGGCTTAGTTGTGGAAATGTCCTTCAGCGCATTTTTGAACTTCGAGTAGTGATCGAATTTTTTTTTCAGGGGGGAGGGGATAAAAAGCATCGGACTCTTAACGAATTACGAAATAGCGAATGACTGTATAAGATACCATTCTGTGTCGATTTAACAAAACATATGAACGAACTGAATTTGAGACGCAGGGAGAAAAATATCTTTTCCGTGATTTATATACTAATATCAAATTGTTCCATCAGAAAATAATACTGTTTCAAAAATAATTACGTAAAAAAATGTTTCACACATTTTAAGACATATGAAATATTCAGATACACTATTGAAACTAAATTTTCTGTCGAGTTTGCAATCGATGCTTTGAGTGCTTTAAAGAAAAATTTTGGTGCTAATTTTTCAGACTTTGATATCACTGCGAATGAAATTAAGATTTTCCAAAATCCTTTTTATACTGATATTAAAACCCTAGCCCTGGAACTTCAAACGGAAATTGTTGATTTACACTGCAGTGATATAATTAAGAACAAAATCAAAACTCATCTTTGTTGGAATTTCATAAGAATCTTCCACTGATACAATTTGATAATTTTCATACATTTGCTCGTTGGCTGTTTTCTGTTTTTGGTACTACTTACTTGTATTAGAAAACATTTTCCAAAATGCAGTGCACAAAGAATATTTACACATCTAAGTGAACCGATGAGCATCTTAAAATCTCTTTTAATAATTGGTACAAGTCAAATTGGTTGACACCTACAAAATATTCTCAGTAGAAAATCAGAATTACATAAATCTCATTAGTATTTTTTATAAACGGACACTTCTCATTAAGCTCTACCTAATAACTAACTAAACCGAGTTATTATATTTGTGCGTTTTTTATCCAAATTATCACAGCAACAATAAAAACAATAAGCCATTAGGCAGTCACGGACCTGTTTGTTGACATTGGCGGGCCAGATTTGTATTGCAGGTCGTAATTTGGGGACCCCTGGTTTAGATGAAAGGTTTCCATTTTGATGCCAACCCAAAATTTACACCTAGAATCCAGTGACAAACTTGTAATTTCGGAACTTAAATTTTGTGGAATAACACTTACAGATGTTGGAGGTAATACACCACCCATATGACTTCTCCTTCGCATGGATATTTTAGGAAAACTTTTAACTGGCAGAATTCAGATATTATTATCGAGAGTTTCAGCTGTACAGATTTTGCTTGGCTGGACTATTCTAGGTCTTGGGAAGAAACGAGAAGTAGTTAACAGCATCGTACTTTGCCTAAAAACCTTTAGGTAAAGGAGATGGGGGAGTTATTCATTTCGGGCATCGGTGATCCGTCCACAAAAAGTCAAAGAAAGCAAAAGCAAAACGGTGCTAAAAGATGAAACTTCATTCATTTCAAAGAAACTTTATCCGTCAACAGTGACAATCGTTATGAGGAGGCTTATACCCTATAAAAGAAAATTAATTGGAATGAACCACTTCCGGAAGATCTTTTAGTGAAATATAAGGAATGGTCAAAACACCTGTCTTTTGTTGAATATATTTGTATTCTCCTACGCTGTATATCTTTTTTGACGCATTGACATTCTTTTGTTGAGAGAAGGAAGCTAAAATATTCCTATATATATTATCTCTAACAGACAGAGAAGCATATTGAACAGTCCTACTATATATAGAATGGAACTTCTCAGAGGTGCCATTGTGGTACGATTAGCAGTATATCTTGGAATATGTAAATTTGCCTTTAAAAACTATTTTGGACAGATTGTACGGTGGCACTGGTGTGGATAGCCAAGAGCTCTGGAATAATTTTTTTGGTAACAGAGTTAAAGAAATTTGAGAACTGACTGATATCTGCTGCTGAAGTCATCTCCAGCAGATCTCCACTCCCGGAGGTCGACTGGAAGCAATATCGGCGTTTTGGCCAGGTCAGTAACTAGACAGACTCGACATTATACAAAAATTCGCAGTCCTCACAGTGACTAGAACCATCATTTATTCGGGAGTAGTTTCAGGTTCGTCAGAGTCCATATGGTACTGACTTCTCTGCGCCTTGGTCGTGGCGACGTTACATGATAAGGTATTGAGGGTGGTCCTTGCGGGGTTTCCCTGCCCTTGGTCAAGAATGGCGGATTGTCAATGTTTTTTAGCCGGCTATATTACAGCCATTTTCTAAGCGTTACAAACCCCAGAATTTGTGAAACGGAAATTGTCCCTCCCTCGGGTTGACCAGTGTTTTATTCTTCCTTGGATCGTCACTGGGAGTTGGGGCGACAGCCACCTGGTGAATTTGCATGGCCTATAACGAATATAGTTTGTTCAGAACAAGCTTTACAAGAGCGGAAAATACCTTATTATCTGCCTCAAATATTCAAGTTTGTTTTGATTTGGTTTATGTGCATACGGCAAAGCCTCAAGGGCTTTCTGACTAAGGGTAGGATGTCTTCGTGGAGGACTTTTTAAAGTAAACTGGCTCGTATACACGTTACACATGTGGAAAACCACAAAAACGCCCTTGCAGACAGCCCGATCGCGGAATTCGAACCTGGGATCGAAATAGTAGTGTTCAGAGACATTGCCGCTCCGCCGCTCGTGGGCCAAATTTTCATAGAAATGAGAAATTTAGTTATAGATAGAAATCTTTTCTAGAACTGCATTACCAAAATATTCTAAACTATTAAGTATGATTGTCTAGATAATTAGATTTTGTCACTACTTAAGAGACGAAAAGCCAGAAGTTTCTATGTATATCAACATTGATGAAATAGAAAGGGCGGGAACTATACTTGCCAAGTTGATTCAGACGGAATGGTCAGTAGAAAGCAATAAGAAATACGAAGGATCAATGTAGGTCTACAAATTCGAAAGACAATTAAGTGTGAAACCTCCTCTCATTTTTGGAGACGGCATTGATAATTTAAAGTGACCTGTAGTTCTACTTGATCATCGAATCGTCCGACTTTTAATTGAGTACACGTACAGGTCATTCAGTCATGCTGGAGTGCAAACAATCGTATTGAAACTCAGTGAAAAATTTTGGATACCTCGTGGGTGGAGGATTAGTAGGGTTATATCTGGCTTGCATTCCATGTTGGAGACATTCGTCTGAAGCCATTATTAAATAAACAGCTCCACTTCCACGTAAACGATTACACAGAGGGGCTCCTTTTCAAGTAGCAAATGCGGATCTAGTCGGTTATATTTTCCTTCCGGCAAAAGGGTGACGACCTTGATCGTCCTGTTCACCTGCGCTGTGTACCGGGAGGAGGTTTTAGAGTTACTAACTGCATTGACCACAGAAGCTTTTATTCTGTCTTTGCGAAGATTCATGGATAGAAGAGGCAGACTTTCGGTCATCTGCAATGATAATGGAACAAACTTCGTGGGCATATCACAGTCTGTTCGAACTATAGACTGAAATGTCATTCAAGAATAGAGTACACTAAAGAAGATAAACATGGAATTTTAAAACAGCAGGGAGCACCGTATTACGGTGGATGGTGGGAGCGTATGATACGCAGTATGAAAGATCTACTGAAAAGAATTCTTGGCAGAGATAGTCTAAATTACGAGGAAATGTCAACGGTTGTATGGGATTGTGAGGATACACTCAATAAGAGATCTTATTTGTCGGAAACTCCAGAGGAGCCATCACTGTTAACACCGGCACATTTCTTATATGAAACTCCAAATTCTACTAATTGTGTTAATGTTGACTTCGACACATTTGATGGGTCATTTGAAGAAAAGGATACGATACTTGCAAAGTGATCGAGTTTCTTTTCGAAAGAAACAAATATCTCTCTGACTTTGTAAGGAATCCAACCACTAAGGCAAGATGTAATATTCAAGATGTTGGGCTTGTGGGATTTGATAGGTCCAAAAGAATTAATTGGCCTTTAACCAAAATGATGGAATTATTTACACGACGAGATGGGGAACAGCTATTAGCTCGAATGAAACTGGCAAATGTAGAAATTATTCGCCCTCTTTCAGCGGTTGAACATTGACTAAAATGTCTATATTATATTACAGTTTTTTAAGAAATACATCAGTTTTGACTTGTAATAGCTAGATGTACAAGACAAAAATGGGAGGATGTTGCATATCGATATTCATTATTATCGGTTTTAGAATTCGATTTTTGTTTTGTATGTATTCATGACGACGATACATATTATAATCTAGAGAAAATGTTTGTGAGGAACTTGTGTAAGGATTTTAAGTTAGTAAAAGTGTCTTCGTTCGAAACGAAATATTTAGTTCACGACTACAAGAATCTTCTGTGTTACAGTTCTTGAGGAGTTAGAACAATTATAATCTGCTTTCAAAATCAGCTATTGTGATATTGAAACTTTCGCTATTATGTTATATTCAGATGATTGCTATTATATTGTTTTCAGACGTTTCAGTATTAATATCTGTCGTTACTTTAGACTAAAGATACTCATTAAATCAGATAAATCAGACATCTCGCTTGAAATTGGCTGAAAAGAAGTATCTTTTTAGGCATAAACATTTTATTTCAATTATTTGCAACATTACACTAATTTCCATCAAAAAAATTTTAAATTACTGTACTAATCACAGTTTCGCTATAAGCCGAGGCGTTGCTACTTTTTTCAAGCAAAGTATTAACAGAGGTAATTTACTTACCATAAGCGGCGCAACAATATTCCTTTCATTTTCCCCCCTTGTGGTACCCGCCTTTGATGGAATTCTGCGAATAATTTCTATTAAAGTACATTCTGGAGTAAAATATTTCATAGCTACTAAAGTTGCGAATGTTACGTTCTTTCGTTTTATTATCCTATTTATTTCTGGTTCTGAGTTTGTGTCTTTATCTGCAAGTTTCAATTTATGGTCGTCCGTTACAAGTTCTGATATACTGCTATTGTCTTCAGGTTTCTGTTCCAATTTATTGTCTTCAAATTCAAACTCTGACACACTGGTGTTGTCTTCAGACTCCTGTTCGATTAGTTGCACTTATTGCCTTCAGATTCCTGTTCCAAATAATTATCTTCCGTTTCAAGCTCTAATGTATACCTGCTCGCTTCAGGTTCTTGTCGCAATTTCTTGTGTTCCGTTTAGAAATCTAATACATTGCTATTGTCTTCAGGTTCCTGTTTCAATTTATCGTCTTTCGTTTCATGTTCTAACTTATTGATATTGATTTCAGTTTCGAGCTCTGGTTTATTCTCTTTAGTTGCATGTTCTATTCTACTCCTTTTAGCCTGCTTTCCACAAACGGATTTACTGCATTTAAGGCCTCATTCAATTGAAACAGCGATGATCGCTCAAACAGCGATCGCTGTATCCAGCATTAGCGATCACTTTTGAAAACGAGTGATTTTTCGTATTCATTTGAAACACTTCCCTACCAGTCGAACTCGTAGGGGTTGCCAGAGGTTACTTGATGCGCGATGCTGTTTGTCACGTGGTCGGAAGTTGCGTTTGTTTCGAAATAACCAATGAAAGAGCTACCAGATCTGCAGGTTGACTCCTCGTAACCATTCTTTAGGGTTGCAGTTCACGTTTGGTGTGCCATCTTTGGCTTTTCAGCGCTATTGTTTCAAAGTTTTATCTATGAAAATTCTTCAAAGGTATTATTTTATTTTAATTCTTTTATGAAAACAGCTAACCTAAAAGACACATTCCATTCACATAAATCATATACATGTAAAAAATATAGGTCAAGTAATTTTTGCATACTGAAAAAAAAGTGATTCAAAAGACCTTTTAAAGCAAAAGAAAAGAAAAATGTACCTAGTTCTATTAACAACTCAAAAAATACAATGTAATATATTCTAAAAGGAAAATTATATAATACACAATGATGTAAATTACATATATTTAATAAATACATAAAACTCTATAATGACTCTAATGTTCATAAGTATATAATAAACGCCAACACATATCACATCATGGTACATAACACTGCCATGAAAGGAAGAATTTTTAATTAGAAACATACCTTTTATATTTATTTGATAACATAGACGAATAAAATATAAAGATGACAAGAAGTTATGAAAACACGTTATGCAACTTAAGAAACAGTAAGAAGCCTTTTAAGTTATTGCAATATCATAAGGCACTGATTAGGAAGTAAATATTATTTTTTCATTCTTTTACATCAGTAATACTTTTTTCAGTAAAAACTTTAGCAGTGAAAGCGAAAACAGATTTATCATTGGCGCCTCTAATGCAAGGTCACACAAAAATAAACTTGATTTAGCAAATTTCTAAAACATTAAAATCAAAAATAGTAAATTACAGTAACATATATTATTAAATTATTTTAATTACACATAAAAAATTGTCTGAATTAAATTAAGAAT
The DNA here is from genome assembly GCF_044657685.1 of Stegodyphus dumicola. Classification (NCBI taxonomy): domain Eukaryota; kingdom Metazoa; phylum Arthropoda; class Arachnida; order Araneae; family Eresidae; genus Stegodyphus; species Stegodyphus dumicola. The sequence continues at coordinate 20,770,878 of NC_140768.1, read as the reverse complement.
CACTGACTAAGCTTGTACAGCATTTTAAAACATATTTTATGTTGATACATTGGAAATAAATTGACAGCAATCGCAGTTAAATGAAAGAGCTGGAAATACAGTCTACATGATGTATAAATACAGTCAAAATTATTCGTTAAATACCTAAATTGATGCTTACCTTCTTCAAAATGAATATAAATACGATATATTAATGTTACTTTAAGGGAAACATAATATAATGCATAATTTCAATCATATTATCCAATGTTTACTTTTTTTTTTTTTTTTTTTTTTACATTAGAGGCCGACTGACAGATTTGGCGACAATATAATACGGTCAAAAAATTACATACGATTTTAAACCATGAATCCCGCATTAAAATTTAAATAAAAAGTGCACTTCGTAGTTATAATCACGCACAAAATTGAAATCAAATGTATAATATAATTATTTAAACTTTGTCCTTTCGCGATAATAACAATAAAGAAAATCACATCAGCATCTACTTATCGCCGTCGGTATCTGTGTATTGACCATACACATTCTGATATTCATTTTGTACATATAAAATCAGTTTGTCATTAATTAGCAATACTTAAATGATAATACACATTTCGCTGAAACATGAACACTTATTTTTTTAACAATTATGAAAACATACGAAGCTGAACTTACTTCAAAAGCGCACGGTCTTGCGATCGGAATCTATTCCAATGGACAAGAATTAATTACCCATTTTCTTCGTATTTCTTCATTTCTCGGGAAATAGAACATACTAAAGTTATTTCTGGAACGATATGAATAATTTGATGCAGTGCATCCACGCATATTTCTCTGAATTGGGTAGCAATCCATCAACACATATGTAAACAACACAACGCTAAATCAATGTCCACTAGCAACAAGTGCACTTTTAATTTGGATACAGCACAGATGATGTGTCGGCTGTCCTTGCTAGGATGCTTATACACCCTATACTTTGATATAAGTTGATGCTCACTCAGCAGATCTAAAGCATTTTCTTTAGCACACTTGATTTCTGTCCTCGTGAAAGCACAAACAACACAGCCGCCATATTGATTCGATCGTTTTTCGCCGAGGAATGATGGGTTCCAAGTGATCGCTATGAGAACGAGCGATCGCGAGCTCAGAGTGATCGTTGCGTTTCAATTGAATACCAAAACAGCAAAATCAGTCGCAACTGATGACGTATGACGACTAACGATCACTAAATGTTTCAATTGAATGAGGCCTTTAATTTTACGTTTCAAACTGCATCCGGGTGTTCGTCTGTGGAGCTTATGGAATTTTCACGGTCTGGATGTTGTTGCCGAGATCTTCGCAACCGTCTTCGTCAATTAAGAGATTTTGGGTTGCTGTAAGAATTTTATCACGTTCCTTATAGCAGTAATTAAAAGAATAACAAAAACCGACGTTGGACTGAAACGCAGTACCACTCATCCTATGTTCTTGTCATTTTCAATAGTGTTAGGTAGCTCCAGTCTTCTGTCGATTTCATATTTCATATTTTTGTGCTGCGATTTGGTGGCTCTTTCGAATGCGTCTGAAATTTTTTCAAACTTTTTCCAACAATGGCGCAAAAAATTTTCAAATTCGGGAATGGAAACTTCTTTAATTTGACGGGCCGGCTTTTTCATTCTTTCTAAAATGTGCGAAAGAAGAATTTTATCTAGAATATTCCTAGTCATGTGCGAAACTTATTTAGCGCTTGTATCGATTTCAGATTTTATGGTTCAATCGATTTTAGGCCAGGGTTTGTTTGTTCTTTCAAATATTTCGGAAGAATTTCTAATTTTTCTCCCTCAAACGTCGCGTATAAAAGCTCTAATTTCGATTATAGATAATTTTCTGGTTCGACTAAGAGGCATTGTCATTCTCTCTGCTCGAGGTGTAGATACTCAAGATTCAGTAAATTTGCGAGGAATAACTTCTAAGTTTTGAAATAAATTTGGAGAACTTTGCGATACGCAAGAAAGTGGTTTAATATTTTCTAAATGATTATATATGTATATATATATATTTTTCCAATAAAGGAAAAAACCTGAATTTATTGGCCGAATCTTCGTTAATCATTCGTGACGATAACGTTGATATAATCTCTGAAAGAAAATATTATTTTAATATAAAGAGGACTCTTTTATACAAACATACGAAGAGCCACCAAAACATTGCCTTCATGAAGGTTTCTGAAATATAATAAATTGGTCACATATTTACTACGTACTTCGGTTTATTTAGTTCAAAGGCTATAGAGAATATACCGACAAGCGTAAAAATATTGAAATTTGGTGCATTGGAGTAATCTGAATTGTTTAACTGGTGGCATGTGATTAATTTGCACATGGTCATATGTGCATAAGCGTTACAAAACCCTGAATATAGTCCCTCTCTCGAGTTGACCGGTGGTTTATGCCTCGTTGGATCCCCTTTGGGGGTTGGGGCAATTACCGTGTAAGGCAGCCTCGAGCAAGTCAGGCCTGGGTGCTTCTTCCTTTATAGTGCGCTGCTGGAGACAGTCATCTGGTGAATTTCGTGGTGCACGCCACGTATTCGAGATGTTCGAAGTTCAAGTGCCGGCGAGGGCTTTGCACTTTTTCCATGTCTCCTGCTTCGAAATAACCTAATGTCTCCACAATGTATGTTAATAATATTAATAAACGAAAGATGTTTTTTGCATAGGCACATAATCTAAACACGATAGAACGCATTTTTATCAAATAAACGTCGAAATTCGAAGAATTAACGTAGTTTCTGAAACTTTATATTCGCCTTGAAATTTGAAGTAAACACAAGGTTTGCAACTTTTGAAATCAAGTGAATAATTGTTAAAATACATCATTTGCAGTTTTTTTAAAAGACAAATAATTCTTTCAAATCTTTCACTGTTGTAGCTTGTTGAGCTATTAAACTGTCACCTATAAATGTGTGCCACAGTTCTTGGAGTTTATGACAAATGACTTTGTTACAAGTAAATATCAAATGACTGCAGTTTCTCAAAATTTTATCAAATTTAATAATTATTGCCATTAAAATTCGGAATGTAGATAAGGGTCTTATAATTAAAAATAATACTTTCCTGCGTTCAAATACTCATTGTGAAACTCCCAAAAAGATGAAAATTCTTTAATTCAGGAGACCTGAATTTGTCATTAAGCAATTACATGACAAATTACTTACTGTACTTTTTTTAGAAATTTCTTCATAAGCTGTATTCAGTATTTTAATTTTATGTCAAGTTTCAAAATATAGATGTTGTGGCAATTTTAAAATATCTCTGCGTCTATAACCAAACGCTCTGTCTTTGTACTTAATTACGAAATCGGCTGAGGAAGAATTTAGATATAACTACTTTATTGTTTTGTTCAGACTTTTCAGTATTAATATCCTTTTTCTCTTTCCCGCTTGTAGTATTCGTCTATGTTGGGATTCTGCGAACAATTTTTATTAAATTACATTCTGTTTGATCTGGAGTGAAATATTTGAAAGCTACTTAATGTGCGAATGTTCCTTTCTTTGATTTCGTTATCATATTTATTTCTTGTTCTGATTTTGTCTCTCTATATCCGTGTTTCGAATGATGGTCTTCAGTTTCGAGCTCTGATACACTACTATTGTCTTGAAGGTCATGTTCCAATTTATTATCGCCCGTTTCAGAATATGATGTACTGTTATTGTCTTCAGGTTCCTGTCCCAGTTTATTGTGTTATGTTTCAGACTGTTATACATTGGTATTGTCTTTAGGTTACCTGTTTCAGTTTATCGTGTTCCGTTACATGTACTAACTTTATTCATTTCAGGCTATGTTTTATTCTCTTCGTTCTTAGTTTATTCCAAATATTTATTCTGCATGTTCTGTTCTGTTTCTTTTAGCATTCTTTTCACGATCTGATTCTTTGCCTTCAATTTTAGAGTACAAACTGCCATCCGGTTGTTCCTCTGTGGATCTTCTGGGATTTCCAGAGTTTGGTGGTTGTAGCCGGGATCTTTGCAACTGTCTTCGTCGATTTAGAGCTTGTGGGTTTCTGTAGACTTTTATGACGTGCCTCATAGCAATAATTATAACAATAACAAATACGACTATTGGACTGAAACACAGTACCATCAATCCTATCTTTTTGTCCGTTTCAATTGTGTTAGCGCTCTTCCGGCTTCCATCGATTTTCAGATTTTACGTTTATATGCTAAGATTTGGTGGATTTTTCGAATGCTTCTGAAAATTTTCCAAGTGTTTCCCTACACTGGTAGATAGAAGCTTCGAATTCGAAAATGGTAATTTCTTTAATTTGACAGGCAGATCTTCGCATTCTTTCTAGTTCTTTCTATTCTAGTTTTAGTGTTCTACCGATTTTAAGCAACGGTTTGTTTGTTGTTTCAAATACTTCTGAAATATTTCCAAATGTTTTTCAATTGTGGCGCACAAATTCTCCAAATTCAGATGTAGATAAATTTCTGTCTCGGTCAAAAGATATTCTTACTCTCTGCTTTACCTGTAGCAGCTGAAGACGACGAGAAGGTTGATATAATGCCTGATCGAATATTTTATTTTTGATTAAAGGAAGCACATTTATACATAGATACGAAAAGCCACCAAACCATGCCTGCATGAAGTTTTGTGAAATATAATAACTTGGCGACATATTATAAAGTACATCGGTTTATTTAGTTCAAATGCTATTCAGAATGTTCCCCAGAATTAGAGTAAAAATACTGAAATTTGGATAACTCACATATGGTCATATGCGCTAACTGATCTGTACAATTCTGCATACAGCTGAAACTTATTAACATAAGTATTTCTTCAGTCAGATGTTAATTAAACTCTGTATTCGTTAGGCATAGATTTTAGATAATTCTTTATATTTGACGAGGAGTGTATGTTTCTAGTCACAAGATGTATTGATAGAGTTATTACATGTAGATCTACGTTTCATGATTCGCATTTTTCTAGTATATTAGGATTGATCCAGAAATAAGGTTTACATCAATGTTATAAGTAGTCATCTTTGTTTATTCTGATAGCAAGGTACATCATCGGAAAGTTCACATTTTTCTCTATTTTTCGACTTCTCTGCACTTTATCGACAGTGCTCTAGTTTCTGTAAACCAAGGTCGTAGTTCTCCGCCGCCAACTTGTTGAGGAAGCGTGTTCGCTCTTCTTTGACTTCATCGTCGCTCCGGAAGCGTTGGCCACTCAAGTGTTCCTTTAACTTGGCGAACAAGTTATATTCGCTAGGATTGAGGTCCGGACTGTTCGATGGGTGGGGCAAGTCAGTCCACCCCAAGTTTGTCAATAGGTTGTGGGTTTGACGGGAGACGTGAGGTCGCGTGTTGTCGTGAAGCAGCGTTACACCGGCTGTTAGTCTTCCTCGCCGGAAGTTCTTTGTAGCTCTCCTGAGTTATTTTGATGTTGCAACATACCTTTCTGAGTTGATTGTTGTCCCAGGTTCCAATAATCGATCAGCAGTATCCCCTTAATATTCCAAAACACTCTTGCCATGACTTTGAGGAGTTTCTTTACACTTCTTCCCTGTTGTTGTCAAAGGCTGTAGAAAATGATGGTGATTCAAAACCATTAGTCTTACATTGTATCATCAAGAGTCCTTAGGCGGGAAATGCTAGGATATGTTTGAAGTTCTAAAACCAGTCATATCAGTTATTAATTTCATCAGATTCACTGGGCTGAATCACCAACAATTCCGCAAGTTTATTGAAGAGATTGGAGAAAATGACTTAATCATATAATATTGCCGTACGCTGGCTTAGTTGTGGAAATGTACTTCAGCGCATTTTTGAACTTCGATTAGTGATCGAATTTTTTTTCATGGGGGAGGGGATAAAAAGCATCGCCCTCTTACCGAATTACGAAATAGCGAACGGCTGTTTAAGATACCATTCTATGTCGATTTGGCAAAACATATGAACGAACTGAATTTGAGACTGCAATTAGAAAAATAGCTTCTCCGTGATTTATATACTAATATCAAATTGTTCCAGCAAAAAATAATACTTTTTCAAAAACAATTACGTAAAAAATGTTTCACACATTTTAAGACATATGAAATATTCAGATACACTATTGAGACTAAATTTTTCGTCAAGTTTGCAATCGAAGCTTTGAGTGCTTTAAAGAAAAATTTTGGTGCTACTTTTTCAGACTTTGATGTCACTGCGAATGAAATTAAGATTTTTCAAAATCCTTTTGATACTGATATTGAAACCCTAGCCCTGGAACTTCGAGCGGAAATTGTTGATTTACAGTGCAGTGATCTAATTAAGAACAAAATCAAAACTCATCTTTGTTGGAATTTTATAAGAATCTTCCATTGATACAATTTGATAATTTTCATAAATTTGCTCGTTGGCTGTTCTTTGTTTTTGGTACTACTTACTTCTATCAGAGAACATTTTCCAAAATGCAGTGCACGAAGAATATTTACACATCTAAGTGAACCGATGAGCATCTTAAAACCTCTTTTAATAACTGGTACAAGTCAAATTGGTTCACACCTACAAAATATTGAGTAGAAATCAGAATTACATAAATCTCATTAGTATTTATTACAAGCGGACACTTCTCATTAAGCTTTACCTAGTAACTAACTGAACCGAGTTATCATATTTCTGCGTTTTTTATCCAACTTATCACAGCAACAATAACAAGAAAAAGCCATTAGGCAGTCACCTGCCGGTTTATTGACACTGGCGGGTTAGATTTGTATTGCAGGTCGTAATTTGGGGACCCCTGCTTTAGATGAAAGGTTTCCATTTTGAGGCCAACCCAAAATTTGCACTTAGAATCCGGTGATAACCTTGTAATTTCTTAATTTAAATTTTGTGGAATATCACTTACAGACGTTGGAGGTAATACACCACTCATATGAGTTCTCCTTCGCATGGATATTTTAGGGAAACTTTTAACTGGCAGAATTCGGATATTATTATCGGAAGTTTTTCAGCTGTACAGATTTTGCTTGGCTGGACCATTCTAGGTCTCGGGAAGAAACGAGAAGTAGTTAACAGCATCGCACTTTGCCTAAAATGCTTTAGGGAAAGGAGATGGGTGAGTTAGACGTTTCGGGTGTCGGTTATCCGTCCACAAAAAGTTAAAGAAAGCAAAAGCAAAACGGTACTAGAGGATAAAACTTAATTCATTTCAAAAAAACTTTAACTATTAACAGTGAAAATCGTTATGAGGAGGCTTTACCTTGGAAAAGTAAACTTAATTGGAATGAATTACTTCCGGAAGATCTTTTAGTGAAATGTAAAGGAATGGTCAAACCACCTGTCTCTTGTTGAATATATTTCTCTTTCCCTGCAGATGTTGCCAGGACGAAATGAAGCTCTAACACTGCATATCTTTTTTGACGCGTTTATATTCTTATGTTGCGAGATGGAAGCTACAATATTCCTATACTTAGTGTCTTTAAAGGACATAGTAGCTGGGAGCAATATCGGCGTTTTGGCTAGGTCAGTAACTAGACAGACTCGACTTCGTAGAAAATTAGCAGTCTTCATCATTTATTCGGGGGCAGTTTTAGGCTCGTCAGAGACCATTTGGTACTGACTTCTCTGCGCCTTGGTCGTGGCGACGTTACATGATTAGGTATTGAGGGTGGTCCTTGCGGGTTTTCGTTCCCCTTGGTCAAGAATGGCGGATGGTCAATGGTTTTCCCCGGATTTATTACAGCCATTTTCTAAGCGTTACAAGACCCAGAATTTGTGAAACGAAAATTGTCCCTCCCTCAGGTTGACGGGGGGTTTATGCCTCCTTAGATCGCCTCTGGGGTTTGGGACAATTACCGTGTAATGCAGCCTTGAGCAATCCAGGCCTAGGCGCTCCTTCCTTTATAGTGCGCTGCTGGAGATAGCCACCTGGTGAACTTACATTACCTATAATAAATATACTTTGTCCACAAGGAACTATAAAAGAGCGAAAAAACCTTATTATCTACCACAAATATTCAAGTTTGTGTTGATTTGGCTCGTAAAGAAGTTACACTTGTGGAAAACTACGAAAACGATCATGCGGCCAGTCCGTTTGCTTGATTCGAAACTAGAATCCAAATAGCAGTGTTTAGTGCCTTTACCGCTCGGCCGCTGTTGGGATAAATTTTCAAAGTAATGAGAAATTTAGTTATATATTGCTGTATTTCTCGAAATATTCTAAACTATTAAGTACGATTGTTTAGATAATTAGATTTTGCGACTACTTAAAACACGAAAAGCCAGAAGTTTCTTTGTATATAAACAGTGATGAAATAGAAAAGGCTGGAACTGTACTTATCAAGTTCATTCAGAGGGAATGGTCAGTAGAAATCAATGAGAAATGCGAAGGATCAATGAAGTTCTGCCCAGTCGAAGGACAAATATGTGTGAAACCTCCTTTCATCTTTGGAGACGGCATTGATAATTTAAAGCGTCCTATAGTTCTACTTGATCATCCAATCGCCCGACGTTTAACTGAGTACACGTACAGGTTATTCCGTCATGCTGGAGTGTAAACAATCTTATTGCAGCTGAGTGAAAGATTTTGAATACCTCGTGGGCGGAGGATTACTTTAGTTATATATGGTTTGCATTCCATGTAGGAGTCATTCATCTGAAGCCATTGTTTACACAAACAGCTCCGCTTAAAATAATACACAGAGGTACTCCTTTTCAAGTAGCATGTGCATATCTATTCGGTTGTATTTTCCTTCAGGACAATGATACTGACACAAACTTCGTGGGCGCATCGAAAGCTGTTAGAACTATAGATTGAAATGTCACTGAAGAAGAGAGTACACTAAAGAAGATAAAATCTAATTTTCACTTATTAAACAGGAACCTTAACGCAATAGCAATGTATTAGAGCTTGAAACAGAATGCAAGTAATTGGGACAAGAACCTGAAGAGAGCAGCAATACATTAGAGCTTGAAACGGAATATAATTATTTGGAACAGGAATCTGAAGGCAATAACAGTGTATCAGTGTTTGAAACGGCAGGTAATAAAATGGAACTAATGGAACAGGAGCCTGAAGGCAATAGCAGGGTATCAGAGTTTGAATCGGAAGATAATAAATTGGAGCAGAAACCTGAAGGCAATAGCAATGTAGCAGAACTTGAAACGAACGACCACAAATCGAAACATACAGATAAAGACTCAAACTCAGAACCAGAAATAAATAAGACAATAAAACCAAAGAACATAACATTCTCAACTTTAGTAGCTATCAAATATTTCACTGCAGAATGTACTTCAAGAGAAATTATTCTCAGAATTCCAAAGAAGACGAATACAAGAAGCGAGAAAAAGAAAAGTAATATGAGTACTGAAAAGTCTGAAGAAAATAGGAACGTAATTATATTTAGATCCTTCTTCAGCGGATTTCGAAAATAGTACAAAGGGGGAAGTGTTTGGCTGTAGCCCCATAGAAAATACCATAAGTTTTCTGGAACTTGACTTAACATTAAAGTTCTGAATACAGCTCAAGAGGAAATTTCTAAAAAGAAGCACAGTACCAACAATCCGACAATTGTTTTAAGACAAAGCTCTGGAAATAACATAATAGCAAACCTCTAAAAACAGTTTAAAAATAAGTTTCTGAAAGAATTACCACGGAAAAATTCTAGAATAGCCCAGCTCAAATATTCGAGAATAATATACTAGCAATCATCTGAATATAACATAATAGCAAAATTTTGAATAATACCACAATAGCTGATTTTGGAGGCAGCTTATAATTGTTGTAATTCCTCAAGAAATGGAGCGCAGAAGATTCTTGTAGTCGTAAACTAAATATTTCGTTTCGAACGAAGACACTTTTACTAACTTACAAGCCTTACACAAGTTCATCGCAAAATATTTTCTCTAGTTTATAATATGTATCTTCGTCATAAATACATACAAAACAAAAACCCAATTCTAAAACCGATAATAATGAATATCGATATGCGACATCCTCCCATCTTTTGTCTTGTACATAACTATTACAAGTTACAAACTGATGTATTTCTTAAAAACTGTAATCTACTATAGACATTTTAGTCAATGTTCAACCGCTGAAAAAAGCGAATAATTTCTACATTTGCAATTTCATTCGAGCTACTAGCTGCTGCCCATTTCGTCCTGAAAATAATTCAGTCATTTTGGTTAAAGGCCAATTAATGCTTTTGGAGCTATCAAATCCCTAGGGCTGGTTTTACGTATAAGATACTCAAGCTATAGCTTTGTGCTCAAAAATTAAAATAGAGTATAAATAGTATTAAAATATATTTAAACAGACTTATGAAGGGCCCCGTATCTCAAATATCTTAGGGTCTTATCAAGTCTAAATTTGGCTCTGCAAATTCCCCAAGTTCAACTTCTGTAACTTGAATATTACCTCTTGCCTTAATGGACAGATTCCTTAGAAGCTCAGACAGATATTCATTTAGAATATCTTTCGAAAAGAATCTCGAATACTTTGCAAGTATCGTATTTTATTCCTCATATGACTTCCATCGATTGTGTCGAAATCAATATTATCACAATTAGTAGAATTTGAAGTTTCATGTAGCAAATTTGCCGGTGTTAACGGTAATGGCTCTTGTGGAGTTTCCGACAAATATGTTAAAGGTCTCTTATTGAGTGTATCCTCTCAATCCCATACAACCGTTGACATTTCTTCGTAACTTAGACTAGCTCTGGCAAGAATTCTTTTCAGTAGATCTTTTATACTGAATATCATACACTTCCACCGTATTAGTGAAACGCTCTGTCTTTGTACTTAATTACGAAATCGGCTGAGGAAGGATCTAGATATAATCTATTATTGTTTTGTTCAGACTTTTCAGTATTAGTATCCTTTTTCTCTTTCCCGCTTGTAGTATTCGTCTTCGTTGGGATTCTGCGAACAATTTCTATTAAATTACATTCTGTTTGATCTGGAGTGAAATATTTGATAGCTACTTAATGGGCGAATGTTCCTTTCTTTGATTTCGTTATCTTATTTATTTGTTCTGATTTTGTCTTTCGAATGATGGTCCTCAGCTTCGAGCTCTGATACACTACTATTGTCTTGAGGGTCCTGTTCCAATTTATTATCGCCCGTTGCAGACTATGATGTATTGTTATTGTCTTCAGGTTCCTGTCCCAATTGATTGTGTTATGTTTCAGGCTCTGATACATTGGTATTGTCATTAGGTTACCTGTTTCAGTTTATCGTCTTCCGTTACATGTTCTAACTTATCGTTATTCATTTCATGCTATGTTTTATTCTTCTTGTTCTCGATTTATTCCAACTATTTATTCTGCATATTCTGTTCTCTTCCTTTTAGCCTCCTTTTCACGATCTGATTTATTTCCTTCAATTTTATAGTACAAACTGCCATCCGTTGTTTGTCTGTGGAGTTGTGGGATCTGCAGAGTTTGGTGGTTGTAGCCGGGATCTTTACAACTGTCTTCTTCGATTTAGAGATTGTGAGTTGCTGTATACTTCTATGACGTGCCTCATACCAATAATTATAACAATAACAAATACGGCTATTGGACTGAAACACAGTACCACCAATCCTACCTTTTTGTCCATTTCAATTGTGTTAGCGATCTTCGGGCTTCTATCGATTTCAGATTTCACGCTTATCGCTGAGATTTGGTGGTTTTTTTTCGAATTCTCCTGAAAATTTTCCAAGTGTTTTCCTACACTGGTAGATAAAGCTTCGAATTAGGGAATGGGAACTTCTTTAATTCGGCAGGCATATCTTCCCATTCTTTCTAGTTCACGAGAGAAACTAATTTATGGATTGTATCCATTTCAGATTTTAGGGTTCTATCAATTTTAAGCCACGTTTTTTTTTTTTTTTTTTTTTTTTTTTTTTTTTTTTTTTTTTTTGTTGTTGTTGTTGTTTTTTCAAATACTTCTGAAATATTTCCAAATTTGTTTTAGTCGTAGCGTACAAATATTCCAAATTCAGATGTAGATAAACTTATGTTTCGGTTAGGAGCCATTCTTGCTTTCTCTGAAGAGGACGAGAACGTTGATATAATGCCTGATCGAATATTTTATTTTTGTTTAAAGAAAACACATTTATACATAGATACGAAAGGCCACCAAAACATGCCTGCATGAAGTTTTCTGAAATATAATAACTTGGCGACTTATTATAAAGTACATCGGTTTATTTAGTTTAAAGGCTATTCAGAATGTTCCCCAGAATAAGAGTCAAAATATTGAAGTTTGGAGCATTGCAGTTGATTAACTTGCATATGGTCATTATTGCATATGGTGCATATTGATCTGTACAATTCTGCATATAGCTGAAACTTTTTAACATAAGTATTTACTTAGTCAGAAGTTAATTAAAATCTGTATTCGATAGCCATAGATTTTAGATAATTCTTTATATTTCACGAGGAGTGTATGTTTCTAGTCACAAGATGTATTGATAGAGTTATTACATGTAGATCTATGTTTCATGTTTCGCATTTTTCTAATCTATTAAGGTTGGTCCAGAAATAAGGTTTCCATCAATGTTACAAGTAGTCATCTTTGTTTATTCTCATAGCAATGTACATCGTAGGAAAGTTCATGATTTTCTCTGTTTTTCGACTTCTCTGCACTTTCTAGACGGTGCTCCAGTTTCTGTATCCCAACGTCGTAGTTCTCCGCCGCCAACTCGTTGAGAAAGCTTGTTCGCACTTCTTTGACTTCATCGTCGCTCCGGAAGCTTTGGCCACTCAAATGTTGCTTTAACTTAACAAACAAGTCGTAATCGCTAAGGGCGAGGTCCGGACTGTCCGGTGGATGGGGCATGACAGTCCACCCCAATTTTGTCAGTATGTCATGGGTTTGCATGTCGGGTGTTGTCGTGAAACAGCTTTACATCGGCTGACAGTCTTCCTCGTCGGTAGTTCTGGGCAGCTCCCCTGAGTAATTTTAATGTTGCACAATACCTGTCTGAGTTGATTGTTGTCCCGGGTTTCATAAAATCGATCAGGAGTATCCCCTTATGATTCCAAAACGCACTGGCCGTGACTTTGAGATCACGGCCAGTGCGTTTTGGAACGCCTGAGTGACGCCATTGTTTGGACTTTTGTTTCGTTTTCGGGAGTTAAATGAAACAACCCCGTTTCGTCTCCCGTAACAATGGAGTCCATTCGTTATCTTCTTGACAGTGTTAAAGAAACTGGCTAGCACAGGCAAGGCATTTCTCCTTGTGTTCTGCTGTCAACATAACGAGGTACCCATCTAGCACAACACTTGTGATACACCTGTTTTTCAGTCAAAGCTGTACTGTAACAACTCCCAGGAATCCGAGCACCATGTTCACGGACAGTGAGATCCTTCTGTTTTGAAGCACTTTCTGTTGGATCATCTCGATAATCCCCTCCGAAACTGACGGTCTTCCACTCCGCTCTGCATCTTGGACGTCCTTCCAACCGGCGCTAATCTCCTTGTACCACGTTCGGACGTGTTGAACCGGACATACACTTGTCGCCATATACCTCTATCAACTAATGATGAATATACACGGTGAAGTCCCTTTGGCGTGTAAAAAGCGAATTATGGAATGAATCTCTCACTCGGCGGGAGCAACAATGTGCATTTCCTTTTCAGACGGTTGCTAAGACAAGACTGAGCAGCGCAAGCGAAACGTGGACGGGCGGAATCGAGAGTGGGGGACCAGCTGCACGCAGCTGGATTTCGCCTCGCACCCTACCGTGCGGCTCGGGCTCTATGGGAACCTTATGTATGGATCAACCTACGTTAATTAAAATTTGTGGAATTCTTTTGGACGTATTAGTTTGATAAGTAAGACACATTTATACATGCATACGAAGAGCCACCAAAACGTTGCCTGCATGAAGGTTTCTGAAATATAATAACTTGATGACATATTTACAAAGTACATCGGTTTATTTAGTTCAAAGGCCATTCAAAACATACCTATAAGAGTAAAAATACTGAAATGTGGAACATTGGAGTGATATCAATTGATTACCTTGTAAGGATCTTAAGTTTTACTAACGTTTATTTTATTTTAAATCTTTACTATCACTTCTTATTTTCTACTTCCGGCCAGAATTATAAGAGTGAAGGAGTTTATGCAAAGTTGTCTGGCGAACGCCAAGTATTTAAGTGTGGCCTTTTTGCCAAGAGAGAGAGAGGAAGCAGTGAGTTCGAAGCAGGCCGCTTACCTTAGAAGTTACGCAGTTGCTACTTTGCCTTCCAGGCCAGAGGTTTTAATCCTCTTGATAAATTAAACGTATTGTAGTGTTCACAGTCTCTGTGCTACATACGCTTCCTGTTATTATAAGGCCAATCTTACACGTGTATTATTCTAAAGTTAAATTTGAGTTTAGTTTTATTTTAATATCTTTTACGTTAGACCCCGAGTGGAGGGTCATTGTATTCCGAAGTACGGAAGTCATTGTATATAAAGAAAAATAAAGGGTTTTGTATACCCTTCGTCTGTATCCTGTCTACTTACTACAATTAGTGAACATAGCTTTAGTAAGCTCTCTTTTCTAGTCAGGTCATTGTATGTTTCCGAAGAAGGTTAGAAGAAACATTGAACCTGATAACCTGGTCGCCAACTGATTAACTTTCCATATGGTCATATGCGCTACTACTACTGAATATACTACTTCAAAAAAATTATGTAGAAATACCTATTCTAATAAGAAGTTTTTACTCCAATTCAACTGCAAATTAAACAATTAATTTAGACGCATAAAATAACAGTTCTAAAAATATGGAGAATGTTCTGAAGCTGAAAGTTCTATGAAATCATTTAGATTACCGTATTTCAATCTTATCCTTAAATGTTTCCTCGTAATAAGTCTTTTTAGTTTCCGATCTTATAAAAGTTAATGTTATATAGAAATTTTTTTATCTTACTCTTTCTTTCATTTTTCCGTGAAGCAGATGTTGAGTGAGTGACTGACGGAGGACGTGGGTATCATTCCTCTACCATTGCGGTTAATCGGTTTAGCGACACATGCACCATTCTCTAGAGATACCGTCTTAAGAAATCGGAAGGAGTCACACAGGTGCCTAGCCCTGGCCGCCGAGACCCAGAGCCTAATGCAAAACAGTGCCGCCTGTTAAACTGCAGTGGCCACTAGGAAATGTTATATTGTTGATATTTACAAGGCATAGATATTACAAATTGGTTACATATTGATTACAAACATGCACATAAATATTACATATTGATACATGTTACGTAGGTGTTATATATTGGTTAATAGCCCTATATTAATATTGTGTTACCATTAATTATAGTGACCCATAACTGTGCTTGTAATACATAAACATAAAGTACATCTAAAGAATTATAGATATTGAAAGCACATTAAAAGATCAAAGTACATGAGAAATCGAAACTGTCATATAATAGTGCGCAATAGTTCGTGTAAGTTTATGATATTAGTTCATAGTTAAGGTATTAATTTGTTATAAGACATGAGAGTTCATAATAAAAATGACTGTTAAAATTTATAAATCCAAAATATGTAACTGCATAAAAGATCAAAATAATCTTTTTTAAGATGCATATTAAATAACAAGTACATAGTAATAGTTCAATACTCATAATGATAGTTGTCATATAACATCAAAACTTCTAATAGGCATATGTGCCATATGGATAAATAAGTGCCTCATAAGCCAATAAGCTCATAGTTTAAAAGTTGCTATAAAAATCCTGTTCTGTAACATTACGATTCTTTCAGTATTGATCTGAAATACACTGACTACCAATAAGTATTTGGACACCCGTGATAGAAAAGAAAAAGTAACTTTAATCAAAATCAATAGTCGGTAGAGCCTCCACGAGAGGTAATTGCAGCGTGGACCCTCCGGAGCATACTTTCCACTGTATGACAGCCAGTGGTATTTTCTTCCACTCGGCTTGGAGAAGACATAGGAGTTCCTTCACCGATTTTGCACAAGTAGTGCACCCATGAATTTAGCGACGCAACTTGTCCCAGAGGTTCTCGATAAGGTTCAGGTCTGGACTCTGGGCAGCCCAGTCCATTCGATGAACTCCATTAGCACCATACCAAGCCTTGGTTAACGTCGAAACGTGACAACTGGCATTGTCATTCTGAAAGTAACAGGAGTCCAACCCGTAAAACTGCCACAACGTAGGAAGCACATTGTCATCCAAAATAGTGCAGTAGGCATCGGAGTTGAGCTTACCATGAATGGGGACTAAGGGTCCTAGCCCATACCAGGACCCCCAGACCATAATTCCACCTTCGCCGAACTTGACTGTTGGCACAATGCATTCTGGCAGGAGACGTTCTCCAGGTAGACCCTGCCATCCGAACAGACCCAGACCCTGTCATCCGAACGGTAAAGGGTGAACCTTGATTCTTCACTCCAAAGAACCCGTTTCCACTGATCTACGGTCCAATTTCGATGTGCTTTGCACCACATTAACCGAGCAGCGCGGTTGGACTTTGTGATCAAAGGCTTATGGACAGCAGCACGGCCATGAAAACCAAGCAGATGTGCTTCCTTACGGATGATATTCATTGAAACAATACTCCCGGATGTCTGTTGAAATTCCTCACGGATGAGGGCCATCGGTCGGGTGCAGTTCTTCCGAATTTCTCTGGACAGCAATCGTCGGTATCTATCTCCCAGTTTCGTTGGTCTGCCGACTCGGGGCACATTCCGACAGTCACCGCTCACCTTCCACTTCTTAATGACATAGGCCACTGTCGATTTTGGGTACTTCAGATCGCTAGATATGTCCCTTAAGGATCGGCCATATTTGTGATACCCGATAATTATACCTTTCTCGAAATCAGAGAGCTCCAAACTGCGAGGCATCTTGCACGCGACTAAAGCCGATGCTGTTTCCTACACGATATATACAGGTGGAATCTGTGACGTACCTTAGGACCGCAGATATCGTCATTTGCATAGGTGTCCAAATACTTATTGGTAGTCAGTGTATATGCTGCATTGATTTAAAGTTTTTATTTATGAGTAATGAAAAGAGATTATAAAAGACATTTATTATAGGATATACTTAACGTTTATTATACTATAAAACGTTTATTTTAGGACCTATATATATACAGAGAGAGATGAGGGGTAGATTATTTAATGATAATATAATTTACGGTAAAATAATAATATTATTTTTGAGACATATTTTCATTCGTAGGATATTTTCGATTTTATTTTTTCTAACTCTTTTAGTTGGTGAGAAGGGCATTTGACGTTATTTACACTAGGATTGATGTCAAAATTCGTGTGGAAATGAATCTTGTTCACTTGGCAGTTGGTACATGATGGATTTAATTATTGACCCTAGAAGATGTGAAGCAAATGTTGAAGCCCCAGATATGTCTTCGATCGCAGCATTAGAAAAAAAGATGTATGTTAACAATCATAAACGCAAGATATTTTTTGTGTAGGCACATGACCTGAACACTTTAGAACATATTGTTATCAATTAAACTTTGAATTTTAAAGAATTTACCAAGTTTTTCAAACATTATATTCGCCTTGAAATTCGCAATAAAGACAATACTTTCAACTTTCAAAAGAAGTGATTAATCGTTTGCCTTTCTCTTTTTTTAACAGACAAATAATTCTTTCAACTGTTGTATTGTGTTGGGATATTAAATGTGACCACTAAATGTGTGCTACAATTGTTGATCTTTGTTACAAATAATTATTAAATGCCTGCAACTTCTCAGAATTTTATCAAATTTAATAAGTCTTGCCATTAAAGATAATGCTTTAATAATTAAAAGTAAGTGTTTCCTACGCTCGAATACTCATTGTAAAACTCATGAAGAAATAAGAACTCGTAAATTTCTAAAACATAGCTTTGTTATTAAGCAATTATCGGATCGTTGGTACTGTACGTTTTTTAGAAAATTTCTCTTAAGCTGTATTCAAAGCTTTAATATTGTTACGAAATGTAAAGGCGCGGTAAGATAGCTTCCCCGCAAAGCAGGTTTTGGGTTGCCATAAAAATGGCAAGTCAATGCAGGGTTGCCATATTTGGCTAGAATACGCCCATTTGGCGACAAAATAGGCGATATACCATGGACGGATGGAGAACCTTCTGGAACGAATTCTTACCGGTTTAGCCCAGAATGTTCCCGAGCACAAGCCGAAAGCTATTTAAACCCTGCTGGTCCGCAGTCAGTTAGTGTGTGTGTGCCTCGCATAGAGGGCGAAAGAGTTAGTATCGAATTGGTGTCTCGTCTAGCGAGTCCATCTCTGCGGAGTCAATTGAGTTGACAGCCGGCCAGCGAGGGCCGAGTGGGTCGTCGAGTGCACCGAAGGAGTCTGTTATTGTATTGCGGTTAGTGCATCGTCGAGAGAGCGTGTTGAGCTCCGAGAACGACTGAACCGAAGAGTCGGGAGCTGTGCTCGTGTGTCGTCGAGTGCATCGCGAGTTGTAGCGTGGAGAGTCTCGAGAGTACGTGAAGTTCCAAGAACGACCAAGCAGAGTCCGGAGCTGTACTCCGGAAAGCAGAGTCGGGAGCTTTGCAGGAAGCTGTCTCACCGTGATAGCCTGATAACTTGAAGGCTGTGTCAGCGTGTTTATAGTAGTTCATCGACGACTGTGAAAAGTGTTTTGGAGCTGTCCTGACAATATTGGCTAATAAAGTGTGTTTCGATACTTCATCAAGTGTCGTCGTTATTCACTCCAAATCTACGAACCCCGTACGAACGTGAAGAAAGAAAATAACGTAACAACTGGTGTCAGAAATGAAAAAAAAAAAAAAAAAACGTAACAATATCATGTCAAATTTCAGAATATTGATGTTGTAGTATTTTTAAAAATTTCTATGGAGCTATAGCCAAACACAATGAATTATTTTCGAAATCGGCCGAGAAAGGATTTAAATTTATCTTTTATTGTTTTGTTCAGACTTTTCGGTATTAATATCCTTTTTCTTTTTACCGCTGGTAGTATTCGTCTTCGTTGAAATTCTGCGCACAATTTGTAGTAAATTCCATTCTGTTTCATCTGGAGTGAAATATTTGATAGCTGCTAAAGGTGCGAATGTTACTTTCTTTGGTTTTGTTGTCTTATTTATTTCTTATTCTGATTTTGTGTCTTCATCTGCATGTTTCGATTTATGGTCGTTCGTTTCAAGCTCTGTTACACTGATATTGCCTTCAGGTTTCTGAGCCAATTTATTATTTTTCGTTTCAAGCTCTAAAACACTGCTATTGTCTTCAAGTTCCGTTCCAGTTTATTATCTTCCGTTTCAAGCTCTAATGTATTGTTATTGGCTTCAGATTCCTGTCCCAATTTATTGTCTTCCGTTTCAAGAGCTGTGGTGTATTCTCTTTGGTTACATGTTCTATTGATTTTAACCTCCTTTTCGTGATCTTATTTATTCCTTTACAGTTCATATTGGCATTCGGTTGTTCGTTTATGCGGCTTATATGATTTTGGCATATTATAGCTGTAGCCTTGATCGTGGCAACCGTCTTTGTCGATTAAGAGATTCTGGGTTGCTATAGACTTTTATGACGTGCATTATAGCAATAATTATAGCAATAACAAATACGATTATTGGAATGAAACACAGTACAAACTATGACATACTATGGCCTATGTTCAAACACAGTACAAACTATCCCAGTACTATGACAGTTAGATTTTACAGTACAAATTATGACTTACTATGACATACTATATGTAAATCTATGACGTATGTTCTCGTCATTTGCAATAGTTTTCGGTATCTTCGGACTTCTACCTATTTCAGATTTAACGTTTCTATCGATTTCATGCTCAGAGGTTTTTGCTGCTTCGAGTGCTGCAAGGTTGTCTCATTCTTTCTAGTTCATGTGCGAAACGGACTTAAGGCTTGTATCGATTTCAGATTTTAGGACTCTTTCGATTTTAAGCCAGGGTTTCTTTGTTGTTTCAAATATTTCTGAAATATTTCCAAATTTGTTCCAAACGTGGCATATAAAAGTTCTAAATTCGATTATAGATAATTTTATATTTCGAATAAGAGGCGCTCTCGTTATCTCTGTTTCAGGTGTAGCAGCTGAATACTCAGCAAAGTGGTGCGGAATAGCGTCTAAGTTTTGCACTAAATTAATGTTTTGGTTCAGACTTTTCAATATTAATATCCATTTTCTCTTTCCCGCTTGTAATATTCATGCGAACAACTTCTATTAAATTACATTTTGGTCCATCTGGATTGAAATATTTAATAGCTACTAAAGGTGCGAATGTTCGTTTCTTTGGTTTAGTTTTCATATTTATTTCTTGTTCTGATTTTGTTCTCCGTCTTCATGTTACCATTTACGGTTGTCAGTTTCAAGCGCTGGTACACTGCTACTGTCTTCAGGTTCCAGTTCCAATTTATTATCTTCCATTTCAGACTCTGTGCTATTGTATTGAGTTTGAATGACGTATTGCTATTCTCTTCAGGTTCCTGTGCTGCCAATTTATTGTTTTTGTTTTCAAGCTCTGATACATTCCCATTGTCTTCGGGTTCCTGTTTCAATTTATCGTCTTTCGTTTCATGTTCTTAATTTATTATTATTGATTTCAATTTCGAGCTCTGTTTTATTATCTTTAGTTGCTTGTTCTGTTCTATTGCTTTTAGCCTCCTTATCACGATATGATTTATTGCCTTTATTTTACATTTCAAAATATCATCCCGATGTTCGTCTCTGAACTTTATGGGATCTTCAAGGTCTGGTCGTTGAAGCCTGGATCTTCGCAACCGTCTTCTTCGTTTAACAGATTTTGTGTTGCTATATAGACTTTTACGACGTGCCTTATAGCAATAATTATAACAGTAACAAATACGGCTATTGGATTTAAAACACAGTACGAACAATCCTATGCTCTTGTCATTTATTAGCAGTGTTAGGTGTCTTCGGGTTTCTATCGATTTCAGATTTCACGTTTTTATGCTGAGATTTGGTGGTTCTTTCGAATGCTTTGGAAATGTTTTCAGACGTTTTCCAATACTGGTCTATAAGAGCTTCAAATTTGAGAATTAAAACTTCTTTAAATTAAGCGGCAGGCCTTTCTCATTCTTTGTAGTTCCTGTATGAAACTGATTTAAGTTCTGTATGTATTTCCGATTTTAGGTTTCTTTCGATTTTGTGCCAAGGTTTGTTTGTTGTTTCAAATATTTCTGAAATATTTCCAAAAGTGGCGTATAAAAGCTCTAAATTCGGATGTAGATAATTTTTAATTCGGCTAATAGCCATTCCCATTCTCTCTGTTTTAGGTATGGCAACTGATTGGAAAAAACCTGAATCTATTGGTCAAATCTTCGTTAATTATTCGTGACGCCAGCGTTCATATAATCTCTGAATGAATATTTTATTTTTGTTTAAAGAAGAAACATTTATACATACACACGAAGAGCCACCAAAGCATGCCTGTATGAAGTTTTCTGAATCATAATAACTTTTTGACATATTTACGAAGTACATCGGTTTATTTAGTTCAAAGCTTACACCAACAAGAGTAAAAATATTCAAATTTGGAGCATTGAAATGATGATTAACAATTAATTAAACTCGAGGCCAATTAATTACCTTGCATATGATCTTATGCGCTAACGTAAGTGTACAATTCTGTATATAGCTGGAACTTATTAACATGAGTATTTACTCAATCAAGATGTTAATTAAAATCTATATTCGATAGCCATAGTTTTTCGATTATTGTTTATATTTGAGGAGCCGAGTGTATGTTTGCAGTATTGATAGAGCAATTACATGTAGATCTATGTTGCATGATTCGCTTTCTTCTAATATATTAAATCAACATTTTTGGAATTCTTTTGGACATATTACTTTGATAAGTAGGGTAACATTGCACGTCCAATAATAGGACTCTTCCGAAGATTCGAACGTGCCGTGTAGTCGATGTTTTACTGTAACGTATTTAAAATTACGTATTGGCAATTATTTTTATAACGGAATAATTTTATCTGGAACCTGACGCTTAAATTTGGCAAAAATGTTAAAGCATCACATTTGATATTATTTTTTTAGTTTTTATTAAATTAAAAATTATATAAGCTATGCTTCTGCAATACGATAAATTTCGAAATCAAATATTTAATTTAAAAAAATTATTATTTAAAAAAATTACTTTTAACTACAAGTTGAAAAATGCTTATGATAAATATGGGGTGCTGCAAATTCAAAAATACTTTATGAATATTATTGAAGGAAGCACTAATATTTTAAAATTTATCAAACATGAGATGTAAAGTTTCTTTAAAAAGCTCAAGTATATGAACAAGAGATATTTGTGGTACACGGGCTACTATCTCGTAGAAATAAGATGTCACTACATTGATTCTGGTTTTCCCGAAAGTTTCGACCTTCTTTCTTATTATATATAAAAATTGAGAGCATTGCTTATACATAGAATTGTTCCACATTTTAAAAGGAAGACACAGAAAATCCTTCATGTTCATTGTTGAAGAGAATAACTTTCACGTTTTCAGAAGGTAGTAAACTCTATTGGTAAATTGTTTACCATATTTGTCTAAAAATTCATTGATATTCGTCTTTTATACACAGATATCAGAACATATTTTTGCACCGACTATTATCCCTTTTTTTGAATAGTTAAGAATACGTAATTTACTTTTACATTGGCTACACACATATTTTTACAAGGCAGGAAATTGAAACACCTAATTGAAATAAATTGTCAAAACATATGTTTCGAATGATTGAAATAGGATTATCATTAAATTCCATGAATACTAAAATAAAGTGCAGCTTTGAAGGCAGTGTCAAACAAAGACATGTGGAAAACTAAAACTTCTAAGGTGAACACACCTTATTAAAAGAAATTTGCTTTCCTTCAGACTGAGAAAACATAGTGAGATAAAAGTCTTGTAAAGTAAATCGCCGTAAAATGAATATACAACTTCAAAAATTATACGTCTATAGTCATAAGTGGTATGTTCTAATAAGAAGTTTTTACTCCGATTATACCGCAAATTAAACAATTAATATAGCTGCATAAACTGACAGGTCTAAAAATATGGAAAATGTTCTAAAGCTGAACGTCCTATGAAATCATTTAGATTAGATTATTTCGATCTTAGATTTGAATGTTTCCTCGTAATAATCCTTTTTAGTTTCTGATCTTATAAAAGATACATAGAAATTTTGATCTTGCTCTTTTTTTCATTTTTCCGTGAAGGAGACGTTGAAGTTCCGAATATGCGTTCCACTGCAACCAAAGAAGAACAACATTAATAAACGGAACATTTTCTTTGCTTAAACACATACTCTAAACACATTAGAACGCATATTTACTAATTAAATTTCAAAATTCGAAGTAACGTAGTTTATGAAACTTTACAATACGTCTTGAGATTCGCAGTAATCAGAAGGTTTATACCTTTTCAAAACAAGTGAATAATTGTTAAAATACATTATTTACATTTTTTTATAGAGACAAATAATTCTTTTAAATCATTAATTGCTGTACCTTGTTGCGCTATTAATCGTGACCTATAAATGTGTGCCACAGTTGTTAAAGTTTAGAAAAAAATCTTTGCTACAAATAAATATCAAATGACTGCAGTTTCTCGGAATTTTATCAAACCTAATAATTATTGCCATTAAATTTCCGAATGTTGATAAAACTCTTATAATTATGATTTTCTACGCTCGAATGATCATTGTTAAACTCATGAAAGAGTGGAAACTCCTAAATTTCTGAAAAAGACTTTTGTTATTAAGCAATTACCGGAATGTTGGTACTGTGATTTTTTTAGAAATTGCCTCTTAAGCTGCAATTAGTGCTTTAATTTTATGTCAAGTTTCAGAATGCTGTGGAATTTTCAAAATTCTATGGGGCTATATCCAAGCTTTCTGCCTTTGTACTATGTTCCTTTTCTTTTTCCCGCTTGTAGCATTCGTCTTCGTTCTAATTCTGCAAACAATTTCTATTAAAGTACCTTCTGGAGTGAAATACGTGATAACTAATAAAGTTACGAATGTTACGTTCTTTGGTTTAATTGCCTTATTTATTTCTGGTTCTGAAGTGTGTGTCTTCATCTGGATGTTTCGATTTTTGGTCGTCAGTTTCAAGCTCTGATACACTGCTATTGTCTTCAGGTTTCTATTCTAATTTATTATTTTCCGTTTCAAGCTCTGACGTATTGCTGCTGTCATCAGGTTCCTGGCCCAACTTATTGTCTTCCGTTTCAAGCTCTCATACATTGATAAAGTCTTCAGTTTTCTGTTTCAGTTTATCGTCTTCCGTTACATGTTCTAACTTATCGTTATTGATTGCAGCAGCAAGTTCTGGTTTATTCTATTCGTTCTTGGTTTATTCTAACTATTTATTCTGCACGTTCTATTCCTCTTAGCCTCCTTTTCACGATGATTTATTACCTTTAATTTTACAGTTCAAACTGCCATCCGTGTTCGTCTGGGGAGCTTATGTTATCTTCAGAGCCCTTTTGCTGTAGTTGGGATCTTCGCAATCGTCTTCGTCGATTAAGAAATTTTCGGCTGCTGTAGACTTTTATAACGTCTCTTATAGCAATAACAAATGCGATTTCAGATTTCACGTTTCTATCCTGAGATTTTGTGGTTCTTCCAAATGCTTCTGAAATTTTTCCAAGTGTTTTCCGACGCTGGAAAAAGTAGTTTTTGAAAAATGAAGGAAAAAAACTTGAAAAGTAGTTTTTGATATTCGAAGCTTTTATAAATAATAGAATTCGTAAATAGAAACTTCTTTAATTTGGCAGGCAGGTCTTCTCATTCTTTCTAGTTCGTGTGAGAAACTAATTTAGAGATTGTATCGATTTCACATTTTAGGGTTCTATCGATTTTAGGCCAGGATTTGTTTCTCATTCCAAATGTTTTCCAAAATTGGCGTACAAAATCTCTAAATTCGGATCCAGATAATTTTCTAATTCATTTAAGAGACATTCTCGTTCCCTCGGTGTGGCAACTGTGCCCTCGGTGCAGAGGCGAGGAATAGCCCTTCATTTTTGCTCTAAATTTGGAGAAATTGGCGATAACTCAGGAAACGCTTTAATATATTTTGAGTGTTCATTCAAATCTCTTTTCTTTGCCAATAAAGGAAAAAAAACCTGAATCCATTGGTCGAATCTTCGTTAGCCTTTCGTGACAGAAACGCTGATACAATCCCTGATCGAATATTTTATTTTTGTTTAAAGAAACCTCATTTGTACACACATGCGAAGAACCACCAAAGTACAGCCTGCTTGAAGGTTTCTGAAATGTAACAACTTGGTGACATATTTACAAAGTATTTCGCATTATTTAATTCAAAGACTATTCAGAATATACCCACAAGCATAAAAATATTGAATTTTGAAGCATTGGAGAGATGCCAATTGATTAACTTGCATATGATCATATTCGCTAACATATGTGGACAATTCCATATGTAACTGGAACTTATTAGCATAAGTATTTAGTCAATCAGATGTTAATTAAAATCTATATTCGATAGCCATAGTTTTTGGATTATTCTTTATATGTGAGCAGCAGTGTATGTTCTCAGTCACAAGATGCATTCATAGATTTATTACATGTAGATTTATGTTTCGTGAGTCGTATTCTTCTAATATATTAAATTAAAATATTTGGAATTCTTTTGGACGTATTAATTTGATAAGTATTGTTTGATAAGTACGGTACATTGTACATCTAATAATGGGGTTTTATTCGAACTTATCGTGTAATAGATGTTTTACTGTAAAGTAGTCAAAATTATGTATTTACATTTATTTTTGTAACAGAATATTTTTATCTATAACCCGACACTTAAATTTACCAAACATCTTATGTCAGAGCATCACATTTCATATTATATTTAACACTTATATTAAATTAAAAATTATTTAAACTATGCTTCTGTGACACGAAAAAGAGCTTTTGACTAATTGTAGGTTATTTCGAAGCAGGAATAATGTAAAATTACCAACGCCTTCGCTGAGATTCGAACCACGGACTTCTCGAATACGCGTCGAGCCTGCTGACCACTACACTACGAAGGCATGACAAGAAACCGAACCAAACCAGACGGGTATTGCCGGAATTATCGCGCGGGGCGTGATGTTACCGGCTCGATGAGATTTGCCCATACGGGCTTTTAAGGTTGAAATGTCTGGGTGGGTAAAATAGGAGATCTTTAAGATGGGAGTAGAAGGTGGCTAAGGTGGGAGTGACACATAAGTCAGGTAATCTATACAGGAGCAGAAAACCAGAAAGTAAAGTTAGCATGGCTAGTCCTAGGAGCGATGCACATAGGAGAACAAGAATCCGAAAAGTAACAAGTCTGAGTCCTGACGATAATGCTAAAAAAGTGAAGCATGATGAATTAACAAAGTACAAATAATAGCAGGCAATAAAATAATGGTACAGAATAACATATGAAATAAGATTGACACAATATGTAAATAACGAACAGTAAATAAAATACATGAAAGAAAATAAAGCAGATACATAGTAATGAGGGAAAATACCTATATACAAATATATACACTATGTGCACAGAGGAACGCATGCTATGATGGAAAATTCTGGTCGCGGGTGAGGTGAGCAGCTAGTGGCCTTAGTTCGCTGTTTTCCTCCGAAAGATAATATAGTGAAAGACCTTTAAACTCTTAATATGCGACCAGGAGAGCGCCTTGCTAAAGAATTTTTGATTTTGATTGTGAGGGAAATTTAAGATAGGCTCTATCTTGAGGTCGTCTTGCAGCGTCTTATTGGAAACAAGATAATGCTCACTCGATGATGCGCAAGAGCTTATTATGCGCAATTTGGAGCTTTACCAAGTCCCTGTTTCTCATTGAGGCCCAGGTCGGCGAGGCGTAATGACAAGAAGGCAGAAGAAATACCTTATATACTCCCCGCTTTTAAAGGACGACTGGGGTTTAAGAGACCCAGTCAACAAATCCTGGTGGTGAACAATCATCATTCACCACCTTTTAGTTCGGGCGCCGCTGTTGAGACATTATGTTGTTTTTTTTTGGGGGGGGAAGCAGGAGTGATTAAAAATGAGCAACGCCTTCGCCAGAAATTGAACCACGGACCTCTGGAATACGCACCCAGCGTGCTGACCACTACACTACGAAGGCTTGCTAAGAAGACGGGAGAACTACCTTATATAATCCCCCTTTTAAAGGGCAACTGGAGTTTTAGGAGATCCAATCGCGAAATCCTGGGTGTGGAGAATCATCATCCACCCCCTTTTAGTTCGGGCGCCAATATAGATTAATTAGATTTTTTTATTATTATTATTCAAACATTTTTATTATCAAGATGCGCCTATATACAAACAAGATGACATTTTACCTTTACAAAATATGGGGTGCAAAACTTTTAAGAATATTATTAAAGGAAGCATTAATATTTTAAAATTTATTAAACATGAGCTGAAAATTTCTTCAAACAGCTCAAATATATTAACAAGAGATTTCAATATTGTAGTTCTCTGGCTGCTATACCGTAGAAATAAGAAGTCACTTCGTAGATTTTGGTTTTTACCGAAAGTTAGTTTTGACATTCTTTCTTATTATATATAAAAATTGAGAGCATTACTTATACACAGAATTGTTTCACATTTTAAGAAGAAGACAGAAAAATGTTTAATGTTCATTGCTGAACAGAATAACTATCATGTTTTCAGAAGGCAGTGTACTCTATCGGTAAATTGTGTACCATGTCTGTATAGAAATTCATTGATATTCGTCTTTCGTACACAGATATCGGAACATAATTTTGTATCGACTATTATCACTTTTTTCAATAACTAAAAATATGTAATTTACTTTCATATTGACTACACATATTTTTCCATAGCATGAAACTGAAATAACTAATTGAAGTATGTGCTTGGATTGACTGAAATAGTAATATCACTTAATTCATGAACATTAAAATAAAGTACAGCTTTAAAGGCAGTGTCAAATAAAGATTATGGAAAACTAAAACGTGTATCGTGAAAACACATCATTAAATTAATTTTTTTCCTTTAGATTGACAAAACATTTTGATATAAAAGTCTTATAAAGTAAATTGCTATAAAATGAATATACATCTTTAAAAATTATATAGAAATGTATGTCCTAAAAGAACGTTTTATAACAGTTAAACTACAATAGATGCAAACTACATAGATGCATAAAACAAGATATCTAAAACTATGGAAAATGCTCTAAAGCTGAAAGTCCTATGAAATTATTTAGATAAGATTATTTTAATCTTTTTCTTAAATGCTTTCTCGTAATAATCCTTTTAAGTTTCCGAGAAAGTTTTGATCTTGCTGTTTCCTTCATTTTTCCGTGAAGCACATGTTGAAACTCCGGGTATGTCTTCGACCGCAGCAGTAGAAGAAAAGAAGCATGTTAACAATATTCATAAACGGAGCACGTTTTCGAAATTCGAGGAATTAACGTAGCTTTCGAAACTTCGAAACTATTCCCCTTGAAATTCGCAGTAAACACAAGGTTTACAACTTTTCAAAACAAGTAAATAATTTTTAAAATACATTATTTGCAAATTTTTTAAGAGGCAAATAATTCTTTGAAATCATTAATTACTGTACCTTGTTGAGCTGTTAACCGTGACCACTAAATGTGTGCCACAACTGCTGCAGTTTAGAACAAAATTTTTTACTACAAATAAATATCAAATTTCTGCAGTTTTTCAGAATTTTATCAAATTTAATATTTAATGCCATTAAATTTCCGAATGTAGATGACGCTCTTATAAATTAATAAAACCAATAGTTTCCTAAGCTTTGATGCGCATTGTAAAACTCACGAAAGAAGGAAAACTCCCAAATTTCTGCAAATTAGCTCTCTCATTAAGCAATTACCGGACAGCTGGTACTGTGCATTTTTTAGAAATTTTGTCTTAAGCTCTATTCAGCACTTTCATTTTATGTCAAGTTTCAGAATATTGATGTTGTGGCATTTTCAAAATTCTATGGGTCTATAACCAAACACTCTGACTCTGTATTGTTTCCGAAATCGGCTGAATAAGGATCAGGATATAAATACTTTATTCTTTTTTGGTCAGACTTTTCCGTATTAATATCCCTTTTCTCTTTCCCGCTTGTAGAATTCGTGTTCTTTGAAATTCTGCAAACAATTTCTATTAAAGTATTTCCATTAAATGTCTATTAAAATTCTGGAGTGAAATATTTGATAGCTACTAAAGTTGCCAATGTTACGTTTTTTGGTTTAATTGTCTTATTTATTTCTTGTTCTGATTTTGTGTCTCTATCTGCATGTTTCGATCTACGGTTGCCAGTTTCAAGTACTTATACACTGCTATTGTCTTCAGTTTCCTCTTTTAAGTTATGATCTTCCACTGTTCTATTCCTTTTATCCTCCTTTTAACGAGCTATCTGATTTATTGCCTTTAATTTTACAGTTCAAACTGCCATCCGGTTGTTGGACTGTGGAGCTTCTGGGATCTTCAGGGTCTGGTTGTTGTAGCCGGGATCTTCGCAACCGTGTTCGTCGTTGAAGATATTTTGGTTTGCTGTAGACATTTATGACGTTCCTTATAGCAGTAATTAAAACAATAACAAATACGGCCGTTGGACTGAAACGCAGTACCAACCATCCTATGTTCTTGTCATTTTCAATAGTATTACGTATCTTCGTGCCTCTGTCGATTTTAGATTTCACATTTTTGTGCTGAGATTTCATGGTTCTTTCGAATGCGTCTGAAATGTTTTCAAAAGTTTTACAACAATGGCATACAAAAGCTTCGGGAATAGAACCTCCTTTAATTTGGTTCGCAGGCTTTCTCATTCTTTCTTGTTGACGTATGAAATTCATTTAGGGCTTATGTCGAGCTCAGATTTAAGGGTTATAACGGTTTGCCTCCAGGATTTGTTTGTTGTTTGAAATATTTTTGAAATATTTCAAAATTTGTTCCAAACTGGGGTAGAAATGCTCTAAATTCGATTATAGATAATTTTATATTTCGAATAAGAGGCGCTCTCGTTATCTCTGTTTCAGGTGTAGCAGCTGAATACTTAGCAAAGTGGTGCGGAATAGCGTCTAAGTTTTGCACTAAATTAGAAGAATTTCCGGATACGTTAGGATGTGTTTTAATATTTTCTGAATATTTATCCAAATCTCTTTTCTCTGCCAATAAAGGAAAAAACCTGAATCCATTGGTCGAATCTTCGTTAGCCTTTCGTGACGAGAATTGATATAATCCTTGATCGAATATTTTATTTTTATTTAAAGAAGACACATTTATACATACATACGAAGAGCCACGAAAACATTGCCTGCATGAAGGATTGTGAAATACAAAAACTTGGTGACATATTTGAAAAGTACATCGGTTTATTTAGTTCAAAGGCTATCCTGAATATGCTCACAAGAGTAAAAATATTGAAATTTGGAGCACTGGAGTGATGCAAATTGATTAACTCGGGGCCAGTTTATTAAGATCCATATATATGGTCATATGCACTAACCTATGTGTATACTTCTGTATATAGCTGGAACTTATTAACATAAGTATTTATTCAATCAGATGAACACAATTTTATCAACGTTTGAACACATTTTTAACAATTAAACTTCGAAATTCTAAGAATTTGCGTAGTTTTTGAAACTTTATATTCGCCTTGAAGTTCGTACTAAGTATAAGATTTACAACTTTGCAAAACAAATGAATAAGTGTTAGAATACATTACTTACAATTTTCTAAGAGACAAATGATTTTTGGAAATCATTAACTGCTGCAGCTTGTTGAGCTCTTAATCGCAACTACTAAACGTGTGCCACAATCAATTTAGAAAAAATCTTTGCTACATCTAAATATCAAATGCCTGCAGTTTCTCAGAATTTTATCAAATTTAATAATTCTTGCTATTAAATATCCGAATGTAGATAACGCTCTTATATTGAAAGGTATTAGTTTCCTACTCTCGAATGCCCGTTGTAAAACTCATGAAAAATGAAAATTCCTAAATTTATGAAAATTAGATTTCTTATTAAGCAATTACTTGACCGTTGGTACTGTGCTTTTTTTTAAATTTCTTCTTAAGTTGTATTCAGTACTCTAATTTTATGTCAAGTTTCAGAATATTGATGTTGTGGCATTTTCAAAATTTCTATGGGGCTATAACCAAAACCTCTGTCTTTGTACTATTTAATCGAAATCGGATGAGGAAGGATCTAGGATATAACTATTTTATTGTTTTGGTTCAGACTTTTCAATATTAATATCCCTTTTCTCTTCCCGCTTGTAATATTCATTGGAACAACTTCTATTAAATTACATTCTGGTCCATCTGGATTGAAATATTTGATAGCTACTAAAGGTGCGAATGTTCGTTTCTTTGGTTTAGTTTTCATATTTATTTCTTGTTCTGATTTTGTTTTCCGTCTTCATGTTACCATTTACCGTTGTCAGTTTCAAGCGCTGGTACACTGCTACTGTCTTCAGGTTCCAGTTCCAATTTATTATCTTCCATTTCAGACTCTGTGCTATTGTATAGAGTTTGAATGACGTATTGCTATTCTCTTCAGGTTCCTGTGCTGCCAATTTATTGTTTTTGTTTTCAAGCTCTGATATATTCCCATTGTCTTCGGGTTCCTGTTTCAATTTATCGTCTTTCGTTTCATGTTCTAATTTATTGTTATTGATTTCAATTTCGAGCTCTGTTTTATTATCTTTAGTTGCTTGTTCTGTTCTATTACTTTTAGCCTCCTTATCACGATATGATTTATTGCCTTTATTTTACATTTCAAAATATCATCCCGATGTTCGTCTCTGAACTTTATGGGATCTTCAGGGTCTGGTCGTTGAAGCCTGGATCTTCGCAACCGTCTTCTTCGTTTAACAGATTTTGTGTTGCTATATAGACTTTTACGACGTGCCTTATAGCAATAATTATAACAGTAACAAATACGGCTATTGGATTTAAAACACAGTACGAACAATCCTATGCTCTTGTCATTTATTAGCAGTGTTAGGTGTCTTCGGGTTTCTATCGATTTCAGATTTCACGTTTTTATGCTGAGATTTGGTGGTTCTTTCGAATGCTTTGGAAATGTTTTCAGACGTTTTCCAATACTGGTCTATAAGAGCTTCAAATTTGAGAATTAAGACTTCTTTAAATTAAGCGGCAGGCCTTTCTCATTCTTTCTAGTTCCTGTATGAAACTGATTTAAGTTCTGTATGTATTTCCGATTTTAGGGTTCTTTCGATTTTGTGCCAGGGTTTGTTTGTTGTTTCAAATATTTCTGAAATATTTCCAAATTTGTTCCAAACGTGGCATATAAAAGTTCTAAATTCGATTATAGATAATTTTATATTTCGAATAAGAGGCGCTCTCGTTATCTCTGTTTCAGGTGTAGCAGGTGAATACTCAGCAAAGTGGTGCGGAATAGCGTCTACGTTTTGCACTAAATTAATGTTTTGGTTCAGACTTTTCAATATTAATATCCCTTTTCTCTTTCCCGCTTGTAATATTCATGCGAACAACTTCTATTAAATTACATTCTGGTCCATCTGGATTGAAATAGTTGATAGCTACTAAAGGTGCGAATGTTCGTTTCTTTGGTTTAGTTTTCATATTTATTTCTTGTTCTGATTTTGTTCTCCGTTTACATGTTACCATTTACGGTTGTGAGTTTCAAGCGCTGGTACACTGCTACTGTCTTCAGTTTCCAGTTCCAATTTATTATCTTCCATTTCAGACTCTGTGCTATTGTATAGAGTTTGAATGACGTATTGCTATTCTCTTCAGGTTCTTGTGCTGCCAATTTATTGTTTTTGTTTTCAAGCTCTGATATATTCCCATTGTCTTCGGGTTCCTGTTTCAATTTATCGTCTTTCGTTTCATGTTCTAATTTATTGTTATTGATTTCAATTTCGAGCTCTGTTTTATTATCTTTAGTTGCTTGTTCTGTTCTATTGCTTTTAGCCTCCTTATCACGATATGATTTATTGCCTTTATTTTACATTTCAAAATATCATCCCGATGTTCGTCTCTGAACTTTATGGGATCTTCAGGGTCTGGTCGTTGAAGCCTGGATCTTCGCAACCGTCTTCTTCGTTTAACAGATTTTGTGTTGCTATATAGACTTTTACGACGTGCCTTATAGCAATAATTAAAACAGTAACGAATACGGCTATTGGATTTAAAACACAGTACGATCAATCCTATGCTCTTGTCATTTATTAGCAGTGTTAGGTGTCTTCGGGTTTCTATCGATTTCAGATTTCACGTTTTTATGCTGAGATTTGGTGGTTCTTTCGAATGCTTTGGAAATGTTTTCAGACGTTTTCCAATACTGGTATGTAAAAGCTTCAAATTTGAGAATTAAAACTTCTTTAAATTAAGCGGCAGGCCTTTCTCATTCTTTGTAGTTCCTGTATGAAACTGATTTAAGTTCTGTATGTATTTCCGATTTTAGGTTTCTTTCGATTTTGTGCCAAGGTTTGTTTGTTGTTTCAAATATTTCTGAAATATTTCCAAAAGTGGCGTATAAAAGCTCTAAATTCGGATGTAGATAATTTTTAATTCGGCTAATAGCCATTCCCATTCTCTCTGTTTTAGGTATGGCAACTGATTGGAAAAAACCTGAATCTATTGGTCAAATCTTCGTTAATTATTCGTGACGCCAGCGTTCATATAATCTCTGAATGAATATTTTATTTTTGTTTAAAGAAGAAACATTTATACATACACACGAAGAGCCACCAAAGCATGCCTGTATGAAATTTTCTGAATCATAATAACTTTTTGACATATTTACGAAGTACATCGGTTTATTTAGTTCAAAGCTTACACCAACAAGAGTAAAAATATTCAAATTTGGAGCATTGAAATGATGATTAACAATTAATTAAACTCGAGGCCAATTAATTACCTTGCATATGATCTTATGCGCTAACGTAAGTGTACAATTCTGTATATAGCTGGAACTTATTAACATGAGTATTTACTCAATCAAGATGTTAATTAAAATCTATATTCGATAGCCATAGTTTTTCGATTATTGTTTATATTTGAGGAGCCGAGTGTATGTTTGCAGTATTGATAGAGCAATTACATGTAGATCTATGTTGCATGATTCGCTTTCTTCTAATATATTAAATCAACATTTTTGGAATTCTTTTGGACATATTACTTTGATAAGTAGGGTAACATTGCACGTCCAATAATAGGACTCTTCCGAAGATTCGAACGTGCCGTGTAGTCGATGTTTTACTGTAACGTATTTAAAATTACGTATTGGCAATTATTTTTATAACGGAATAATTTTATCTAGAACCTGACGCTTAAATTTGGCAAAAATGTTAAAGCATCACATTTGATATTATTTTTTTAGTTTTTATTAAATTAAAAATTATATAAGCTATGCTTCTGCAATACGATAAATTTCGAAATCAAATATTTAATTTAAAAAAATTATTATTTAAAAAAATTACTTTTAACTACAAGTTGAAAAATGCTTATGATAAATATGGGGTGCTGCAAATTCAAAAATACTTTATGAATATTATTGAAGGAAGCACTAATATTTTAAAATTTATCAAACATGAGATGTAAAGTTTCTTTAAAAAGCTCAAGTATATGAACAAGAGATATTTGTGGTACACGGGCTACTATCTCGTAGAAATAAGATGTCACTACATTGATTCTGGTTTTCCCGAAAGTTAGTTTCGACCTTCTTTCTTATTATATATAAAAATTGAGAGCATTGCTTATACATAGAATTGTTCCACATTTTAAAACGAAGACACAGAAAATCCTTCATGTTCATTGTTGAAGAGAATAACTTTCACGTTTTCAGAAGGTAGTAAACTCTATTGGTAAATTGTTTACCATATTTGTCTAAAAATTCATTGATATTCGTCTTTTATACACAGATATCAGAACATATTTTTGCACCGACTATTATCCCTTTTTTTGAATAGTTAAGAATACGTAATTTACTTTTACATTGGCTACACACATATTTTTACAAGGCAGGAAATTGAAACACCTAATTGAAATAAATTGTCAAAACATATGTTTCGAATGATTGAAATAGGATTATCATTAAATTCCATGAATACTAAAATAAAGTGCAGCTTTGAAGGCAGTGTCAAACAAAGACATGTGGAAAACTAAAACTTCTAAGGTGAACACACCTTATTAAAAGAAATTTGCTTTCCTTCAGACTGAGAAAACATAGTGAGATAAAAGTCTTGTAAAGTAAATCGCCGTAAAATGAATATACAACTTCAAAAATTATACGTCTATAGTCATAAGTGGTATGTTCTAATAAGAAGTTTTTACTCCGATTATACCGCAAATTAAACAATTAATATAGCTGCATAAACTGACAGGTCTAAAAATATGGAAAATGTTCTAAAGCTGAACGTCCTATGAAATCATTTAGATTAGATTATTTCGATCTTAGATTTGAATGTTTCCTCGTAATAATCCTTTTTAGTTTCTGATCTTATAAAAGATACATAGAAATTTTGATCTTGCTCTTTTTTTCATTTTTCCGTGAAGGAGACGTTGAAGTTCCGAATATGCGTTCCACTGCAACCAAAGAAGAACAACATTAATAAACGGAACATTTTCTTTGCTTAAACACATACTCTAAACACATTAGAACGCATATTTACTAATTAAATTTCAAAATTCGAAGTAACGTAGTTTATGAAACTTTACAATACGTCTTGAGATTCGCAGTAATCAGAAGGTTTATACCTTTTCAAAACAAGTGAATAATTGTTAAAATACATTATTTACATTTTTTTATAGAGACAAATAATTCTTTTAAATCATTAATTGCTGTACCTTGTTGCGCTATTAATCGTGACCTATAAATGTGTGCCACAGTTGTTAAAGTTTAGAAAAAAATCTTTGCTACAAATAAATATCAAATGACTGCAGTTTCTCGGAATTTTATCAAACCTAATAATTATTGCCATTAAATTTCCGAATGTTGATAAAACTCTTATAATTATGATTTTCTACGCTCGAATGATCATTGTTAAACTCATGAAAGAGTGGAAACTCCTAAATTTCTGAAAAAGACTTTTGTTATTAAGCAATTACCGGAATGTTGGTACTGTGATTTTTTTAGAAATTGCCTCTTAAGCTGCAATTAGTGCTTTAATTTTATGTCAAGTTTCAGAATGCTGTGGAATTTTCAAAATTCTATGGGGCTATATCCAAGCTTTCTGCCTTTGTACTATGTTCCTTTTCTTTTTCCCGCTTGTAGCATTCGTCTTCGTTCTAATTCTGCAAACAATTTCTATTAAAGTACCTTCTGGAGTGAAATACGTGATAACTAATAAAGTTACGAATGTTACGTTCTTTGGTTTAATTGCCTTATTTATTTCTGGTTCTGAAGTGTGTGTCTTCATCTGGATGTTTCGATTTTTGGTCGTCAGTTTCAAGCTCTGATACACTGCTATTGTCTTCAGGTTTCTATTCTAATTTATTATTTTCCGTTTCAAGCTCTGACGTATTGCTGCTGTCATCAGGTTCCTGGCCCAACTTATTGTCTTCCGTTTCAAGCTCTCATACATTGATAAAGTTTTCTGTTTCAGTTTATCGTCTTCCGTTACATGTTCTAACTTATCGTTATTGATTGCAGCAGCAAGTTCTGGTTTATTCTATTCGTTCTTGGTTTATTCTAACTATTTATTCTGCACGTTCTATTCCTCTTAGCCTCCTTTTCACGATGATTTATTACCTTTAATTTTACAGTTCAAACTGCCATCCGTGTTCGTCTGGGGAGCTTATGTTATCTTCAGAGCCCTTTTGCTGTAGTTGGGATCTTCGCAATCGTCTTCGTCGATTAAGAAATTTTCGGCTGCTGTAGACTTTTATAACGTCTCTTATAGCAATAACAAATGCGATTTCAGATTTCACGTTTCTATCCTGAGATTTTGTGGTTCTTCCAAATGCTTCTGAAATTTTTCCAAGTGTTTTCCGACGCTGGAAAAAGTAGTTTTTGAAAAATGAAGGAAAAAACTTGAAAAGTAGTTTTTGATATTCGAAGCTTTTATAAATAATAGAATTCGTAAATAGAAACTTCTTTAATTTGGCAGGCAGGTCTTCTCATTCTTTCTAGTTCGTGTGAGAAACTAATTTAGAGATTGTATCGATTTCACATTTTAGGGTTCTATCGATTTTAGGCCAGGATTTGTTTCTCATTCCAAATGTTTTCCAAAATTGGCGTACAAAATCTCTAAATTCGGATCCAGATAATTTTCTAATTCATTTAAGAGACATTCTCGTTCCCTCGGTGTGGCAACTGTGCCCTCGGTGCAGAGGCGAGGAATAGCCCTTCATTTTTGCACTAAATTTGGAGAAATTGGCGATAACTCAGGAAACGCTTTAATATATTTTGAGTGTTCATTCAAATCTCTTTTCTTTGCCAATAAAGGAAAAAAAACCTGAATCCATTGGTCGAATCTTCGTTAGCCTTTCGTGACAGAAACGCTGATACAATCCCTGATCGAATATTTTATTTTTGTTTAAAGAAACCTCATTTGTACACACATGCGAAGAACCACCAAAGTACAGCCTGCTTGAAGGTTTCTGAAATGTAACAACTTGGTGACATATTTACAAAGTATTTCGCATTATTTAATTCAAAGACTATTCAGAATATACCCACAAGCATAAAAATATTGAATTTTGAAGCATTGGAGAGATGCCAATTGATTAACTTGCATATGATCATATTCGCTAACATATGTGGACAATTCCATATGTAACTGGAACTTATTAGCATAAGTATTTAGTCAATCAGATGTTAATTAAAATCTATATTCGATAGCCATAGTTTTTGGATTATTCTTTATATGTGAGCAGCAGTGTATGTTCTCAGTCACAAGATGCATTCATAGATTTATTACATGTAGATTTATGTTTCGTGAGTCGTATTCTTCTAATATATTAAATTAAAATATTTGGAATTCTTTTGGACGTATTAATTTGATAAGTATTGTTTGATAAGTACGGTACATTGTACATCTAATAATGGGGTTTTATTCGAACTTATCGTGTAATAGATGTTTTACTGTAAAGTAGTCAAAATTATGTATTTACATTTATTTTTGTAACAGAATATTTTTATCTATAACCCGACACTTAAATTTACCAAACATCTTATGTCAGAGCATCACATTTCATATTATATTTAACACTTATATTAAATTAAAAATTATTTAAACTATGCTTCTGTGACACGAAAAAGAGCTTTTGACTAATTGTAGGTTATTTCGAAGCAGGAATAATGTAAAATTACCAACGCCTTCGCTGAGATTCGAACCACGGACTTCTCGAATACGCGTCGAGCCTGCTGACCACTACACTACGAAGGCATGACAAGAAACCGAACCAAACCAGACGGGTATTGCCGGAATTATCGCGCGGGGCGTGATGTTACCGGCTCGATGAGATTTGCCCATACGGGCTTTTAAGGTTGAAATGTCTGGGTGGGTAAAATAGGAGATCTTTAAGATGGGAGTAGAAGGTGGCTAAGGTGGGAGTGACACATAAGTCAGGTAATCTATACAGGAGCAGAAAACCAGAAAGTAAAGTTAGCATGGCTAGTCCTAGGAGCGATGCACATAGGAGAACAAGAATCCGAAAAGTAACAAGTCTGAGTCCTGACGATAATGCTAAAAAAGTGAAGCATGATGAATTAACAAAGTACAAATAATAGCAGGCAATAAAATAATGGTACAGAATAACATATGAAATAAGATTGACACAATATGTAAATAACGAACAGTAAATAAAATACATGAAAGAAAATAAAGCAGATACATAGTAATGAGGGAAAATACCTATATACAAATATATACACTATGTGCACAGAGGAACGCATGCTATGATGGAAAATTCTGGTCGCGGGTGAGGTGAGCAGCTAGTGGCCTTAGTTCGCTGTTTTCCTCCGAAAGATAATATAGTGAAAGACCTTTAAACTCTTAATATGCGACCAGGAGAGCGCCTTGCTAAAGAATTTTTGATTTTGATTGTGAGGGAAATTTAAGATAGGCTCTATCTTGAGGTCGTCTTGCAGCGTCTTATTGGAAACAAGATAATGCTCACTCGATGATGCGCAAGAGCTTATTATGCGCAATTTGGAGCTTTACCAAGTCCCTGTTTCTCATTGAGGCCCAGGTCGGCGAGGCGTAATGACAAGAAGGCAGAAGAAATACCTTATATACTCCCCGCTTTTAAAGGACGACTGGGGTTTAAGAGACCCAGTCAACAAATCCTGGTGGTGAACAATCATCATTCACCACCTTTTAGTTCGGGCGCCGCTGTTGAGACATTATGTTGTTTTTTTTGGGGGGGGGAAGCAGGAGTGATTAAAAATGAGCAACGCCTTCGCCAGAAATTGAACCACGGACCTCTGGAATACGCACCCAGCGTGCTGACCACTACACTACGAAGGCTTGCTAAGAAGACGGGAGAACTACCTTATATAATCCCCCTTTTAAAGGGCAACTGGAGTTTTAGGAGATCCAATCGCGAAATCCTGGGTGTGGAGAATCATCATCCACCCCCTTTTAGTTCGGGCGCCAATATAGATTAATTAGATTTTTTTATTATTATTATTCAAACATTTTTATTATCAAGATGCGCCTATATACAAACAAGATGACATTTTACCTTTACAAAATATGGGGTGCAAAACTTTTAAGAATATTATTAAAGGAAGCATTAATATTTTAAAATTTATTAAACATGAGCTGAAAATTTCTTCAAACAGCTCAAATATATTAACAAGAGATTTCAATATTGTAGTTCTCTGGCTGCTATACCGTAGAAATAAGAAGTCACTTCGTAGATTTTGGTTTTTACCGAAAGTTAGTTTTGACATTCTTTCTTATTATATATAAAAATTGAGAGCATTACTTATACACAGAATTGTTTCACATTTTAAGAAGAAGACAGAAAAATGTTTAATGTTCATTGCTGAACAGAATAACTATCATGTTTTCAGAAGGCAGTGTACTCTATCGGTAAATTGTGTACCATGTCTGTATAGAAATTCATTGATATTCGTCTTTCGTACACAGATATCGGAACATAATTTTGTATCGACTATTATCACTTTTTTCAATAACTAAAAATATGTAATTTACTTTCATATTGACTACACATATTTTTCCATAGCATGAAACTGAAATAACTAATTGAAGTATGTGCTTGGATTGACTGAAATAGTAATATCACTTAATTCATGAACATTAAAATAAAGTACAGCTTTAAAGGCAGTGTCAAATAAAGATTATGGAAAACTAAAACGTGTATCGTGAAAACACATCATTAAATTAATTTTTTTCCTTTAGATTGACAAAACATTTTGATATAAAAGTCTTATAAAGTAAATTGCTATAAAATGAATATACATCTTTAAAAATTATATAGAAATGTATGTCCTAAAAGAACGTTTTATAACAGTTAAACTACAATAGATGCAAACTACATAGATGCATAAAACAAGATATCTAAAACTATGGAAAATGCTCTAAAGCTGAAAGTCCTATGAAATTATTTAGATAAGATTATTTTAATCTTTTTCTTAAATGCTTTCTCGTAATAATCCTTTTAAGTTTCCGAGAAAGTTTTGATCTTGCTGTTTCCTTCATTTTTCCGTGAAGCACATGTTGAAACTCCGGGTATGTCTTCGACCGCAGCAGTAGAAGAAAAGAAGCATGTTAACAATATTCATAAACGGAGCACGTTTTCGAAATTCGAGGAATTAACGTAGCTTTCGAAACTTCGAAACTATTCCCCTTGAAATTCGCAGTAAACACAAGGTTTACAACTTTTCAAAACAAGTAAATAATTTTTAAAATACATTATTTGCAAATTTTTTAAGAGGCAAATAATTCTTTGAAATCATTAATTACTGTACCTTGTTGAGCTGTTAACCGTGACCACTAAATGTGTGCCACAACTGCTGCAGTTTAGAACAAAATTTTTTACTACAAATAAATATCAAATTTCTGCAGTTTTTCAGAATTTTATCAAATTTAATATTTAATGCCATTAAATTTCCGAATGTAGATGACGCTCTTATAAATTAATAAAACCAATAGTTTCCTAAGCTTTGATGCGCATTGTAAAACTCACGAAAGAAGGAAAACTCCCAAATTTCTGCAAATTAGCTCTCTCATTAAGCAATTACCGGACAGCTGGTACTGTGCATTTTTTAGAAATTTTGTCTTAAGCTCTATTCAGCACTTTCATTTTATGTCAAGTTTCAGAATATTGATGTTGTGGCATTTTCAAAATTCTATGGGTCTATAACCAAACACTCTGACTCTGTATTGTTTCCGAAATCGGCTGAATAAGGATCAGGATATAAATACTTTATTCTTTTTTGGTCAGACTTTTCCGTATTAATATCCCTTTTCTCTTTCCCGCTTGTAGAATTCGTGTTCTTTGAAATTCTGCAAACAATTTCTATTAAAGTATTTCCATTAAATGTCTATTAAAATTCTGGAGTGAAATATTTGATAGCTACTAAAGTTGCCAATGTTACGTTTTTTGGTTTAATTGTCTTATTTATTTCTTGTTCTGATTTTGTGTCTCTATCTGCATGTTTCGATCTACGGTTGCCAGTTTCAAGTACTTATACACTGCTATTGTCTTCAGTTTCCTCTTTTAAGTTATGATCTTCCACTGTTCTATTCCTTTTATCCTCCTTTTAACGAGCTATCTGATTTATTGCCTTTAATTTTACAGTTCAAACTGCCATCCGGTTGTTGGACTGTGGAGCTTCTGGGATCTTCAGGGTCTGGTTGTTGTAGCCGGGATCTTCGCAACCGTGTTCGTCGTTGAAGATATTTTGGTTTGCTGTAGACATTTATGACGTTCCTTATAGCAGTAATTAAAACAATAACAAATACGGCCGTTGGACTGAAACGCAGTACCAACCATCCTATGTTCTTGTCATTTTCAATAGTATTACGTATCTTCGTGCCTCTGTCGATTTTAGATTTCACATTTTTGTGCTGAGATTTCATGGTTCTTTCGAATGCGTCTGAAATGTTTTCAAAAGTTTTACAACAATGGCATACAAAAGCTTCGGGAATAGAACCTCCTTTAATTTGGTTCGCAGGCTTTCTCATTCTTTCTTGTTGACGTATGAAATTCATTTAGGGCTTATGTCGAGCTCAGATTTAAGGGTTATAACGGTTTGCCTCCAGGATTTGTTTGTTGTTTGAAATATTTTTGAAATATTTCAAAATTTGTTCCAAACTGGGGTAGAAATGCTCTAAATTCGATTATAGATAATTTTATATTTCGAATAAGAGGCGCTCTCGTTATCTCTGTTTCAGGTGTAGCAGCTGAATACTTAGCAAAGTGGTGCGGAATAGCGTCTAAGTTTTGCACTAAATTAGAAGAATTTCCGGATACGTTAGGATGTGTTTTAATATTTTCTGAATATTTATCCAAATCTCTTTTCTCTGCCAATAAAGGAAAAAACCTGAATCCATTGGTCGAATCTTCGTTAGCCTTTCGTGACGAGAATTGATATAATCCTTGATCGAATATTTTATTTTTATTTAAAGAAGACACATTTATACATACATACGAAGAGCCACGAAAACATTGCCTGCATGAAGGATTGTGAAATACAAAAACTTGGTGACATATTTGAAAAGTACATCGGTTTATTTAGTTCAAAGGCTATCCTGAATATGCTCACAA
Organism: Stegodyphus dumicola; assembly: GCF_044657685.1. Taxonomy (NCBI): domain Eukaryota; kingdom Metazoa; phylum Arthropoda; class Arachnida; order Araneae; family Eresidae; genus Stegodyphus; species Stegodyphus dumicola. The sequence goes on along the minus strand of NC_140768.1, from coordinate 20,728,185 downwards.
GAGTAAAAATATTGAAATTTGGAGCACTGGAGTGATGCAAATTGATTAACTCGGGGCCAGTTTATTAAGATCCATATATATGGTCATATGCACTAACCTATGTGTATACTTCTGTATATAGCTGGAACTTATTAACATAAGTATTTATTCAATCAGATGAACACAATTTTATCAACGTTTGAACACATTTTTAACAATTAAACTTCGAAATTCTAAGAATTTGCGTAGTTTTTGAAACTTTATATTCGCCTTGAAGTTCGTACTAAGTATAAGATTTACAACTTTGCAAAACAAATGAATAAGTGTTAGAATACATTACTTACAATTTTCTAAGAGACAAATGATTTTTGGAAATCATTAACTGCTGCAGCTTGTTGAGCTCTTAATCGCAACTACTAAACGTGTGCCACAATCAATTTAGAAAAAATCTTTGCTACATCTAAATATCAAATGCCTGCAGTTTCTCAGAATTTTATCAAATTTAATAATTCTTGCTATTAAATATCCGAATGTAGATAACGCTCTTATATTGAAAGGTATTAGTTTCCTACTCTCGAATGCCCGTTGTAAAACTCATGAAAAATGAAAATTCCTAAATTTATGAAAATTAGATTTCTTATTAAGCAATTACTTGACCGTTGGTACTGTGCTTTTTTTTAAATTTCTTCTTAAGTTGTATTCAGTACTCTAATTTTATGTCAAGTTTCAGAATATTGATGTTGTGGCATTTTCAAAATTTCTATGGGGCTATAACCAAAACCTCTGTCTTTGTACTATTTAATCGAAATCGGATGAGGAAGGATCTAGGATATAACTATTTTATTGTTTTGGTTCAGACTTTTCAATATTAATATCCCTTTTCTCTTCCCGCTTGTAATATTCATTGGAACAACTTCTATTAAATTACATTCTGGTCCATCTGGATTGAAATATTTGATAGCTACTAAAGGTGCGAATGTTCGTTTCTTTGGTTTAGTTTTCATATTTATTTCTTGTTCTGATTTTGTTTTCCGTCTTCATGTTACCATTTACCGTTGTCAGTTTCAAGCGCTGGTACACTGCTACTGTCTTCAGGTTCCAGTTCCAATTTATTATCTTCCATTTCAGACTCTGTGCTATTGTATAGAGTTTGAATGACGTATTGCTATTCTCTTCAGGTTCCTGTGCTGCCAATTTATTGTTTTTGTTTTCAAGCTCTGATATATTCCCATTGTCTTCGGGTTCCTGTTTCAATTTATCGTCTTTCGTTTCATGTTCTAATTTATTGTTATTGATTTCAATTTCGAGCTCTGTTTTATTATCTTTAGTTGCTTGTTCTGTTCTATTACTTTTAGCCTCCTTATCACGATATGATTTATTGCCTTTATTTTACATTTCAAAATATCATCCCGATGTTCGTCTCTGAACTTTATGGGATCTTCAGGGTCTGGTCGTTGAAGCCTGGATCTTCGCAACCGTCTTCTTCGTTTAACAGATTTTGTGTTGCTATATAGACTTTTACGACGTGCCTTATAGCAATAATTATAACAGTAACAAATACGGCTATTGGATTTAAAACACAGTACGAACAATCCTATGCTCTTGTCATTTATTAGCAGTGTTAGGTGTCTTCGGGTTTCTATCGATTTCAGATTTCACGTTTTTATGCTGAGATTTGGTGGTTCTTTCGAATGCTTTGGAAATGTTTTCAGACGTTTTCCAATACTGGTCTATAAGAGCTTCAAATTTGAGAATTAAGACTTCTTTAAATTAAGCGGCAGGCCTTTCTCATTCTTTCTAGTTCCTGTATGAAACTGATTTAAGTTCTGTATGTATTTCCGATTTTAGGGTTCTTTCGATTTTGTGCCAGGGTTTGTTTGTTGTTTCAAATATTTCTGAAATATTTCCAAATTTGTTCCAAACGTGGCATATAAAAGTTCTAAATTCGATTATAGATAATTTTATATTTCGAATAAGAGGCGCTCTCGTTATCTCTGTTTCAGGTGTAGCAGGTAAATACTCAGCAAAGTGGTGCGGAATAGCGTCTACGTTTTGCACTAAATTAATGTTTTGGTTCAGACTTTTCAATATTAATATCCCTTTTCTCTTTCCCGCTTGTAATATTCATGCGAACAACTTCTATTAAATTACATTCTGGTCCATCTGGATTGAAATAGTTGATAGCTACTAAAGGTGCGAATGTTCGTTTCTTTGGTTTAGTTTTCATATTTATTTCTTGTTCTGATTTTGTTCTCCGTTTACATGTTACCATTTACGGTTGTGAGTTTCAAGCGCTGGTACACTGCTACTGTCTTCAGTTTCCAGTTCCAATTTATTATCTTCCATTTCAGACTCTGTGCTATTGTATAGAGTTTGAATGACGTATTGCTATTCTCTTCAGGTTCTTGTGCTGCCAATTTATTGTTTTTGTTTTCAAGCTCTGATATATTCCCATTGTCTTCGGGTTCCTGTTTCAATTTATCGTCTTTCGTTTCATGTTCTAATTTATTGTTATTGATTTCAATTTCGAGCTCTGTTTTATTATCTTTAGTTGCTTGTTCTGTTCTATTGCTTTTAGCCTCCTTATCACGATATGATTTATTGCCTTTATTTTACATTTCAAAATATCATCCCGATGTTCGTCTCTGAACTTTATGGGATCTTCAGGGTCTGGTCGTTGAAGCCTGGATCTTCGCAACCGTCTTCTTCGTTTAACAGATTTTGTGTTGCTATATAGACTTTTACGACGTGCCTTATAGCAATAATTAAAACAGTAACGAATACGGCTATTGGATTTAAAACACAGTACGATCAATCCTATGCTCTTGTCATTTATTAGCAGTGTTAGGTGTCTTCGGGTTTCTATCGATTTCAGATTTCACGTTTTTATGCTGAGATTTGGTGGTTCTTTCGAATGCTTTGGAAATGTTTTCAGACGTTTTCCAATACTGGTATGTAAAAGCTTCAAATTTGAGAATTAAAACTTCTTTAAATTAAGCGGCAGGCCTTTCTCATTCTTTGTAGTTCCTGTATGAAACTGATTTAAGTTCTGTATGTATTTCCGATTTTAGGTTTCTTTCGATTTTGTGCCAAGGTTTGTTTGTTGTTTCAAATATTTCTGAAATATTTCCAAAAGTGGCGTATAAAAGCTCTAAATTCGGATGTAGATAATTTTTAATTCGGCTAATAGCCATTCCCATTCTCTCTGTTTTAGGTATGGCAACTGATTGGAAAAAACCTGAATCTATTGGTCAAATCTTCGTTAATTATTCGTGACGCCAGCGTTCATATAATCTCTGAATGAATATTTTATTTTTGTTTAAAGAAGAAACATTTATACATACACACGAAGAGCCACCAAAGCATGCCTGTATGAAGTTTTCTGAATCATAATAACTTTTTGACATATTTACGAAGTACATCGGTTTATTTAGTTCAAAGCTTACACCAACAAGAGTAAAAATATTCAAATTTGGAGCATTGAAATGATGATTAACAATTAATTAAACTCGAGGCCAATTAATTACCTTGCATATGATCTTATGCGCTAACGTAAGTGTACAATTCTGTATATAGCTGGAACTTATTAACATGAGTATTTACTCAATCAAGATGTTAATTAAAATCTATATTCGATAGCCATAGTTTTTCGATTATTGTTTATATTTGAGGAGCCGAGTGTATGTTTGCAGTATTGATAGAGCAATTACATGTAGATCTATGTTGCATGATTCGCTTTCTTCTAATATATTAAATCAACATTTTTGGAATTCTTTTGGACATATTACTTTGATAAGTAGGGTAACATTGCACGTCCAATAATAGGACTCTTCCGAAGATTCGAACGTGCCGTGTAGTCGATGTTTTACTGTAACGTATTTAAAATTACGTATTGGCAATTATTTTTATAACGGAATAATTTTATCTAGAACCTGACGCTTAAATTTGGCAAAAATGTTAAAGCATCACATTTGATATTATTTTTTTAGTTTTTATTAAATTAAAAATTATATAAGCTATGCTTCTGCAATACGATAAATTTCGAAATCAAATATTTAATTTAAAAAAATTATTATTTAAAAAAATTACTTTTAACTACAAGTTGAAAAATGCTTATGATAAATATGGGGTGCTGCAAATTCAAAAATACTTTATGAATATTATTGAAGGAAGCACTAATATTTTAAAATTTATCAAACATGAGATGTAAAGTTTCTTTAAAAAGCTCAAGTATATGAACAAGAGATATTTGTGGTACACGGGCTACTATCTCGTAGAAATAAGATGTCACTACATTGATTCTGGTTTTCCCGAAAGTTAGTTTCGACCTTCTTTCTTATTATATATAAAAATTGAGAGCATTGCTTATACATAGAATTGTTCCACATTTTAAAACGAAGACACAGAAAATCCTTCATGTTCATTGTTGAAGAGAATAACTTTCACGTTTTCAGAAGGTAGTAAACTCTATTGGTAAATTGTTTACCATATTTGTCTAAAAATTCATTGATATTCGTCTTTTATACACAGATATCAGAACATATTTTTGCACCGACTATTATCCCTTTTTTTGAATAGTTAAGAATACGTAATTTACTTTTACATTGGCTACACACATATTTTTACAAGGCAGGAAATTGAAACACCTAATTGAAATAAATTGTCAAAACATATGTTTCGAATGATTGAAATAGGATTATCATTAAATTCCATGAATACTAAAATAAAGTGCAGCTTTGAAGGCAGTGTCAAACAAAGACATGTGGAAAACTAAAACTTCTAAGGTGAACACACCTTATTAAAAGAAATTTGCTTTCCTTCAGACTGAGAAAACATAGTGAGATAAAAGTCTTGTAAAGTAAATCGCCGTAAAATGAATATACAACTTCAAAAATTATACGTCTATAGTCATAAGTGGTATGTTCTAATAAGAAGTTTTTACTCCGATTATACCGCAAATTAAACAATTAATATAGCTGCATAAACTGACAGGTCTAAAAATATGGAAAATGTTCTAAAGCTGAACGTCCTATGAAATCATTTAGATTAGATTATTTCGATCTTAGATTTGAATGTTTCCTCGTAATAATCCTTTTTAGTTTCTGATCTTATAAAAGATACATAGAAATTTTGATCTTGCTCTTTTTTTCATTTTTCCGTGAAGGAGACGTTGAAGTTCCGAATATGCGTTCCACTGCAACCAAAGAAGAACAACATTAATAAACGGAACATTTTCTTTGCTTAAACACATACTCTAAACACATTAGAACGCATATTTACTAATTAAATTTCAAAATTCGAAGTAACGTAGTTTATGAAACTTTACAATACGTCTTGAGATTCGCAGTAATCAGAAGGTTTATACCTTTTCAAAACAAGTGAATAATTGTTAAAATACATTATTTACATTTTTTTATAGAGACAAATAATTCTTTTAAATCATTAATTGCTGTACCTTGTTGCGCTATTAATCGTGACCTATAAATGTGTGCCACAGTTGTTAAAGTTTAGAAAAAAATCTTTGCTACAAATAAATATCAAATGACTGCAGTTTCTCGGAATTTTATCAAACCTAATAATTATTGCCATTAAATTTCCGAATGTTGATAAAACTCTTATAATTATGATTTTCTACGCTCGAATGATCATTGTTAAACTCATGAAAGAGTGGAAACTCCTAAATTTCTGAAAAAGACTTTTGTTATTAAGCAATTACCGGAATGTTGGTACTGTGATTTTTTTAGAAATTGCCTCTTAAGCTGCAATTAGTGCTTTAATTTTATGTCAAGTTTCAGAATGCTGTGGAATTTTCAAAATTCTATGGGGCTATATCCAAGCTTTCTGCCTTTGTACTATGTTCCTTTTCTTTTTCCCGCTTGTAGCATTCGTCTTCGTTCTAATTCTGCAAACAATTTCTATTAAAGTACCTTCTGGAGTGAAATACGTGATAACTAATAAAGTTACGAATGTTACGTTCTTTGGTTTAATTGCCTTATTTATTTCTGGTTCTGAAGTGTGTGTCTTCATCTGGATGTTTCGATTTTTGGTCGTCAGTTTCAAGCTCTGATACACTGCTATTGTCTTCAGGTTTCTATTCTAATTTATTATTTTCCGTTTCAAGCTCTGACGTATTGCTGCTGTCATCAGGTTCCTGGCCCAACTTATTGTCTTCCGTTTCAAGCTCTCATACATTGATAAAGTTTTCTGTTTCAGTTTATCGTCTTCCGTTACATGTTCTAACTTATCGTTATTGATTGCAGCAGCAAGTTCTGGTTTATTCTATTCGTTCTTGGTTTATTCTAACTATTTATTCTGCACGTTCTATTCCTCTTAGCCTCCTTTTCACGATGATTTATTACCTTTAATTTTACAGTTCAAACTGCCATCCGTGTTCGTCTGGGGAGCTTATGTTATCTTCAGAGCCCTTTTGCTGTAGTTGGGATCTTCGCAATCGTCTTCGTCGATTAAGAAATTTTCGGCTGCTGTAGACTTTTATAACGTCTCTTATAGCAATAACAAATGCGATTTCAGATTTCACGTTTCTATCCTGAGATTTTGTGGTTCTTCCAAATGCTTCTGAAATTTTTCCAAGTGTTTTCCGACGCTGGAAAAAGTAGTTTTTGAAAAATGAAGGAAAAAACTTGAAAAGTAGTTTTTGATATTCGAAGCTTTTATAAATAATAGAATTCGTAAATAGAAACTTCTTTAATTTGGCAGGCAGGTCTTCTCATTCTTTCTAGTTCGTGTGAGAAACTAATTTAGAGATTGTATCGATTTCACATTTTAGGGTTCTATCGATTTTAGGCCAGGATTTGTTTCTCATTCCAAATGTTTTCCAAAATTGGCGTACAAAATCTCTAAATTCGGATCCAGATAATTTTCTAATTCATTTAAGAGACATTCTCGTTCCCTCGGTGTGGCAACTGTGCCCTCGGTGCAGAGGCGAGGAATAGCCCTTCATTTTTGCACTAAATTTGGAGAAATTGGCGATAACTCAGGAAACGCTTTAATATATTTTGAGTGTTCATTCAAATCTCTTTTCTTTGCCAATAAAGGAAAAAAAACCTGAATCCATTGGTCGAATCTTCGTTAGCCTTTCGTGACAGAAACGCTGATACAATCCCTGATCGAATATTTTATTTTTGTTTAAAGAAACCTCATTTGTACACACATGCGAAGAACCACCAAAGTACAGCCTGCTTGAAGGTTTCTGAAATGTAACAACTTGGTGACATATTTACAAAGTATTTCGCATTATTTAATTCAAAGACTATTCAGAATATACCCACAAGCATAAAAATATTGAATTTTGAAGCATTGGAGAGATGCCAATTGATTAACTTGCATATGATCATATTCGCTAACATATGTGGACAATTCCATATGTAACTGGAACTTATTAGCATAAGTATTTAGTCAATCAGATGTTAATTAAAATCTATATTCGATAGCCATAGTTTTTGGATTATTCTTTATATGTGAGCAGCAGTGTATGTTCTCAGTCACAAGATGCATTCATAGATTTATTACATGTAGATTTATGTTTCGTGAGTCGTATTCTTCTAATATATTAAATTAAAATATTTGGAATTCTTTTGGACGTATTAATTTGATAAGTATTGTTTGATAAGTACGGTACATTGTACATCTAATAATGGGGTTTTATTCGAACTTATCGTGTAATAGATGTTTTACTGTAAAGTAGTCAAAATTATGTATTTACATTTATTTTTGTAACAGAATATTTTTATCTATAACCCGACACTTAAATTTACCAAACATCTTATGTCAGAGCATCACATTTCATATTATATTTAACACTTATATTAAATTAAAAATTATTTAAACTATGCTTCTGTGACACGAAAAAGAGCTTTTGACTAATTGTAGGTTATTTCGAAGCAGGAATAATGTAAAATTACCAACGCCTTCGCTGAGATTCGAACCACGGACTTCTCGAATACGCGTCGAGCCTGCTGACCACTACACTACGAAGGCATGACAAGAAACCGAACCAAACCAGACGGGTATTGCCGGAATTATCGCGCGGGGCGTGATGTTACCGGCTCGATGAGATTTGCCCATACGGGCTTTTAAGGTTGAAATGTCTGGGTGGGTAAAATAGGAGATCTTTAAGATGGGAGTAGAAGGTGGCTAAGGTGGGAGTGACACATAAGTCAGGTAATCTATACAGGAGCAGAAAACCAGAAAGTAAAGTTAGCATGGCTAGTCCTAGGAGCGATGCACATAGGAGAACAAGAATCCGAAAAGTAACAAGTCTGAGTCCTGACGATAATGCTAAAAAAGTGAAGCATGATGAATTAACAAAGTACAAATAATAGCAGGCAATAAAATAATGGTACAGAATAACATATGAAATAAGATTGACACAATATGTAAATAACGAACAGTAAATAAAATACATGAAAGAAAATAAAGCAGATACATAGTAATGAGGGAAAATACCTATATACAAATATATACACTATGTGCACAGAGGAACGCATGCTATGATGGAAAATTCTGGTCGCGGGTGAGGTGAGCAGCTAGTGGCCTTAGTTCGCTGTTTTCCTCCGAAAGATAATATAGTGAAAGACCTTTAAACTCTTAATATGCGACCAGGAGAGCGCCTTGCTAAAGAATTTTTGATTTTGATTGTGAGGGAAATTTAAGATAGGCTCTATCTTGAGGTCGTCTTGCAGCGTCTTATTGGAAACAAGATAATGCTCACTCGATGATGCGCAAGAGCTTATTATGCGCAATTTGGAGCTTTACCAAGTCCCTGTTTCTCATTGAGGCCCAGGTCGGCGAGGCGTAATGACAAGAAGGCAGAAGAAATACCTTATATACTCCCCGCTTTTAAAGGACGACTGGGGTTTAAGAGACCCAGTCAACAAATCCTGGTGGTGAACAATCATCATTCACCACCTTTTAGTTCGGGCGCCGCTGTTGAGACATTATGTTGTTTTTTTTTGGGGGGGAAGCAGGAGTGATTAAAAATGAGCAACGCCTTCGCCAGAAATTGAACCACGGACCTCTGGAATACGCACCCAGCGTGCTGACCACTACACTACGAAGGCTTGCTAAGAAGACGGGAGAACTACCTTATATAATCCCCCTTTTAAAGGGCAACTGGAGTTTTAGGAGATCCAATCGCGAAATCCTGGGTGTGGAGAATCATCATCCACCCCCTTTTAGTTCGGGCGCCAATATAGATTAATTAGATTTTTTTATTATTATTATTCAAACATTTTTATTATCAAGATGCGCCTATATACAAACAAGATGACATTTTACCTTTACAAAATATGGGGTGCAAAACTTTTAAGAATATTATTAAAGGAAGCATTAATATTTTAAAATTTATTAAACATGAGCTGAAAATTTCTTCAAACAGCTCAAATATATTAACAAGAGATTTCAATATTGTAGTTCTCTGGCTGCTATACCGTAGAAATAAGAAGTCACTTCGTAGATTTTGGTTTTTACCGAAAGTTAGTTTTGACATTCTTTCTTATTATATATAAAAATTGAGAGCATTACTTATACACAGAATTGTTTCACATTTTAAGAAGAAGACAGAAAAATGTTTAATGTTCATTGCTGAACAGAATAACTATCATGTTTTCAGAAGGCAGTGTACTCTATCGGTAAATTGTGTACCATGTCTGTATAGAAATTCATTGATATTCGTCTTTCGTACACAGATATCGGAACATAATTTTGTATCGACTATTATCACTTTTTTCAATAACTAAAAATATGTAATTTACTTTCATATTGACTACACATATTTTTCCATAGCATGAAACTGAAATAACTAATTGAAGTATGTGCTTGGATTGACTGAAATAGTAATATCACTTAATTCATGAACATTAAAATAAAGTACAGCTTTAAAGGCAGTGTCAAATAAAGATTATGGAAAACTAAAACGTGTATCGTGAAAACACATCATTAAATTAATTTTTTTCCTTTAGATTGACAAAACATTTTGATATAAAAGTCTTATAAAGTAAATTGCTATAAAATGAATATACATCTTTAAAAATTATATAGAAATGTATGTCCTAAAAGAACGTTTTATAACAGTTAAACTACAATAGATGCAAACTACATAGATGCATAAAACAAGATATCTAAAACTATGGAAAATGCTCTAAAGCTGAAAGTCCTATGAAATTATTTAGATAAGATTATTTTAATCTTTTTCTTAAATGCTTTCTCGTAATAATCCTTTTAAGTTTCCGAGAAAGTTTTGATCTTGCTGTTTCCTTCATTTTTCCGTGAAGCACATGTTGAAACTCCGGGTATGTCTTCGACCGCAGCAGTAGAAGAAAAGAAGCATGTTAACAATATTCATAAACGGAGCACGTTTTCGAAATTCGAGGAATTAACGTAGCTTTCGAAACTTCGAAACTATTCCCCTTGAAATTCGCAGTAAACACAAGGTTTACAACTTTTCAAAACAAGTAAATAATTTTTAAAATACATTATTTGCAAATTTTTTAAGAGGCAAATAATTCTTTGAAATCATTAATTACTGTACCTTGTTGAGCTGTTAACCGTGACCACTAAATGTGTGCCACAACTGCTGCAGTTTAGAACAAAATTTTTTACTACAAATAAATATCAAATTTCTGCAGTTTTTCAGAATTTTATCAAATTTAATATTTAATGCCATTAAATTTCCGAATGTAGATGACGCTCTTATAAATTAATAAAACCAATAGTTTCCTAAGCTTTGATGCGCATTGTAAAACTCACGAAAGAAGGAAAACTCCCAAATTTCTGCAAATTAGCTCTCTCATTAAGCAATTACCGGACAGCTGGTACTGTGCATTTTTTAGAAATTTTGTCTTAAGCTCTATTCAGCACTTTCATTTTATGTCAAGTTTCAGAATATTGATGTTGTGGCATTTTCAAAATTCTATGGGTCTATAACCAAACACTCTGACTCTGTACTGTTTCCGAAATCGGCTGAATAAGGATCAGGATATAAATACTTTATTCTTTTTTGGTCAGACTTTTCCGTATTAATATCCCTTTTCTCTTTCCCGCTTGTAGAATTCGTGTTCTTTGAAATTCTGCAAACAATTTCTATTAAAGTATTTCCATTAAATGTCTATTAAAATTCTGGAGTGAAATATTTGATAGCTACTAAAGTTGCCAATGTTACGTTTTTTGGTTTAATTGTCTTATTTATTTCTTGTTCTGATTTTGTGTCTCTATCTGCATGTTTCGATCTACGGTTGCCAGTTTCAAGTACTTATACACTGCTATTGTCTTCAGTTTCCTCTTTTAAGTTATGATCTTCCACTGTTCTATTCCTTTTATCCTCCTTTTAACGAGCTATCTGATTTATTGCCTTTAATTTTACAGTTCAAACTGCCATCCGGTTGTTGGACTGTGGAGCTTCTGGGATCTTCAGGGTCTGGTTGTTGTAGCCGGGATCTTCGCAACCGTGTTCGTCGTTGAAGATATTTTGGTTTGCTGTAGACATTTATGACGTTCCTTATAGCAGTAATTAAAACAATAACAAATACGGCCGTTGGACTGAAACGCAGTACCAACCATCCTATGTTCTTGTCATTTTCAATAGTATTACGTATCTTCGTGCCTCTGTCGATTTTAGATTTCACATTTTTGTGCTGAGATTTCATGGTTCTTTCGAATGCGTCTGAAATGTTTTCAAAAGTTTTACAACAATGGCATACAAAAGCTTCGGGAATAGAACCTCCTTTAATTTGGTTCGCAGGCTTTCTCATTCTTTCTTGTTGACGTATGAAATTCATTTAGGGCTTATGTCGAGCTCAGATTTAAGGGTTATAACGGTTTGCCTCCAGGATTTGTTTGTTGTTTGAAATATTTTTGAAATATTTCAAAATTTGTTCCAAACTGGGGTAGAAATGCTCTAAATTCGATTATAGATAATTTTATATTTCGAATAAGAGGCGCTCTCGTTATCTCTGTTTCAGGTGTAGCAGCTGAATACTTAGCAAAGTGGTGCGGAATAGCGTCTAAGTTTTGCACTAAATTAGAAGAATTTCCGGATACGTTAGGATGTGTTTTAATATTTTCTGAATATTTATCCAAATCTCTTTTCTCTGCCAATAAAGGAAAAAACCTGAATCCATTGGTCGAATCTTCGTTAGCCTTTCGTGACGAGAATTGATATAATCCTTGATCGAATATTTTATTTTTATTTAAAGAAGACACATTTATACATACATACGAAGAGCCACGAAAACATTGCCTGCATGAAGGATTGTGAAATACAAAAACTTGGTGACATATTTGAAAAGTACATCGGTTTATTTAGTTCAAAGGCTATCCTGAATATGCTCACAAGAGTAAAAATATTGAAATTTGGAGCACTGGAGTGATGCAAATTGATTAACTCGGGGCCAGTTTATTAAGATCCATATATATGGTCATATGCACTAACCTATGTGTATACTTCTGTATATAGCTGGAACTTATTAACATAAGTATTTATTCAATCAGATGAACACAATTTTATCAACGTTTGAACACATTTTTAACAATTAAACTTCGAAATTCTAAGAATTTGCGTAGTTTTTGAAACTTTATATTCGCCTTGAAGTTCGTACTAAGTATAAGATTTACAACTTTGCAAAACAAATGAATAAGTGTTAGAATACATTACTTACAATTTTCTAAGAGACAAATGATTTTTGGAAATCATTAACTGCTGCAGCTTGTTGAGCTCTTAATCGCAACTACTAAACGTGTGCCACAATCAATTTAGAAAAAATCTTTGCTACATCTAAATATCAAATGCCTGCAGTTTCTCAGAATTTTATCAAATTTAAAAATTCTTGCTATTAAATATCCGAATGTAGATAACGCTCTTATATTGAAAGGTATTAGTTTCCTACTCTCGAATGCCCGTTGTAAAACTCATGAAAAATGAAAATTCCTAAATTTATGTAAATTAGATTTCTTATTAAGCAATTACTTGACCGTTGGTACTGTGCTTTTTTTTAAATTTCTTCTTAAGTTGTATTCAGTACTCTAATTTTATGTCAAGTTTCAGAATATTGATGTTGTGGCATTTTCAAAATTTCTATGGGGCTATAACCAAAACCTCTGTCTTTGTACTATTTAATCGAAATCGGATGAGGAAGGATCTAGGATATAACTATTTTATTGTTTTGGTTCAGACTTTTCAATATTAATATCCCTTTTCTCTTCCCGCTTGTAATATTCATTGGAACAACTTCTATTAAATTACATTCTGGTCCATCTGGATTGAAATATTTGATAGCTACTAAAGGTGCGAATGTTCGTTTCTTTGGTTTAGTTTTCATATTTATTTCTTGTTCTGATTTTGTTTTCCGTCTTCATGTTACCATTTACCGTTGTCAGTTTCAAGCGCTGGTACACTGCTACTGTCTTCAGGTTCCAGTTCCAATTTATTATCTTCCATTTCAGACTCTGTGCTATTGTATAGAGTTTGAATGACGTATTGCTATTCTCTTCAGGTTCCTGTGCTGCCAATTTATTGTTTTTGTTTTCAAGCTCTGATATATTCCCATTGTCTTCGGGTTCCTGTTTCAATTTATCGTCTTTCGTTTCATGTTCTAATTTATTGTTATTGATTTCAATTTCGAGCTCTGTTTTATTATCTTTAGTTGCTTGTTCTGTTCTATTGCTTTTAGCCTCCTTATCACGATATGATTTATTGCCTTCAATTTTACATTTCAAAATGTCATCCCGATGTTCGTCTCTGAAGTTTATGGGATCTTCAGGGTCTGGTAGTTGAAGCCTGGACCTTCGCAACCGTCTTCTTCGTTTAACAGATTTTGTGTTGCTATATAGACTTTTACGACGTGCCTTATAGCAATAATTATAACAGTAACAAATACGGCTATTGGATTTAAAACACAGTACGAACAATCCTATGCTCTTGTCATTTATTAGCAGTGTTAGGTGTCTTCGGGTTTCTATCGATTTCAGATTTCACGTTTTTATGCTGAGATTTGGTGGTTCTTTCGAATGCTTTGGAAATGTTTTCAGACGTTTTCCAATACTGGTCTATAAGAGCTTCAAATTTGAGAATTAAGACTTCTTTAAATTAAGCGGCAGGCCTTTCTCATTCTTTCTAGTTCCTGTATGAAACTGATTTAAGTTCTGCATGTATTTCCGATTTTAGGGTTCTTTCGATTTTGTGCCAGGGTTTGTTTGTTGTTTCAAATATTTCTGAAATATTTCCAAATTTGTTCCAAACGTGGCATATAAAAGTTCTAAATTCGATTATAGATAATTTTATATTTCGAATAAGAGGCGCTCTCGTTACCTCTGTTTCAGGTGTAGCAGGTGAATACTCAGCAAAGTGGTGCGGAATAGCGTCTACGTTTTGCACTAAATTAATGTTTTGGTTCAGACTTTTCAATATTAATATCCCTTTTCTCTTTCCCGCTTGTAATATTCATGCGAACAACTTCTATTAAATTACATTCTGGTCCATCTGGATTGAAATAGTTGATAGCTACTAAAGGTGCGAATGTTCGTTTCTTTGGTTTAGTTTTCATATTTATTTCTTGTTCTGATTTTGTTCTCCGTTTACATGTTACCATTTACGGTTGTCAGTTTCAAGCGCTGGTACACTGCTACTGTCTTCAGTTTCCAGTTCCAATTTATTATCTTCCATTTCAGACTCTGTGCTATTGTATAGAGTTTGAATGACGTATTGCTATTCTCTTCAGGTTCTTGTGCTGCCAATTTATTGTTTTTGTTTTCAAGCTCTGATATATTCCCATTGTCTTCGGGTTCCTGTTTCAATTTATCGTCTTTCGTTTCATGTTCTAATTTATTGTTATTGATTTCAATTTCGAGCTCTGTTTTATTATCTTTAGTTGCTTGTTCTGTTCTATTGCTTTTAGCCTCCTTATCACGATATGATTTATTGCCTTTATTTTACATTTCAAAATATCATCCCGATGTTCGTCTCTGAACTTTATGGGATCTTCAGGGTCTGGTCGTTGAAGCCTGGGTCTTCGCAACCGTCTTCTTCGTTTAACAGATTTTGTGTTGCTATATAGACTTTTACGACGTGCCTTATAGCAATAATTAAAACAGTAACGAATACGGCTATTGGATTTAAAACACAGTACGAACAATCCTATGCTCTTGTCATTTATTAGCAGTGTTAGGTGTCTTCGGGTTTCTATCGATTTCAAATTTCACGTTTTTATGCTGAGATTTGGTGGTTCTTTCGAATGCTTTGGAAATGTTTTCAGACGTTTTCCAATACTGGTCTATAAGAGCTTCAAATTTGAGAATTAAGACTTCTTTAAATTAAGCGGCAGGCCTTTCTCATTCTTTCTAGTTCCTGTATGAAACTGATTTAAGTTCTGTATGTATTTCCGATTTTAGGGTTCTTTCGATTTTGTGCCAGGGTTTGTTTGTTGTTTCAAATATTTCTGAAATATTTCCAAATTTGTTCCAAACGTGGCATATAAAAGTTCTAAATTCGATTATAGATAATTTTATATTTCGAATAAGAGGCGCTCTCGTTACCTCTGTTTCAGGTGTAGCAGGTGAATACTCAGCAAAGTGGTGCGGAATAGCGTCTACGTTTTGCACTAAATTAATGTTTTGGTTCAGACTTTTCAATATTAATATCCCTTTTCTCTTTCCCGCTTGTAATATTCATGCGAACAACTTCTATTAAATTACATTCTGGTCCATCTGGATTGAAATAGTTGATAGCTACTAAAGGTGCGAATGTTCGTTTCTTTGGTTTAGTTTTCATATTTATTTCTTGTTCTGATTTTGTTCTCCGTTTACATGTTACCATTTACGGTTGTCAGTTTCAAGCGCTGGTACACTGCTACTGTCTTCAGTTTCCAGTTCCAATTTATTATCTTCCATTTCAGACTCTGTGCTATTGTATAGAGTTTGAATGACGTATTGCTATTCTCTTCAGGTTCTTGTGCTGCCAATTTATTGTTTTTGTTTTCAAGCTCTGATATATTCCCATTGTCTTCGGGTTCCTGTTTCAATTTATCGTCTTTCGTTTCATGTTCTAATTTATTGTTATTGATTTCAATTTCGAGCTCTGTTTTATTATCTTTAGTTGCTTGTTCTGTTCTATTGCTTTTAGCCTCCTTATCACGATATGATTTATTGCCTTTATTTTACATTTCAAAATATCATCCCGATGTTCGTCTCTGAACTTTATGGGATCTTCAGGGTCTGGTCGTTGAAGCCTGGGTCTTCGCAACCGTCTTCTTCGTTTAACAGATTTTGTGTTGCTATATAGACTTTTACGACGTGCCTTATAGCAATAATTAAAACAGTAACGAATACGGCTATTGGATTTAAAACACAGTACGAACAATCCTATGCTCTTGTCATTTATTAGCAGTGTTAGGTGTCTTCGAGTTTCTATCGATTTCAGATTTCACGTTTTTATGCTGAGATTTGGTGGTTCTTTCGAATGCTTTGGAAATGTTTTCAGACGTTTTCCAATACTGGTCTATAAGAGCTTCAAATTTGAGAATTAAGACTTCTTTAAATTAAGCGGCAGGCCTTTCTCATTCTTTCTAGTTCCTGTATGAAACTGATTTAAGTTCTGTATGTATTTCCGATTTTAGGGTTCTTTCGATTTTGTGCCAGGGTTTGTTTGTTGTTTCAAATATTTCTGAAATATTTCCAAATTTGTTCCAAACGTGGCATATAAAAGTTCTAAATTCGATTATAGATAATTTTATATTTCGAATAAGAGGCGCTCTCGTTATCTCTGTTTCAGGTGTAGCAGGTGAATACTCAGCAAAGTGGTGCGGAATAGCGTCTACGTTTTGCACTAAATTAATGTTTTGGTTCAGACTTTTCAATATTAATATCCCTTTTCTCTTTCCCGCTTGTAATATTCATGCGAACAACTTCTATTAAATTACATTCTGGTCCATCTGGATTGAAATAGTTGATAGCTACTAAAGGTGCGAATGTTCGTTTCTTTGGTTTAGTTTTCATATTTATTTCTTGTTCTGATTTTGTTCTCCGTTTACATGTTACCATTTACGGTTGTCAGTTTCAAGCGCTGGTACACTGCTACTGTCTTCAGTTTCCAGTTCCAATTTATTATCTTCCATTTCAGACTCTGTGCTATTGTATAGAGTTTGAATGACGTATTGCTATTCTCTTCAGGTTCTTGTGCTGCCAATTTATTGTTTTTGTTTTCAAGCTCTGATATATTCCCATTGTCTTCGGGTTCCTGTTTCAATTTATCGTCTTTCGTTTCATGTTCTAATTTATTGTTATTGATTTCAATTTCGAGCTCTGTTTTATTATCTTTAGTTGCTTGTTCTGTTCTATTGCTTTTAGCCTCCTTATCACGATATGATTTATTGCCTTTATTTTACATTTCAAAATATCATCCCGATGTTCGTCTCTGAACTTTATGGGATCTTCAGGGTCTGGTCGTTGAAGCCTGGATCTTCGCAACCGTCTTCTTCGTTTAACAGATTTTGTGTTGCTATATAGACTTTTACGACGTGCCTTATAGCAATAATTAAAACAGTAACGAATACGGCTATTGGATTTAAAACACAGTACGAACAATCCTATGCTCTTGTCATTTATTAGCAGTGTTAGGTGTCTTCGGGTTTCTATCGATTTCAGATTTCACGTTTTTATGCTGAGATTTGGTGGTTCTTTCGAATGCTTTGGAAATGTTTTCAGACGTTTTCCAATACTGGTATGTAAAAGCTTCAAATTTGAGAATTAAAACTTCTTTAAATTAAGCGGCAGGCCTTTCTCATTCTTTGTAGTTCCTGTATGAAACTGATTTAAGTTCTGTATGTATTTCCGATTTTAGGTTTCTTTCGATTTTGTGCCAAGGTTTGTTTGTTGTTTCAAATATTTCTGAAATATTTCCAAAAGTGGCGTATAAAAGCTCTAAATTCGGATGTAGATAATTTTTAATTCGGCTAATAGCCATTCCCATTCTCTCTGTTTTAGGTATGGCAACTGATTGGAAAAAACCTGAATCTATTGGTCAAATCTTCGTTAATTATTCGTGACGCCAGCGTTCATATAATCTCTGAATGAATATTTTATTTTTGTTTAAAGAAGAAACATTTATACATACACACGAAGAGCCACCAAAGCATGCCTGTATGAAGTTTTCTGAATCATAATAACTTTTTGACATATTTACGAAGTACATCGGTTTATTTAGTTCAAAGCTTACACCAACAAGAGTAAAAATATTCAAATTTGGAGCATTGAAATGATGATTAACAATTAATTAAACTCGAGGCCAATTAATTACCTTGCATATGATCTTATGCGCTAACGTAAGTGTACAATTCTGTATATAGCTGGAACTTATTAACATGAGTATTTACTCAATCAAGATGTTAATTAAAATCTATATTCGATAGCCATAGTTTTTCGATTATTGTTTATATTTGAGGAGCCGAGTGTATGTTTGCAGTATTGATAGAGCAATTACATGTAGATCTATGTTGCATGATTCGCTTTCTTCTAATATATTAAATCAACATTTTTGGAATTCTTTTGGACATATTACTTTGATAAGTAGAGTAACATTGCACGTCCAATAATAGGACTCTTCCGAAGATTCGAACGTGCCGTGTAGTCGATGTTTTACTGTAACGTATTTCAAATTACGTATTGGCAATTATTTTTATAACGGAATAATTTTATCTAGAACCTGACGCTTAAATTTGGCAAAAATGTTAAAGCATCACATTTGATATTATTTTTTTAGTTTTTATTAAATTAAAAATTATATAAGCTATGCTTCTGCAATACGATAAATTTCGAAATCAAATATTTAATTTAAAAAAATTATTATTTAAAAAAATTACTTTTAACTACAAGTTGAAAAATGCTTATGATAAATATGGGGTGCTGCAAATTCAAAAATACTTTATGAATATTATTGAAGGAAGCACTAATATTTTAAAATTTATCAAACATGAGATGTAAAGTTTCTTTAAAAAGCTCAAGTATATGAACAAGAGATATTTGTGGTACACGGGCTACTATCTCGTAGAAATAAGATGTCACTACATTGATTCTGGTTTTCCCGAAAGTTAGTTTCGAACTTCTTTCTTATTATATATAAAAATTGAGAGCATTGCTTATACATAGAATTGTTCCACATTTTAAAAGGAAGACACAGAAAATCCTTCATGTTCATTGTTGAAGAGAATAACTTTCACGTTTTCAGAAGGTAGTAAACTCTATTGGTAAATTGTTTACCATATTTGTCTAAAAATTCATTGATATTCGTCTTTTATACACAGATATCAGAACATATTTTTGCACCGACTATTATCCCTTTTTTTGAATAGTTAAGAATACGTAATTTACTTTTACATTGGCTACACACATATTTTTACAAGGCAGGAAATTGAAACACCTAATTGAAATAAATTGTCAAAACATATGTTTCGAATGATTGAAATAGGATTATCATTAAATTCCATGAATACTAAAATAAAGTGCAGCTTTGAAGGCAGTGTCAAACAAAGACATGTGGAAAACTAAAACTTCTAAGGTGAACACACCTTATTAAAAGAAATTTTTTTCCTTCAGACTGAGAAAACATAGTGAGATAAAAGTCTTGTAAAGTAAATCGCCGTAAAATGAATATACAACTTCAAAAATTATACGTCTATAGTCATAAGTGGTATGTTCTAATAAGAAGTTTTTACTCCGATTATACCGCAAATTAAACAATTAATATAGCTGCATAAACTGACAGGTCTAAAAATATGGAAAATGTTCTAAAGCTGAACGTCCTATGAAATCATTTAGATTAGATTATTTCGATCTTAGATTTGAATGTTTCCTCGTAATAATCCTTTTTAGTTTCTGATCTTATAAAAGATACATAGAAATTTTGATCTTGCTCTTTTTTTCATTTTTCCGTGAAGGAGACGTTGAAGTTCCGAATATGCGTTCCACTGCAACCAAAGAAGAACAACATTAATAAACGGAACATTTTCTTTGCTTAAACACATACTCTAAACACATTAGAACGCATATTTACTAATTAAATTTTAAAATTCGAAGTAACGTAGTTTATGAAACTTTACAATACGTCTTGAGATTCGCAGTAATCAGAAGGTTTATACCTTTTCAAAACAAGTGAATAATTGTTAAAATACATTATTTACATTTTTTTATAGAGACAAATAATTCTTTTAAATCATTAACTGCTGTACCTTGTTGCGCTATTAATCGTGACCTATAAATGTGTGCCACAGTTGTTAAAGTTTAGAAAAAAATCTTTGCTACAAATAAATATCAAATGACTGCAGTTTCTCGGAATTTTATCAAACCTAATAATTATTGCCATTAAATTTCCGAATGTTGATAAAACTCTTATAATTATGATTTTCTACGCTCGAATGATCATTGTTAAACTCATGAAAGAGTGGAAACTCCTAAATTTCTGAAAAAGACTTTTGTTATTAAGCAATTACCGGAATGTTGGTACTGTGATTTTTTTAGAAATTGCCTCTTAAGCTGCAATTAGTGCTTTAATTTTATGTCAAGTTTCAGAATGCTGTGGAATTTTCAAAATTCTATGGGGCTATATCCAAGCTTTCTGCCTTTGTACTATGTTCCTTTTCTTTTTCCCGCTTGTAGCATTCGTCTTCGTTCTAATTCTGCAAACAATTTCTATTAAAGTACCTTCTGGAGTGAAATATGTGATAACTAATAAAGTTACGAATGTTACGTTCTTTGGTTTAATTGCCTTATTTATTTCTGGTTCTGAAGTGTGTGTCTTCATCTGGATGTTTCGATTTTTGGTCGTCAGTTTCAAGCTCTGATACACTGCTATTGTCTTCAGGTTTCTATTCTAATTTATTATTTTCCGTTTCAAGCTCTGACGTATTGCTGCTGTCATCAGGTTCCTGGCCCAACTTATTGTCTTCCGTTTCAAGCTCTCATACATTGATAAAGTCTTCAGTTTTCTGTTTCAGTTTATCGTCTTCCGTTACATGTTCTAACTTATCGTTATTGATTGCAGCAGCAAGTTCTGGTTTATTCTATTCGTTCTTGGTTTATTCTAACTATTTATTCTGCACGTTCTATTCCACTTAGCCTCCTTTTCACGATGATTTATTACCTTTAATTTTACAGTTCAAACTGCCATCCGTGTTCGTCTGGGGAGCTTATGTTATCTTCAGAGCCCTTTTGCTGTAGTTGGGATCTTCGCAATCGTCTTCGTCGATTAAGAAATTTTCGGCTGCTGTAGACTTTTATAACGTCTCTTATAGCAATAACAAATGCGATTTCAGATTTCACGTTTCTATCCTGAGATTTTGTGGTTCTTCCAAATGCTTCTGAAATTTTTCCAAGTGTTTTCCGACGCTGGAAAAAGTAGTTTTTGAAAAATGAAGGAAAAAAACTTGAAAAGTAGTTTTTGATATTCGAAGCTTTTATAAATAATAGAATTCGTAAATAGAAACTTCTTTAATTTGGCAGGCAGGTCTTCTCATTCTTTCTAGTTCGTGTGAGAAACTAATTTAGAGATTGTATCGATTTCACATTTTAGGGTTCTATCGATTTTAGGCCAGGATTTGTTTCTCATTCCAAATGTTTTCCAAAATTGGCGTACAAAATCTCTAAATTCGGATCCAGATAATTTTCTAATTCATTTAAGAGACATTCTCGTTCCCTCGGTGTGGCAACTGTGCCCTCGGTGCAGAGGCGAGGAATAGCCCTTCATTTTTGCACTAAATTTGGAGAAATTGGCGATAACTCAGGAAACGCTTTAATATATTTTGAGTGTTCATTCAAATCTCTTTTCTTTGCCAATAAAGGAAAAAAAACCTGAATCCATTGGTCGAATCTTCGTTAGCCTTTCGTGACAGAAACGCTGATACAATCCCTGATCGAATATTTTATTTTTGTTTAAAGAAACCTCATTTGTACACACATGCGAAGAACCACCAAAGTACAGCCTGCTTGAAGGTTTCTGAAATGTAACAACTTGGTGACATATTTACAAAGTGTTTCGCATTATTTAATTCAAAGACTATTCAGAATATACCCACAAGCATAAAAATATTGAATTTTGAAGCATTGGAGAGATGCCAATTGATTAACTTGCATATGATCATATTCGCTAACATATGTGGACAATTCCATATGTAACTGGAACTTATTAGCATAAGTATTTAGTCAATCAGATGTTAATTAAAATCTATATTCGATAGCCATAGTTTTTGGATTATTCTTTATATGTGAGCAGCAGTGTATGTTCTCAGTCACAAGATGCATTCATAGATTTATTACATGTAGATTTATGTTTCGTGAGTCGTATTCTTCTAATATATTAAATTAAAATATTTGGAATTCTTTTGGACGTATTAATTTGATAAGTATTGTTTGATAAGTACGGTACATTGTACATCTAATAATGGGGTTTTATTCGAACTTATCGTGTAATAGATGTTTTACTGTAAAGTAGTCAAAATTATGTATTTACATTTATTTTTGTAACAGAATATTTTTATCTATAACCCGACACTTAAATTTACCAAACATCTTATGTCAGAGCATCACATTTCATATTATATTTAACACTTATATTAAATTAAAAATTATTTAAACTATGCTTCTGTGACACGAAAAAGAGCTTTTGACTAATTGTAGGTTATTTCGAAGCAGGAATAATGTAAAATTACCAACGCCTTCGCTGAGATTCGAACCACGGACTTCTCGAATACGCGTCGAGCCTGCTGACCACTACACTACGAAGGCATGACAAGAAACCGAACCAAACCAGACGGGTATTGCCGGAATTATCGCGCGGGGCGTGATGTTACCGGCTCGATGAGATTTGCCCATACGGGCTTTTAAGGTTGAAATGTCTGGGTGGGTAAAATAGGAGATCTTTAAGATGGGAGTAGAAGGTGGCTAAGGTGGGAGTGACACATAAGTCAGGTAATCTATACAGGAGCAGAAAACCAGAAAGTAAAGTTAGCATGGCTAGTCCTAGGAGCGATGCACATAGGAGAACAAGAATCCGAAAAGTAACAAGTCTGAGTCCTGACGATAATGCTAAAAAAGTGAAGCATGATGAATTAACAAAGTACAAATAATAGCAGGCAATAAAATAATGGTACAGAATAACATATGAAATAAGATTGACACAATATGTAAATAACGAACAGTAAATAAAATACATGAAAGAAAATAAAGCAGATACATAGTAATGAGGGAAAATACCTATATACAAATATATACACTATGTGCACAGAGGAACGCATGCTATGATGGAAAATTCTGGTCGCGGGTGAGGTGAGCAGCTAGTGGCCTTAGTTCGCTGTTTTCCTCCGAAAGATAATATAGTGAAAGACCTTTAAACTCTTAATATGCGACCAGGAGAGCGCCTTGCTAAAGAATTTTTGATTTTGATTGTGAGGGAAATTTAAGATAGGCTCTATCTTGAGGTCGTCTTGCAGCGTCTTATTGGAAACAAGATAATGCTCACTCGATGATGCGCAAGAGCTTATTATGCGCAATTTGGAGCTTTACCAAGTCCCTGTTTCTCATTGAGGCCCAGGTCGGCGAGGCGTAATGACAAGAAGGCAGAAGAAATACCTTATATACTCCCCGCTTTTAAAGGACGACTGGGGTTTAAGAGACCCAGTCAACAAATCCTGGTGGTGAACAATCATCATTCACCACCTTTTAGTTCGGGCGCCGCTGTTGAGACATTATGTTGTTTTTTTTGGGGGGGAAGCAGGAGTGATTAAAAATGAGCAACGCCTTCGCCAGAAATTGAACCACGGACCTCTGGAATACGCACCCAGCGTGCTGACCACTACACTACGAAGGCTTGCTAAGAAGACGGGAGAACTACCTTATATAATCCCCCTTTTAAAGGGCAACTGGAGTTTTAGGAGATCCAATCGCGAAATCCTGGGTGTGGAGAATCATCATCCACCCCCTTTTAGTTCGGGCGCCAATATAGATTAATTAGATTTTTTTATTATTATTATTCAAACATTTTTATTATCAAGATGCGCCTATATACAAACAAGATGACATTTTACCTTTACAAAATATGGGGTGCAAAACTTTTAAGAATATTATTAAAGGAAGCATTAATATTTTAAAATTTATTAAACATGAGCTGAAAATTTCTTCAAACAGCTCAAATATATTAACAAGAGATTTCAATATTGTAGTTCTCTGGCTGCTATACCGTAGAAATAAGAAGTCACTTCGTAGATTTTGGTTTTTACCGAAAGTTAGTTTTGACATTCTTTCTTATTATATATAAAAATTGAGAGCATTACTTATACACAGAATTGTTTCACATTTTAAGAAGAAGACAGAAAAATGTTTAATGTTCATTGCTGAACAGAATAACTATCATGTTTTCAGAAGGCAGTGTACTCTATCGGTAAATTGTGTACCATGTCTGTATAGAAATTCATTGATATTCGTCTTTCGTACACAGATATCGGAACATAATTTTGTATCGACTATTATCACTTTTTTCAATAACTAAAAATATGTAATTTACTTTCATATTGACTACACATATTTTTCCATAGCATGAAACTGAAATAACTAATTGAAGTATGTGCTTGGATTGACTGAAATAGTAATATCACTTAATTCATGAACATTAAAATAAAGTACAGCTTTAAAGGCAGTGTCAAATAAAGATTATGGAAAACTAAAACGTGTATCGTGAAAACACATCATTAAATTAATTTTTTTCCTTTAGATTGACAAAACATTTTGATATAAAAGTCTTATAAAGTAAATTGCTATAAAATGAATATACATCTTTAAAAATTATATAGAAATGTATGTCCTAAAAGAACGTTTTATAACAGTTAAACTACAATAGATGCAAACTACATAGATGCATAAAACAAGATATCTAAAACTATGGAAAATGCTCTAAAGCTGAAAGTCCTATGAAATTATTTAGATAAGATTATTTTAATCTTTTTCTTAAATGCTTTCTCGTAATAATCCTTTTAAGTTTCCGAGAAAGTTTTGATCTTGCTGTTTCCTTCATTTTTCCGTGAAGCACATGTTGAAACTCCGGGTATGTCTTCGACCGCAGCAGTAGAAGAAAAGAAGCATGTTAACAATATTCATAAACGGAGCACGTTTTCGAAATTCGAGGAATTAACGTAGCTTTCGAAACTTCGAAACTATTCCCCTTGAAATTCGCAGTAAACACAAGGTTTACAACTTTTCAAAACAAGTAAATAATTTTTAAAATACATTATTTGCAAATTTTTTAAGAGGCAAATAATTCTTTGAAATCATTAATTACTGTACCTTGTTGAGCTGTTAACCGTGACCACTAAATGTGTGCCACAACTGCTGCAGTTTAGAACAAAATTTTTTACTACAAATAAATATCAAATTTCTGCAGTTTTTCAGAATTTTATCAAATTTAATATTTAATGCCATTAAATTTCCGAATGTAGATGACGCTCTTATAAATTAATAAAACCAATAGTTTCCTAAGCTTTGATGCGCATTGTAAAACTCACGAAAGAAGGAAAACTCCCAAATTTCTGCAAATTAGCTCTCTCATTAAGCAATTACCGGACAGCTGGTACTGTGCATTTTTTAGAAATTTTGTCTTAAGCTCTATTCAGCACTTTCATTTTATGTCAAGTTTCAGAATATTGATGTTGTGGCATTTTCAAAATTCTATGGGTCTATAACCAAACACTCTGACTCTGTACTGTTTCCGAAATCGGCTGAATAAGGATCAGGATATAAATACTTTATTCTTTTTTGGTCAGACTTTTCCGTATTAATATCCCTTTTCTCTTTCCCGCTTGTAGAATTCGTGTTCTTTGAAATTCTGCAAACAATTTCTATTAAAGTATTTCCATTAAATGTCTATTAAAATTCTGGAGTGAAATATTTGATAGCTACTAAAGTTGCCAATGTTACGTTTTTTGGTTTAATTGTCTTATTTATTTCTTGTTCTGATTTTGTGTCTCTATCTGCATGTTTCGATCTACGGTTGCCAGTTTCAAGTACTTATACACTGCTATTGTCTTCAGTTTCCTCTTTTAAGTTATGATCTTCCACTGTTCTATTCCTTTTATCCTCCTTTTAACGAGCTATCTGATTTATTGCCTTTAATTTTACAGTTCAAACTGCCATCCGGTTGTTGGACTGTGGAGCTTCTGGGATCTTCAGGGTCTGGTTGTTGTAGCCGGGATCTTCGCAACCGTGTTCGTCGTTGAAGATATTTTGGTTTGCTGTAGACATTTATGACGTTCCTTATAGCAGTAATTAAAACAATAACAAATACGGCCGTTGGACTGAAACGCAGTACCAACCATCCTATGTTCTTGTCATTTTCAATAGTATTACGTATCTTCGTGCCTCTGTCGATTTTAGATTTCACATTTTTGTGCTGAGATTTCATGGTTCTTTCGAATGCGTCTGAAATGTTTTCAAAAGTTTTACAACAATGGCATACAAAAGCTTCGGGAATAGAACCTCCTTTAATTTGGTTCGCAGGCTTTCTCATTCTTTCTTGTTGACGTATGAAATTCATTTAGGGCTTATGTCGAGCTCAGATTTAAGGGTTATAACGGTTTGCCTCCAGGATTTGTTTGTTGTTTGAAATATTTTTGAAATATTTCAAAATTTGTTCCGAACTGGGGTAGAAATGCTCTAAATTCGATTATAGATAATTTTATATTTCGAATAAGAGGCGCTCTCGTTATCTCTGTTTCAGGTGTAGCAGCTGAATACTTAGCAAAGTGGTGCGGAATAGCGTCTAAGTTTTGCACTAAATTAGAAGAATTTCCGGATACGTTAGGATGTGTTTTAATATTTTCTGAATATTTATCCAAATCTCTTTTCTCTGCCAATAAAGGAAAAAACCTGAATCCATTGGTCGAATCTTCGTTAGCCTTTCGTGACGAGAATTGATATAATCCTTGATCGAATATTTTATTTTTATTTAAAGAAGACACATTTATACATACATACGAAGAGCCACGAAAACATTGCCTGCATGAAGGATTGTGAAATACAAAAACTTGGTGACATATTTGAAAAGTACATCGGTTTATTTAGTTCAAAGGCTATCCTGAATATGCTCACAAGAGTAAAAATATTGAAATTTGGAGCACTGGAGTGATGCAAATTGATTAACTCGGGGCCAGTTTATTAAGATCCATATATATGGTCATATGCACTAACCTATGTGTATACTTCTGTATATAGCTGGAACTTATTAACATAAGTATTTATTCAATCAGATGAACACAATTTTATCAACGTTTGAACACATTTTTAACAATTAAACTTCGAAATTCTAAGAATTTGCGTAGTTTTTGAAACTTTATATTCGCCTTGAAGTTCGTACTAAGTATAAGATTTACAACTTTGCAAAACAAATGAATAAGTGTTAGAATACATTACTTACAATTTTCTAAGAGACAAATGATTTTTGGAAATCATTAACTGCTGCAGCTTGTTGAGCTCTTAATCGCAACTACTAAACGTGTGCCACAATCAATTTAGAAAAAATCTTTGCTACATCTAAATATCAAATGCCTGCAGTTTCTCAGAATTTTATCAAATTTAATAATTCTTGCTATTAAATATCCGAATGTAGATAACGCTCTTATATTGAAAGGTATTAGTTTACTACTCTCGAATGCCCGTTGTAAAACTCATGAAAAATGAAAATTCCTAAATTTATGAAAATTAGATTTCTTATTAAGCAATTACTTGACCGTTGGTACTGTGCTTTTTTTTAAATTTCTTCTTAAGTTGTATTCAGTACTCTAATTTTATGTCAAGTTTCAGAATATTGATGTTGCGGCATTTTCAAAATTTCTATGGGGCTATAACCAAAACCTCTGTCTTTGTACTATTTAATCGAAATCGGATGAGGAAGGATCTAGGATATAACTATTTTATTGTTTTGGTTCAGACTTTTCAATATTAATATCCCTTTTCTCTTCCCGCTTGTAATATTCATTGGAACAACTTCTATTAAATTACATTCTGGTCCATCTGGATTGAAATATTTGATAGCTACTAAAGGTGCGAATGTTCGTTTCTTTGGTTTAGTTTTCATATTTATTTCTTGTTCTGATTTTGTTTTCCGTCTTCATGTTACCATTTACCGTTGTCAGTTTCAAGCGCTGGTACACTGCTACTGTCTTCAGGTTCCAGTTCCAATTTATTATCTTCCATTTCAGACTCTGTGCTATTGTATAGAGTTTGAATGACGTATTGCTATTCTCTTCAGGTTCCTGTGCTGCCAATTCATTGTTTTTGTTTTCAAGCTCTGATATATTCCCATTGTCTTCGGGTTCCTATTTCAATTTATCGTCTTTCGTTTCATGTTCTAATTTATTGTTATTGATTTCAATTTCGACCTCTGTTTTATTATCTTTAGTTGCTTGTTCTGTTCTATTACTTTTAGCCTCCTTATCACGATATGATTTATTGCCTTTATTTTACATTTCAAAATATCATCCCGATGTTCGTCTCTGAACTTTATGGGATCTTCAGGGTCTGGTCGTTGAAGCCTGGATCTTCGCAACCGTCTTCTTGGTTTAACAGATTTTGTGTTGCTATATAGACTTTTACGACGTGCCTTATAGCAATAATTAAAACAGTAACGAATACGGCTATTGGATTTAAAACACAGTACGAACAATCCTATGCTCTTGTCATTTATTAGCAGTGTTAGGTGTCTTCGGGTTTCTATCGATATCAGATTTCACGTTTGTATGCTGAGATTTGGTGGTTCTTTCGAATGCTTTGGAAAGGTTTTCAGACGTTTTCCAATACTGGTATATAAGAGCTTCAAATTTGAGAATTAAAACTTCTTTAAATTAAGCGACAGGCCTTTCTCATTCTTTCTAATTCCTGTATGAAACTGATTTAAGTTCTGTATCTATTTCCGAATTTAGGGTTCTTTCGATTTTGTGCCAGGGTTTTTTTGTTGTTTCAAATATTTCTGAAATATTTCCAAATTTGTTCCAAACGTGGCATATAAAAGTTCTAAATTCGATTATAGATAATTTTATATTTCGAATAAGAGGCGCTCTCGTTATCTCTGTTTCAGGTGTAGCAGCTAAATACTCAGCAAAGTGGTGCGGAATAGCGTCAACGTTTTGCACTAAATTAATGTTTTGGTTCAGACTTTTCAATATTAATATCCCTTTTCTCTTTCCCGCTTGTAATATTCATGCGAACAACTTCTATTAAATTACATTCTGGTCCATCTGGATTGAAATAATTGGTAGCTACTAAAGGTGCGAATGTTCGTTTCTTTCGTTTAGTTTTCATATTTATTTCTTGTTCTGATTTTGTTCTGCGTTTACATGTTACCATTTACGGTTGTCAGTTTCAAACGCTGGTACACTGCTACTGTCTTCAGTTTCCAGTTCCAATTTATTATCTTCCATTTCAGATTCTGTGCTATTGTATAAATTTGAATGACGTATTGCTATTCCCTTCAGGTTCCTGTGCTGCCAGTTTATTGTTTTTGTTTTCAAGCTCTGATATATTCCCATTGTCTTCGGGTTCCTGTTTCAATTTATCGTCTTTCGTTTCATGTTCTAATTTATTGTTATTGATTTCAATTTCGAGATCTGGTTTATTATCTTTAGTTGCTTGTTTTGTTCTGTTGCTTTTAGCCTCCTTATCACGATATGATTTATTGCCTTTAATTTTACATTTCAAAATGTCATCCCGATGTTCGTCTCTGAAGTTTATGGGATCTCCAGGGTCTGGTCGTTGAAGCCTGGATCTTCGCAACCGTCTTCTTCGTTTAACAGATTTTGTGTTGCTATATAGACTTTTACGACGTGCCTTATAGCAATAATTAAAACAGTAACGAATACGGCTATTGGATTTAAAACACAGTACGAACAATCCTATGCTCTTGTCATTTATTAGCAGTGTTAGGTGTCTTCGGGTTTCTATCGATTTCAGATTTCACGTTTCTATGCTGAGATTTGGTGGTTCTTTCGAATGCTTTGGAAATGTTTTCAGACGTTTTCCAATACTGGTATATAAGAGCTTCAAATTTGAGAATTAAAACTTCTTTAAATTAAGCGACAGGCCTTTCTCATTCTTTCTAATTCCTGTATGAAACTGATTTAAGTTCTGTATGTATTTCCGAATTTAGGGTTCTTTCGATTTTGTGCCAGGGTTTGTTTGTTGTTAAAAATATTTCTGAAATATTTCCAAATTTGTTCCAAACGTGGCATATAAAAGTTCTAAATTCGATTATAGATAATTTTATATTTCGAATAAGAGGCGCTCTCGTTATCTCTGTTTCAGGTGTAGCAGCTGAATACTTAGCAAAGTGGTGCGGAATAGCGTCTAAGTTTTGCACTAAATTAGAAGAATTTCCGGATACGTTAGGATGTGTTTTAATATTTTCTGAATATTTATCCAAATCTCTTTTCTCTGCCAATAAAGGAAAAAACCTGAATCCATTGGTCGAATCTTCGTTAGCCTTTCGTGACGAGAATTGATATAATCCTTGATCGAATATTTTATTTTTATTTAAAGAAGACACATTTATACATACATACGAAGAGCCACGAAAACATTGCCTGCATGAAGGATTGTGAAATACAAAAACTTGGTGACATATTTGAAAAGTACATCGGTTTATTTAGTTCAAAGGCTATCCTGAATATGCTCACAAGAGTAAAAATATTGAAATTTGGAGCACTGGAGTGATGCAAATTGATTAACTCGGGGCCAGTTTATTAAGATCCATATATATGGTGATATGCGCTAACCTATATGTATACTTCTGTATATACCTGGAACTTATTAACATAAGTATTCATTCAATCAGATGAACACAATTTTGTGAATATTTGAACACATTTTTATCACTTAAACTTCGATATTCTAAGAATTTGAGTATTTCTGAAACTTTATATTCGCCTTGAAGTGAAGCTCGTACTAAGTATAAGATTTACAACCTTTCATTACAAATGAATAATTGTTAGAATACATTACTTACAATTTTCTAAGAGACAAATGATTTTTGGAAATCATTAACTGCTGCAGCTTGTTGAGCTCTTAATCGCAACTACTAAACGTGTGCCACAATCAATTTAGAAAAAATCTTTGCTACATCTAAATATCAAATGCCTGCAGTTTCTCAGAATTTTATCAAATTTAATAATTCTTGCTATTAAATATCCGAATGTAGAAAACGCTCTTATATTGAAAGGTATTAGTTTCCTACTCTCGAATGCCCGTTCTAAAACTCATGAAAAATGAAAATTCCTAAATTTATGAAAATTAGATTTCTTATTAAGCAATTACTTGACCGTTGGTACTGTGCTTTTTTAAGAAATTTCTTCTTAAGCTGTATTCAGTACTCTAATTTTATGTCAAGTTTCAGAATATTGATGTTGTGGCATTTTCAAAATTTCTAAGGGGCTATAACCAAAACCTCTGTCTTTGTACTATTTACTCGAAATCGGCTGAGTAAGGATCTAGGATATAACTATTTTATTGTTTCGGTTCAGACTTTTCAATATTAATATCCCTTTTCTCTTTCCCGCTTGTAATATTCATGCGAACAACTTCTATTAAATTACATTCTGGTCCATCTGGATTGAAATATTTGATAGCTACTAAAGGTGCGAATGTTAGTTTCTTTGGTTTAGTTTTCATATTTATTTCTTGTTCTGATTTTGTTCTCCGTTTTCATGTTACCATTTACGGTTGTCAGTTTCAAGCGCTGGTACACTGCTACTGTCTTCAGGTTACAGTTCCAATTTATTATCTTCCATTTCAGACTCTGTGCTATTGTATAGAGTTTGAATGACGTATTGCTATTCTCTGCAGGTTCCTGTGCTGCCAATTTATTGTTTTTGTTTTCAAGCTCTGGTATATTCCCATTGTCTTCGGGTTCCTGTTTCAATTTATCGTCTTTCGTTTCATGTTCTAATTTATTGTTATTGATTTCAATTTCGAGCTCTGGTTTATTATCTTTAGTTGCTTGTTCTGTTCTATTGCTTTTAGCCTCCTTATCACGATATGATTTATTGCCTTCAATTTTACATTTCAAAATGTCATCCCGATGTTCGTCTCTGAAGTTTTTGGGATCTTCAGGGTCTGGTAGTTGAAGCCTGGACCTTCGCAACCGTCTTCTTCGTTTAACAGATTTTGTGTTGCTATATAGACTTTTACGACGTGCCTTATAGCAATAATTATAACAGTAACAAATACGGCTATTGGATTTAAAACACAGTACGAACAATCCTATGCTCTTGTCATTTATTAGCAGTGTTAGGTGTCTTCGGGTTTCTATCGATTTCAGATTTCACGTTTTTATGCTGAGATTTGGTGGTTCTTTCGAATGCTTTGGAAATGTTTTCAGACGTTTTCCAATACTGGTCTATAAGAGCTTCAAATTTGAGAATTAAGACTTCTTTAAATTAAGCGGCAGGCCTTTCTCATTCTTTCTAGTTCCTGTATGAAACTGATTTAAGTTCTGCATGTATTTCCGATTTTAGGGTTCTTTCGATTTTGTGCCAGGGTTTGTTTGTTGTTTCAAATATATCTGAAATATTTCCAAATTTGTTCCAAACGTGGCATATAAAAGTTCTAAATTCGATTATAGATAATTTTATATTTCGAATAAGAGGCGCTCTCGTTATCTCTGTTTCAGGTGTAGCAGGTGAATACTCAGCAAAGTGGTGCGGAATAGCGTCTACGTTTTGCACTAAATTAATGTTTTGGTTCAGACTTTTCAATATTAATATCCCTTTTCTCTTTCCCGCTTGTAATATTCATGCGAACAACTTCTATTAAATTACATTCTGGTCCATCTGGATTGAAATAGTTGATAGCTACTAAAGGTGCGAATGTTCGTTTCTTTGGTTTAGTTTTCATATTTATTTCTTGTTCTGATTTTGTTCTCCGTTTACATGTTACCATTTACGGTTGTCAGTTTCAAGCGCTGGTACACTGCTACTGTCTTCAGTTTCCAGTTCCAATTTATTATCTTCCATTTCAGACTCTGTGCTATTGTATAGAGTTTGAATGACGTATTGCTATTCTCTTCAGGTTCTTGTGCTGCCAATTTTTTGTTTTTGTTTTCAAGCTCTGATATATTCCCATTGTCTTCGGGTTCCTGTTTCAATTTATCGTCTTTCGTTTCATGTTCTAATTTATTGTTATTGATTTCAATTTCGAGCTATGTTTTATTTAGTTGCTTGTTCTGTTCTATTGCTTTTAGCCTCCTTATCACGATATGATTTATTGCCTTCAATTTTACATTTCAAAATGTCATCCCGATGTTCGTCTCTGAAGTTTATGGGATCTTCAGGGTCTGGTAGTTGAAGCCTGGACCTTCGCAACCGTCTTCTTCGTTTAACAGATTTTGTGTTGCTATATAGACTTTTACGACGTGCCTTATAGCAATAATTATAACAGTAACAAATACGGCTATTGGATTTAAAACACAGTACGAACAATCCTATGCTCTTGTCATTTATTAGCAGTGTTAGGTGTCTTCGGGTTTCTATCGATTTCAGATTTCACGTTTTTATGCTGAGATTTGGTGGTTCTTTCGAATGCTTTGGAAATGTTTTCAGACGTTTTCCAATACTGGTCTATAAGAGCTTCAAATTTGAGAATTAAGACTTCTTTAAATTAAGCGGCAGGCCTTTCTCATTCTTTCTAGTTCCTGTATGAAACTGATTTAAGTTCTGCATGTTTTTCCGATTTTAGGGTTCTTTCGATTTTGTGCCAGGGTTTGTTTGTTGTTTCAAATATTTCTGAAATATTTCCAAATTTGTTCCAAAAGTGGCATATAAAAGTTCTGAATTCGATTATAGATAATTTTATATTTCGAATAAGAGGCGCTCTCGTTATCTCTGTTTCAGGTGTAGCAGGTGAATACTCAGCAAAGTGGTGCGGAATAGCGTCTACGTTTTGCACTAAATTAATGTTTTGGTTCAGACTTTTCAATATTAATATCCCTTTTCTCTTTCCCGCTTGTAATATTCATGCGAACAACTTCTATTAAATTACATTCTGGTCCATCTGGATTGAAGTAGTTGATAGCTACTAAAGGTGCGGATGTTCGTTTCTTTGGTTTAGTTTTCATATTTATTTCTTGTTCTGATTTTGTTCTACGTTTTCATGTTACCATTTACGGTTGTCAGTTTCAAGCGCTGGTACACTGCTACTGTCTTCAGGTTACAGTTCCAATTTATTATCTTCCATTTCAGACTCTGTGCTATTGTATAGAGTTTGAATGACGTATTGCTATTCTCTGCAGGTTCCTGTGCTGCCAATTTATTGTTTTTGTTTTCAAGCTCTGGTATATTCCCATTGTCTTCGGGTTCCTGTTTCAATTTATCGTCTTTCGTTTCATGTTCTAATTTATTGTTATTGATTTCAATTTCGAGCTCTGGTTTATTATCTTTAGTTGCTTGTTCTGTTCTATTGCTTTTAGCCTCCTTATCACGATATGATTTATTGCCTTCAATTTTACATTTCAAAATGTCATCCCGATGTTCGTCTCTGAAGTTTTTGGGATCTTCAGGGTCTGGTAGTTGAAGCCTGGACCTTCGCAACCGTCTTCTTCGTTTAACAGATTTTGTGTTGCTATATAGACTTTTACGACGTGCCTTATAGCAATAATTATAACAGTAACAAATACGGCTATTGGATTTAAAACACAGTACGAACAATCCTATGCTCTTGTCATTTATTAGCAGTGTTAGGTGTCTTCGGGTTTCTATCGATTTCAGATTTCACGTTTTTATGCTGAGATTTGGTGGTTCTTTCGAATGCTTTGGAAATGTTTTCAGACGTTTTCCAATACTGGTCTATAAGAGCTTCAAATTTGAGAATTAAGACTTCTTTAAATTAAGCGGCAGGCCTTTCTCATTCTTTCTAGTTCCTGTATGAAACTGATTTAAGTTCTGCATGTATTTCCGATTTTAGGGTTCTTTCGATTTTGTGCCAGGGTTTGTTTGTTGTTTCAAATATATCTGAAATATTTCCAAATTTGTTCCAAACGTGGCATATAAAAGTTCTAAATTCGATTATAGATAATTTTATATTTCGAATAAGAGGCGCTCTCGTTATCTCTGTTTCAGGTGTAGCAGGTGAATACTCAGCAAAGTGGTGCGGAATAGCGTCTACGTTTTGCACTAAATTAATGTTTTGGTTCAGACTTTTCAATATTAATATCCCTTTTCTCTTTCCCGCTTGTAATATTCATGCGAACAACTTCTATTAAATTACATTCTGGTCCATCTGGATTGAAATAGTTGATAGCTACTAAAGGTGCGAATGTTCGTTTCTTTGGTTTAGTTTTCATATTTATTTCTTGTTCTGATTTTGTTCTCCGTTTACATGTTACCATTTACGGTTGTCAGTTTCAAGCGCTGGTACACTGCTACTGTCTTCAGTTTCCAGTTCCAATTTATTATCTTCCATTTCAGACTCTGTGCTATTGTATAGAGTTTGAATGACGTATTGCTATTCTCTTCAGGTTCTTGTGCTGCCAATTTTTTGTTTTTGTTTTCAAGCTCTGATA
Source organism: Stegodyphus dumicola (assembly GCF_044657685.1). Lineage (NCBI taxonomy): Eukaryota > Metazoa > Arthropoda > Arachnida > Araneae > Eresidae > Stegodyphus > Stegodyphus dumicola. Next base: position 20,692,619 of record NC_140768.1, on the reverse strand, counting down.
TATTCCCATTGTCTTCGGGTTCCTGTTTCAATTTATCGTCTTTCGTTTCATGTTCTAATTTATTGTTATTGATTTCAATTTCGAGCTATGTTTTATTTAGTTGCTTGTTCTGTTCTATTGCTTTTAGCCTCCTTATCACGATATGATTTATTGCCTTCAATTTTACATTTCAAAATGTCATCCCGATGTTCGTCTCTGAAGTTTATGGGATCTTCAGGGTCTGGTAGTTGAAGCCTGGACCTTCGCAACCGTCTTCTTCGTTTAACAGATTTTGTGTTGCTATATAGACTTTTACGACGTGCCTTATAGCAATAATTATAACAGTAACAAATACGGCTATTGGATTTAAAACACAGTACGAACAATCCTATGCTCTTGTCATTTATTAGCAGTGTTAGGTGTCTTCGGGTTTCTATCGATTTCAGATTTCACGTTTTTATGCTGAGATTTGGTGGTTCTTTCGAATGCTTTGGAAATGTTTTCAGACGTTTTCCAATACTGGTCTATAAGAGCTTCAAATTTGAGAATTAAGACTTCTTTAAATTAAGCGGCAGGCCTTTCTCATTCTTTCTAGTTCCTGTATGAAACTGATTTAAGTTCTGCATGTTTTTCCGATTTTAGGGTTCTTTCGATTTTGTGCCAGGGTTTGTTTGTTGTTTCAAATATTTCTGAAATATTTCCAAATTTGTTCCAAAAGTGGCATATAAAAGTTCTGAATTCGATTATAGATAATTTTATATTTCGAATAAGAGGCGCTCTCGTTATCTCTGTTTCAGGTGTAGCAGGTGAATACTCAGCAAAGTGGTGCGGAATAGCGTCTACGTTTTGCACTAAATTAATGTTTTGGTTCAGACTTTTCAATATTAATATCCCTTTTCTCTTTCCCGCTTGTAATATTCATGCGAACAACTTCTATTAAATTACATTCTGGTCCATCTGGATTGAAATAGTTGATAGCTACTAAAGGTGCGAATGTTCGTTTCTTTGGTTTAGTTTTCATATTTATTTCTTGTTCTGATTTTGTTCTCCGTTTACATGTTACCATTTACGGTTGTCAGTTTCAAGCGCTGGTACACTGCTACTGTCTTCAGTTTCCAGTTCCAATTTATTATCTTCCATTTCAGACTCTGTGCTATTGTATAGAGTTTGAATGACGTATTGCTATTCTCTTCAGGTTCTTGTGCTGCCAATTTTTTGTTTTTGTTTTCAAGCTCTGATATATTCCCATTGTCTTCGGGTTCCTGTTTCAATTTATCGTCTTTCGTTTCATGTTCTAATTTATTGTTATTGATTTCAATTTCGAGCTATGTTTTATTATCTTTAGTTGCTTGTTCTGTTCTTTTGCTTTTAGCCTCCTTATCACGATATGATTTATTGCCTTCAATTTTTCATTTCAAAATATCATCCCGATGTTCGTCTCTGAACTTTATGGGATCTTCAGGGTCTGGTCGTTGAAGCCTGGATCTTCGCAACCGTCTTCTTCGTTTAACAGATTTTGTGTTGCTATATAGACTTTTACGACGTGCCTTATAGCAATAATTAAAACAGTAACGAATACGGCTATTGGATTTAAAACACAGTACGAACAATCCTATGCTCTTGTCATTTATTAGCAGTGTTAGGTGTCTTCGGGTTTCTATCGATATCAGATTTCACGTTTCTATGCTGAGATTTGGTGGTTCTTTCGAATGCTTTGGAAATGTTTTCAGACGTTTTCCAATACTGGTATATAAGAGCTTCAAATTTGAGAATTAAAACTTCTTTAAATTAAGCGACAGGCCTTTCTCATTCTTTCTAATTCCTGTATGAAACTGATTTAAGTTCTGTATCTATTTCCGAATTTAGGGTTCTTTCGATTTTGTGCCAGGGTTTGTTTGTTGTTTCAAATATTTCTGAAATATTTCCAAATTTGTTCCAAACGTGGCATATAAAAGTTCTAAATTCGATTATAGATAATTTTATATTTCGAATAAGAGGCGCTCTCGTTATCTCTGTTTCAGGTGTAGCAGCTAAATACTCAGCAAAGTGGTGCGGAATAGCGTCAACGTTTTGCACTAAATTAATGTTTTGGTTCAGACTTTTCAATATTAATATCCCTTTTCTCTTTCCCGCTTGTAATATTCATGCGAACAACTTCTATTAAATTACATTCTGGTCCATCTGGATTGAAATAATTGGTAGCTACTAAAGGTGCGAATGTTCGTTTCTTTCGTTTAGTTTTCATATTTATTTCTTGTTCTGATTTTGTTCTGCGTTTACATGTTACCATTTACGGTTGTCAGTTTCAAGCGCTGGTACACTGCTACTGTCTTCAGTTTCCAGTTCCAATTTATTATCTTCCATTTCAGGCTCTGTGCTATTGTATAAATTTGAATGACGTATTGCTATTCCCTTCAGGTTCCTGTGCTGCCAGTTTATTGTTTTTGTTTTCAAGCTCTGATATATTCCCATTGTCTTCGGGTTCCTGTTTCAATTTATCGTCTTTCGTTTCATGTTCTAATTTATTGTTATTGATTTCAATTTCGAGCTATGTTTTATTTAGTTGCTTGTTCTGTTCTATTGCTTTTAGCCTCCTTATCACGATATGATTTATTGCCTTCAATTTTACATTTCAAAATGTCATCCCGATGTTCGTCTCTGAAGTTTATGGGATCTTCAGGGTCTGGTAGTTGAAGCCTGGACCTTCGCAACCGTCTTCTTCGTTTAACAGATTTTGTGTTGCTATATAGACTTTTACGACGTGCCTTATAGCAATAATTATAACAGTAACAAATACGGCTATTGGATTTAAAACACAGTACGAACAATCCTATGCTCTTGTCATTTATTAGCAGTGTTAGGTGTCTTCGGGTTTCTATCGATTTCAGATTTCACGTTTTTATGCTGAGATTTGGTGGTTCTTTCGAATGCTTTGGAAATGTTTTCAGACGTTTTCCAATACTGGTCTATAAGAGCTTCAAATTTGAGAATTAAGACTTCTTTAAATTAAGCGGCAGGCCTTTCTCATTCTTTCTAGTTCCTGTATGAAACTGATTTAAGTTCTGCATGTATTTCCGATTTTAGGGTTCTTTCGATTTTGTGCCAGGGTTTGTTTGTTGTTTCAAATATTTCTGAAATATTTCCAAATTTGTTCCAAACGTGGCATATAAAAGTTCTAAATTCGATTATAGATAATTTTATATTTCGAATAAGAGGCGCTCTCGTTATCTCTGTTTCAGGTGTAGCAGGTGAATACTCAGCAAAGTGGTGCGGAATAGCGTCTACGTTTTGCACTAAATTAATGTTTTGGTTCAGACTTTTCAATATTAATATCCCTTTTCTCTTTCCCGCTTGTAATATTCATGCGAACAACTTCTATTAAATTACATTCTGGTCCATCTGGATTGAAATAGTTGATAGCTACTAAAGGTGCGAATGTTCGTTTCTTTGGTTTAGTTTTCATATTTATTTCTTGTTCTGATTTTGTTCTCCGTTTACATGTTACCATTTACGGTTGTCAGTTTCAAGCGCTGGTACACTGCTACTGTCTTCAGTTTCCAGTTCCAATTTATTATCTTCCATTTCAGAATCTGTGCTATTGTATAGAGTTTGAATGATGTATTGCTATTCTCTTCAGGTTCTTGTGCTGCCAATTTTTTGTTTTTGTTTTCAAGCTCTGATATATTCCCATTGTCTTCGGGTTCCTGTTTCAATTTATCGTCTTTCGTTTCATGTTCTAATTTATTGTTATTGATTTCAATTTCGAGCTATGTTTTATTATCTTTAGTTGCTTGTTCTGTTCTTTTGCTTTTAGCCTCCTTATCACGATATGATTTATTGCCTTCAATTTTTCATTTCAAAATATCATCCCGATGTTCGTCTCTGAACTTTATGGGATCTTCAGGGTCTGGTCGTTGAAGCCTGGATCTTCGCAACCGTCTTCTTCGTTTAACAGATTTTGTGTTGCTATATAGACTTTTACGACGTGCCTTATAGCAATAATTAAAACAGTAACGAATACGGCTATTGGATTTAAAACACAGTACGAACAATCCTATGCTCTTGTCATTTATTAGCAGTGTTAGGTGTCTTCGGGTTTCTATCGATATCAGATTTCACGTTTCTATGCTGAGATTTGGTGGTTCTTTCGAATGCTTTGGAAATGTTTTCAGACGTTTTCCAATACTGGTATATAAGAGCTTCAAATTTGAGAATTAAAACTTCTTTAAATTAAGCGACAGGCCTTTCTCATTCTTTCTAATTCCTGTATGAAACTGATTTAAGTTCTGTATCTATTTCCGAATTTAGGGTTCTTTCGATTTTGTGCCAGGGTTTGTTTGTTGTTTCAAATATTTCTGAAATATTTCCAAATTTGTTCCAAACGTGGCATATAAAAGTTCTAAATTCGATTATAGATAATTTTATATTTCGAATAAGAGGCGCTCTCGTTATCTCTGTTTCAGGTGTAGCAGCTAAATACTCAGCAAAGTGGTGCGGAATAGCGTCAACGTTTTGCACTAAATTAATGTTTTGGTTCAGACTTTTCAATATTAATATCCCTTTTCTCTTTCCCGCTTGTAATATTCATGCGAACAACTTCTATTAAATTACATTCTGGTCCATCTGGATTGAAATAATTGGTAGCTACTAAAGGTGCGAATGTTCGTTTCTTTCGTTTAGTTTTCATATTTATTTCTTGTTCTGATTTTGTTCTGCGTTTACATGTTACCATTTACGGTTGTCAGTTTTAAGCGCTGGTACACTGCTACTGTCTTCAGTTTCCAGTTCCAATTTATTATCTTCCATTTCAGGCTCTGTGCTATTGTATAAATTTGAATGACGTATTGCTATTCCCTTCAGGTTCCTGTGCTGCCAGTTTATTGTTTTTGTTTTCAAGCTCTGATATATTCCCATTGTCTTCGGGTTCCTGTTTCAATTTATCGTCTTTCGTTTCATGTTCTAATTTATTGTTATTGATTTCAATTTCGAGATCTGGTTTATTATCTTTAGTTGCTTGTTTTGTTCTGTTGCTTTTAGCCTCCTTATCACGATATGATTTATTGCCTTTAATTTTACATTTCAAAATGTCATCCCGATGTTCGTCTCTGAAGTTTATGGGATCTTCAGGGTCTGGTCGTGGAAGCCTGGATCTTCGCAACCGTCTTCTTCGTTTAACAGATTTTGTGTTGCTATATAGACTTTTACGACGTGCCTTATAGCAATAATTAAAACAGTAACGAATACGGCTATTGGATTTAAAACACAGTACGAACAATCCTATGCTCTTGTCATTTATTAGCAGTGTTAGGTGTCTTCGGGTTTCTATCGATTTCAGATTTCACGTTTCTATGCTGAGATTTGGTGGTTCTTTCGAATGCTTTGGAAATGTTTTCAGACGTTTTCCAATACTGGTATATAAGAGCTTCAAATTTGAGAATTAAAACTTCTTTAAATTAAGCGACAGGCCTTTCTCATTCTTTCTAATTCCTGTATGAAACTGATTTAAGTTCTGTATGTATTTCCGAATTTAGGGTTCTTTCGATTTTGTGCCAGGGTTTGTTTGTTGTTTCAAATATTTCTGAAATATTTCCAAATTTGTTCCAAACGTGGCATATAAAAGTTCTAAATTCGATTATAGATAATTTTATATTTCGAATAAGAGGCGCTCTCGTTATCTCTGTTTCAGGTGTAGCAGCTGAATACTTAGCAAAGTGGTGCGGAATAGCGTCTACGTTTTTCACTAAATTAGAAGAATTTCCGGATACGTCAGGATAAGTTTTAATATTTTCTGAATATTTATCCAAATCTCTTTTCTCTGCCAATAAAGGAAAAAACCTGAATCCATTGGTCGAATCTTCGTTAGCCTTTCGTGACGAGAATTGATATAATCCTTGATCGAATATTTTATTTTTATTTAAAGAACACACATTTATACATACATACGAAGAGCCACGAAAACATTGCCTGCATGAAGGATTGTGAAATACAAAAACTTGGTGACATATTTGAAAAGTACATCGGTTTATTTAGTTCAAAGGCTATCCTGAATATGCTCACAAGAGTAAAAATATTGAAATTTGGAGCACTGGAGTGATGCAAATTGATTAACTCGGGGCCAGTTTATTAAGATCCATATATATGGTGATATGCGCTAACCTATATGTATACTTCTGTATATAGCTGGAACTTATTAACATAAGTATTTATTCAATCAGATGAACACAATTTTGTGAATATTTGAACACATTTTTATCACTTAAACTTCGATATTCTAAGAATTTGAGTATTTCTGAAACTTTATATTCGCCTTGCAGCTCGTACTAAGTATAAGATTTACAACCTCTCATTACAAATGAATAATTGTTAGAATACATTACTTACAATTTTCTAAGAGACAAATGATTTTTGGAAATCATTAACTGCTGCAGCTTGTTGAGCTCTTAATCGCAACTACTAAACGTGTGCCACAATCAATTTAGAAAAAATCTTTGCTACATCTAAATATCAAATGCCTGCAGTTTCTCAGAATTTTATCAAATTTAATAATTCTTGCTATTAAATATCCGAATGTAGAAAACGCTCTTATATTGAAAGGTATTAGTTTCCTACTCTCGAATGCCCGTTCTAAAACTCATGAAAAATGAAAATTCCTAAATTTATGAAAATTAGATTTCTTATTAAGCAATTACTTGACCGTTGGTACTGTGCTTTTTTAAGAAATTTCTTCTTAAGCTGTATTCAGTACTCTAATTTTATGTCAAGTTTCAGAATATTGATGTTGTGGCATTTTCAAAATTTCTATGGGGCTATAACCAAAACCTCTGTCTTTGTACTATTTACTCGAAATCGGCTGAGTAAGGATCTAGGATATAACTATTTTATTGTTTCGGTTCAGACTTTTCAATATTAATATCCCTTTTCTCTTTCCCGCTTGTAATATTCATGCGAACAACTTCTATTAAATTACATTCTGGTCCATCTGGATTGAAATATTTGATAGCTACTAAAGGTGCGAATGTTAGTTTCTTTGGTTTAGTTTTCATATTTATTTCTTGTTCTGATTTTGTTCTCCGTTTTCATGTTACCATTTACGGTTGTCAGTTTCAAGCGCTGGTACACTGCTACTGTCTTCAGGTTACAGTTCCAATTTATTATCTTCCATTTCAGACTCTGTGCTATTGTATAGAGTTTGAATGACGTATTGCTATTCTCTGCAGGTTCCTGTGCTGCCAATTTATTGTTTTTGTTTTCAAGCTCTGGTATATTCCCATTGTCTTCAGGTTCCTGTTTCAATTTATCGTCTTTCGTTTCATGTTCTAATTTATTGTTATTGATTTCAGTTTCGAGCTCTGGTTTATTATCTTTAGTTGCTTGTTCTGTTCTATTGCTTTTAGCCTCCTTATCACGATATGATTTATTGCCTTTAATTTTACATTTCAAAATGTCATCACGATGTTCGTCTCTGAAGTTTTTGGGATCTTCAGGGTCTGGTCGTCGAAACCTGGATCTTCGCAACCGTCTTCTTCGTTTAACAGATTTTGTGTTGCTATATAGACTTTTACGACGTCCCTGATAGCAATAATTATAACAGTAACAAATACGGCTATTGGATTTAAAACACAGTACGAACAATCCTAGGCTCTTGTCATTTATTAGCAGTGTTAGGTGTCTTCGGGTTTCTATCGATTTCAGATTTCACGTTTTTATGCTGAGATTTGGTGGTTCTTTCGAATGCTTTGGAAATGTTTTCAGACGTTTTCCAATACTGGTATATAAGAGCTTCAAATTTGAGAATTAAAACTTCTTTAAATTATGCGGCAGGCCTTTCTCATTCTTTCTAGTTCCTGTATGAAACTGATTAAAGTTCTGTATGTATTTCCGATTTTAGGGTTCTTTCGATTTTGTGCCAGGGTTTGTTTGTTGTTTCAAATATTTCTGAAATATTTCCAAATTTGTTCCAAACGTGGCATATAAAAGTTCTAAATTCGATTATAGATAATTTTATATTTCGAATAAGAGGCGCTCTCGTTATCTCTGTTTCCGGTGTAGCAGCTGATAACTCAGCAAAGTGGTGCGGAATAGCGTCTACGTTTTGCACTAAATTAATGTTTTGGTTCAGACTTTTCAATATTAATATCCCTTTTCTCTTTCCCGCTTGTAATATTCATGCGAACAACTTCTATTAAATTACATTCTGGTCCATCTGGATTGAAATAGTTGATAGCTACTAAAGGTGCGAATGTTCGTTTCTTTTTTTTAGTTTTCATATTTATTTCGTGTTCTGATTTTGTTCTCCGTTTACATGTTACCATTTACGGTTGTCAGTTTCAAGCGCTGGTACACTGCTACTGTCTTCAGTTTCCAGTTCCAATTTATTATTTTCCATTTCAGACTCTGTGCTATTGTATAGAGTTTGAATGACGTATTGCTATTCTCTTCAGGTTCTTGTGCTGCCAATTTATTGTTTTTGTTTTCAAGCTCTAATATATTCCCATTGTCTTCGGGTTCCTGTTTCAATTTATCATCTTTCGTTTCATGTTCTAATTTATTGTTATTGATTTCAATTTCGAGCTCTGTTTTATTTAGTTGCTTGTTCTGTTCTATTGCTTTTAGCCTCCTTATCACGATATGATTTATTGCCTTTCTTTTACATTTCAAAATATCATCCCGATGTTCGTCTCTGAACTTTATGGGATCTTCAGGGTCTGGTCGTTGAAGCCTGGATCTTCGCAACCGTCTTCTTCGTTAACAGATGTTGTGTTGCTATATAGACTTTTACGACGTGCCTTATAGCAATAATTAAAACAGTAACGAATACGGCTATTGGATTTAAAACACAGTACGAACAATCCTATGCTCTTGTCATTTATTAGCAGTGTTAGGTGTCTTCGGGTTTCTATCGATATCAGATTTCACGTTTCTATGCTGAGATTTGCTGGTTCTTTCGAATGCTTTGGAAATGTTTTCAGACGTTTTCCAATACTGGTATATAAGAGCTTCAAATTTGAGAATTAAAACTTCTTTAAATTAAGCGACAGGCCTTTCTCATTCTTTCTAATTGCTGTATGAAACTGATTTAAGTTCTGTATGTATTTCCGAATTTAGGGTTCTTTCGATTTTGTGCCAGGGTTTGTTTGTTGTTTCAAATATTTCTGAAATATTTCCAAATTTGTTCCAAACGTGGCATATAAAAGTTCTAAATTCGATTATAGATAATTTTATATTTCGAATAAGAGGCGCTCTCGTTATCTCTGTTTCAGGTGTAGCAGCTAAATACTCAGCAAAGTGGTGCGGAATAGCGTCAACGTTTTGCACTAAATTAATGTTTTGGTTCAGACTTTTCAATATTAATATCCCTTTTCTCTTTCCCGCTTGTAATATTCATGCGAACAACTTCTATTAAATTACATTCTGGTCCATCTGGATTGAAATAATTGGTAGCTACTAAAGGTGCGAATGTTAGTTTCTTTGGTTTAGTTTTCATATTTATTTCTTGTTCTGATTTTGTTCTCCGTTTTCATGTTACCATTTACGGTTGTCAGTTTCAAGCGCTGGTACACTGCTACTGTCTTCAGGTTACAGTTCCAATTTATTATCTTCCATTTCAGACTCTGTGCTATTGTATAGAGTTTGAATGACGTATTGCTATTCTCTGCAGGTTCCTGTGCTGCCAATTTATTGTTTTTGTTTTCAAGCTCTGGTATATTCCCATTGTCTTCAGGTTCCTGTTTCAATTTATCGTCTTTCGTTTCATGTTCTAATTTATTGTTATTGATTTCAGTTTCGAGCTCTGGTTTATTATCTTTAGTTGCTTGTTCTGTTCTATTGCTTTTAGCCTCCTTATCACGATATGATTTATTGCCTTTAATTTTACATTTCAAAATGTCATCACGATGTTCGTCTCTGAAGTTTTTGGGATCTTCAGGGTCTGGTCGTCGAAACCTGGATCTTCGCAACCGTCTTCTTCGTTTAACAGATTTTGTGTTGCTATATAGACTTTTACGACGTCCCTGATAGCAATAATTATAACAGTAACAAATACGGCTATTGGATTTAAAACACAGTACGAACAATCCTAGGCTCTTGTCATTTATTAGCAGTGTTAGGTGTCTTCGGGTTTCTATCGATTTCAGATTTCACGTTTTTATGCTGAGATTTGGTGGTTCTTTCGAATGCTTTGGAAATGTTTTCAGACGTTTTCCAATACTGGTATATAAGAGCTTCAAATTTGAGAATTAAAACTTCTTTAAATTATGCGGCAGGCCTTTCTCATTCTTTCTAGTTCCTGTATGAAACTGATTAAAGTTCTGTATGTATTTCCGATTTTAGGGTTCTTTCGATTTTGTGCCAGGGTTTGTTTGTTGTTTCAAATATTTCTGAAATATTTCCAAATTTGTTCCAAACGTGGCATATAAAAGTTCTAAATTCGATTATAGATAATTTTATATTTCGAATAAGAGGCGCTCTCGTTATCTCTGTTTCCGGTGTAGCAGCTGATAACTCAGCAAAGTGGTGCGGAATAGCGTCTACGTTTTGCACTAAATTAATGTTTTGGTTCAGACTTTTCAATATTAATATCCCTTTTCTCTTTCCCGCTTGTAATATTCATGCGAACAACTTCTATTAAATTACATTCTGGTCCATCTGGATTGAAATAGTTGATAGCTACTAAAGGTGCGAATGTTCGTTTCTTTTTTTTAGTTTTCATATTTATTTCGTGTTCTGATTTTGTTCTCCGTTTACATGTTACCATTTACGGTTGTCAGTTTCAAGCGCTGGTACACTGCTACTGTCTTCAGTTTCCAGTTCCAATTTATTATTTTCCATTTCAGACTCTGTGCTATTGTATAGAGTTTGAATGACGTATTGCTATTCTCTTCAGGTTCTTGTGCTGCCAATTTATTGTTTTTGTTTTCAAGCTCTAATATATTCCCATTGTCTTCGGGTTCCTGTTTCAATTTATCATCTTTCGTTTCATGTTCTAATTTATTGTTATTGATTTCAATTTCGAGCTCTGTTTTATTTAGTTGCTTGTTCTGTTCTATTGCTTTTAGCCTCCTTATCACGATATGATTTATTGCCTTTCTTTTACATTTCAAAATATCATCCCGATGTTCGTCTCTGAACTTTATGGGATCTTCAGGGTCTGGTCGTTGAAGCCTGGATCTTCGCAACCGTCTTCTTCGTTAACAGATGTTGTGTTGCTATATAGACTTTTACGACGTGCCTTATAGCAATAATTAAAACAGTAACGAATACGGCTATTGGATTTAAAACACAGTACGAACAATCCTATGCTCTTGTCATTTATTAGCAGTGTTAGGTGTCTTCGGGTTTCTATCGATATCAGATTTCACGTTTCTATGCTGAGATTTGCTGGTTCTTTCGAATGCTTTGGAAATGTTTTCAGACGTTTTCCAATACTGGTATATAAGAGCTTCAAATTTGAGAATTAAAACTTCTTTAAATTAAGCGACAGGCCTTTCTCATTCTTTCTAATTGCTGTATGAAACTGATTTAAGTTCTGTATGTATTTCCGAATTTAGGGTTCTTTCGATTTTGTGCCAGGGTTTGTTTGTTGTTTCAAATATTTCTGAAATATTTCCAAATTTGTTCCAAACGTGGAATATAAAAGTTCTAAATTCGATTATAGATAATTTTATATTTCGAATAAGAGGCGCTCTCGTTATCTCTGTTTCAGGTGTAGCAGCTAAATACTCAGCAAAGTGGTGCGGAATAGCGTCAACGTTTTGCACTAAATTAATGTTTTGGTTCAGACTTTTCAATATTAATATCCCTTTTCTCTTTCCCGCTTGTAATATTCATACGAACAACTTCTATTAAATTACATTCTGGTCCATCTGGATTGAAATATTTGATAGCTACTAAAGGTGCGAATGTTAGTTTCTTTTGTTTAGTTTTCATACTTATTTCTTGTTCTCATTTTGTTCTCCGTCTTCATGTTACCATTTACGGTTGTCAGTTTCAAGCGCTGGTACACTGCTACTGTCTTCAGGTTACAGTTCCAATTTATTATCTTCCATTTCAGACTCTGTGCTATTGTATAGAGTTTGAATGACGTATTGCTATTCTCTGCAGGTTCCTGTGCTGCCAATTTATTGTTTTTGTTTTCAAGCTCTGGTATATTCCCATTGTCTTCAGGTTCCTGTTTCAATTTATCGTCTTTCGTTTCATGTTCTAATTTATTGTTATTGATTTCAGTTTCGAGCTCTGGTTTATTATCTTTAGTTGCTTGTTCTGTTCTATTGCTTTTAGCCTCCTTATCACGATATGATTTATTGCCTTTAATTTTACATTTCAAAATGTCATCACGATGTTCGTCTCTGAAGTTTTTGGGATCTTCAGGGTCTGGTCGTCGAAACCTGGATCTTCGCAACCGTCTTCTTCGTTTAACAGATTTTGTGTTGCTATATAGACTTTTACGACGTCCCTGATAGCAATAATTATAACAGTAACAAATACGGCTATTGGATTTAAAACACAGTACGAACAATCCTAGGCTCTTGTCATTTATTAGCAGTGTTAGGTGTCTTCGGGTTTCTATCGATTTCAGATTTCACGTTTTTATGCTGAGATTTGGTGGTTCTTTCGAATGCTTTGGAAATGTTTTCAGACGTTTTCCAATACTGGTATATAAGAGCTTCAAATTTGAGAATTAAAACTTCTTTAAATTATGCGGCAGGCCTTTCTCATTCTTTCTAGTTCCTGTATGAAACTGATTAAAGTTCTGTATGTATTTCCGATTTTAGGGTTCTTTCGATTTTGTGCCAGGGTTTGTTTGTTGTTTCAAATATTTCTGAAATATTTCCAAATTTGTTCCAAACGTGGCATATAAAAGTTCTAAATTCGATTATAGATAATTTTATATTTCGAATAAGAGGCGCTCTCGTTATCTCTGTTTCCGGTGTAGCAGCTGATAACTCAGCAAAGTGGTGCGGAATAGCGTCTACGTTTTGCACTAAATTAATGTTTTGGTTCAGACTTTTCAATATTAATATCCCTTTTCTCTTTCCCGCTTGTAATATTCATGCGAACAACTTCTATTAAATTACATTCTGGTCCATCTGGATTGAAATAGTTGATAGCTACTAAAGGTGCGAATGTTCGTTTCTTTTTTTTAGTTTTCATATTTATTTCGTGTTCTGATTTTGTTCTCCGTTTACATGTTACCATTTACGGTTGTCAGTTTCAAGCGCTGGTACACTGCTACTGTCTTCAGTTTCCAGTTCCAATTTATTATTTTCCATTTCAGACTCTGTGCTATTGTATAGAGTTTGAATGACGTATTGCTATTCTCTTCAGGTTCTTGTGCTGCCAATTTATTGTTTTTGTTTTCAAGCTCTAATATATTCCCATTGTCTTCGGGTTCCTGTTTCAATTTATCATCTTTCGTTTCATGTTCTAATTTATTGTTATTGATTTCAATTTCGAGCTCTGTTTTATTTAGTTGCTTGTTCTGTTCTATTGCTTTTAGCCTCCTTATCACGATATGATTTATTGCCTTTCTTTTACATTTCAAAATATCATCCCGATGTTCGTCTCTGAACTTTATGGGATCTTCAGGGTCTGGTCGTTGAAGCCTGGATCTTCGCAACCGTCTTCTTCGTTAACAGATGTTGTGTTGCTATATAGACTTTTACGACGTGCCTTATAGCAATAATTAAAACAGTAACGAATACGGCTATTGGATTTAAAACACAGTACGAACAATCCTATGCTCTTGTCATTTATTAGCAGTGTTAGGTGTCTTCGGGTTTCTATCGATATCAGATTTCACGTTTCTATGCTGAGATTTGCTGGTTCTTTCGAATGCTTTGGAAATGTTTTCAGACGTTTTCCAATACTGGTATATAAGAGCTTCAAATTTGAGAATTAAAACTTCTTTAAATTAAGCGACAGGCCTTTCTCATTCTTTCTAATTGCTGTATGAAACTGATTTAAGTTCTGTATGTATTTCCGAATTTAGGGTTCTTTCGATTTTGTGCCAGGGTTTGTTTGTTGTTTCAAATATTTCTGAAATATTTCCAAATTTGTTCCAAACGTGGAATATAAAAGTTCTAAATTCGATTATAGATAATTTTATATTTCGAATAAGAGGCGCTCTCGTTATCTCTGTTTCAGGTGTAGCAGCTAAATACTCAGCAAAGTGGTGCGGAATAGCGTCAACGTTTTGCACTAAATTAATGTTTTGGTTCAGACTTTTCAATATTAATATCCCTTTTCTCTTTCCCGCTTGTAATATTCATGCGAACAACTTCTATTAAATTACATTCTGGTCCATCTGGATTGAAATAATTGGTAGCTACTAAAGGTGCGAATGTTCGTTTCTTTCGTTTAGTTTTCATATTTATTTCTTGTTCTGATTTTGTTCTGCGTTTACATGTTACCATTTACGGTTGTCAGTTTCAAGCGCTGGTACACTGCTACTGTCTTCAGTTTCCAGTTCCAATTTATTATCTTCCATTTCAGACTCTGTGCTATTGTATAAATTTGAATGACGTATTGCTATTCCCTTCAGGTTCCTGTGCTGCCAGTTTATTGTTTTTGTTTTCAAGCTCTGATATATTCCCATTGTCTTCGGGTTCCTGTTTCAATTTATCGTCTTTCGTTTCATGTTCTAATTTTTTGTTATTGATTTCAATTTCGAGATCTGGTTTATTATCTTTAGTTGCTTGTTTTGTTCTGTTGCTTTTAGCCTCCTTATCACGATATGATTTATTGCCTTTAATTTTACATTTCAAAATGTCATCCCGATGTTCGTCTCTGAAGTTTATGGGATCTTCAGGGTCTGGTCGTGGAAGCCTGGATCTTCGCAACCGTCTTCTTCGTTTAACAGATTTTGTGTTGCTATATAGACTTTTACGACGTGCCTTATAGCAATAATTAAAACAGTAACGAATACGGCTATTGGATTTAAAACACAGTACGAACAATCCTATGCTCTTGTCATTTATTAGCAGTGTTAGGTGTCTTCGGGTTTCTATCGATTTCAGATTTCACATTTCTATGCTGAGATTTGGTGGTTCTTTCGAATGCTTTGGAAATGCTTTCAGACGTTTTCCAATACTGGTATATAAGAGCTTCAAATTTGAGAATTAAAACTTCTTTAAAGTATGCGGCAGGCCTTTCTCATTCTTTCTAGTTCCTGTATGAAACTGATTAAAGTTCTGTATGTATTTCCGATTTTAGGGTTCTTTCGATTTTGTGCCAGGGTTTGTTTGTTGTTTCAAATATTTCTGAAATATTTCCAAATTTGTTCCAAACGTGGCATATAAATGTTCTAAATTCGATTATAGATAATTTTATATTTCGAATAAGAGGCGCTCTCGTTATCTCTGTTTCAGGTGTAGCAGCTGAATACTCAGCAAAGTGGTGTTGCACTAAATTAATGTTTTGGTTCAGACTTTTCAATATTAATATCTCTTTTCTCTTTCCTGCTTGTAATATAATATTCATGCGAACAACTTCTATTAAATTACATTCTAGTCCATCTGGATTGAAATATTTGATAGCTACTAAAGGTGCGAATGTTCGTTTCTTTGGTTTAGTTTTCATATTTATTTCTTGTTCTGATTTTGTTCTCCGTCTTCATGTTACCATTTACGGTTGTCAGTTTCAAGCGCTGGTACACTGCTACTGTCTTCTGGTTCCAGTTCCAATTTATTATCTTCCATTTCAGACTCTGTGCTATTGTATAGAGTTTGAATGACGTATTGCTATTCTCTTCAGGTTCTTGTGCTGCCAATTTATTGTTTTTGTTTTCAAGCTCTAATATATTCCCATTGTCTTCGGGTTCCTGTTTCAATTTATCATCTTTCGTTTCATGTTCTAATTTATTGTTATTGATTTCAATTTCGAGCTCTGTTTTATTTAGTTGCTTGTTCTGTTCTATTGCTTTTAGCCTCCTTATCACGATATGATTTATTGCCTTTCTTTTACATTTCAAAATATCATCCCGATGTTCGTCTCTGAACTTTATGGGATCTTCAGGGTCTGGTCGTTGAAGCCTGGATCTTCGCAACCGTCTTCTTCGTTAACAGATGTTGTGTTGCTATATAGACTTTTACGACGTGCCTTATAGCAATAATTAAAACAGTAACGAATACGGCTATTGGATTTAAAACACAGTACGAACAATCCTATGCTCTTGTCATTTATTAGCAGTGTTAGGTGTCTTCGGGTTTCTATCGATATCAGATTTCACGTTTCTATGCTGAGATTTGCTGGTTCTTTCGAATGCTTTGGAAATGTTTTCAGACGTTTTCCAATACTGGTATATAAGAGCTTCAAATTTGAGAATTAAAACTTCTTTAAATTAAGCGACAGGCCTTTCTCATTCTTTCTAATTGCTGTATGAAACTGATTTAAGTTCTGTATGTATTTCCGAATTTAGGGTTCTTTCGATTTTGTGCCAGGGTTTGTTTGTTGTTTCAAATATTTCTGAAATATTTCCAAATTTGTTCCAAACGTGGAATATAAAAGTTCTAAATTCGATTATAGATAATTTTATATTTCGAATAAGAGGCGCTCTCGTTATCTCTGTTTCAGGTGTAGCAGCTAAATACTCAGCAAAGTGGTGCGGAATAGCGTCAACGTTTTGCACTAAATTAATGTTTTGGTTCAGACTTTTCAATATTAATATCCCTTTTCTCTTTCCCGCTTGTAATATTCATGCGAACAACTTCTATTAAATTACATTCTGGTCCATCTGGATTGAAATAATTGGTAGCTACTAAAGGTGCGAATGTTCGTTTCTTTCGTTTAGTTTTCATATTTATTTCTTGTTCTGATTTTGTTCTGCGTTTACATGTTACCATTTACGGTTGTCAGTTTCAAGCGCTGGTACACTGCTACTGTCTTCAGTTTCCAGTTCCAATTTATTATCTTCCATTTCAGACTCTGTGCTATTGTATAAATTTGAATGACGTATTGCTATTCCCTTCAGGTTCCTGTGCTGCCAGTTTATTGTTTTTGTTTTCAAGCTCTGATATATTCCCATTGTCTTCGGGTTCCTGTTTCAATTTATCGTCTTTCGTTTCATGTTCTAATTTTTTGTTATTGATTTCAATTTCGAGATCTGGTTTATTATCTTTAGTTGCTTGTTTTGTTCTGTTGCTTTTAGCCTCCTTATCACGATATGATTTATTGCCTTTAATTTTACATTTCAAAATGTCATCCCGATGTTCGTCTCTGAAGTTTATGGGATCTTCAGGGTCTGGTCGTGGAAGCCTGGATCTTCGCAACCGTCTTCTTCGTTTAACAGATTTTGTGTTGCTATATAGACTTTTACGACGTGCCTTATAGCAATAATTAAAACAGTAACGAATACGGCTATTGGATTTAAAACACAGTACGAACAATCCTATGCTCTTGTCATTTATTAGCAGTGTTAGGTGTCTTCGGGTTTCTATCGATTTCAGATTTCACATTTCTATGCTGAGATTTGGTGGTTCTTTCGAATGCTTTGGAAATGTTTTCAGACGTTTTCCAATACTGGTATATAAGAGCTTCAAATTTGAGAATTAAAACTTCTTTAAAGTATGCGGCAGGCCTTTCTCATTCTTTCTAGTTCCTGTATGAAACTGATTAAAGTTCTGTATGTATTTCCGATTTTAGGGTTCTTTCGATTTTGTGCCAGGGTTTGTTTGTTGTTTCAAATATTTCTGAAATATTTCCAAATTTGTTCCAAACGTGGCATATAAATGTTCTAAATTCGATTATAGATAATTTTATATTTCGAATAAGAGGCGCTCTCGTTATCTCTGTTTCAGGTGTAGCAGCTGAATACTCAGCAAAGTGGTGTTGCACTAAATTAATGTTTTGGTTCAGACTTTTCAATATTAATATCTCTTTTCTCTTTCCTGCTTGTAATATAATATTCATGCGAACAACTTCTATTAAATTACATTCTAGTCCATCTGGATTGAAATATTTGATAGCTACTAAAGGTGCGAATGTTCGTTTCTTTGGTTTAGTTTTCATATTTATTTCTTGTTCTGATTTTGTTCTCCGTCTTCATGTTACCATTTACGGTTGTCAGTTTCAAGCGCTGGTACACTGCTACTGTCTTCTGGTTCCAGTTCCAATTTATTATCTTCCATTTCAGACTCTGTGCTATTGTATAGAGTTTGAATGACGTATTGCTATTCTCTTCAGGTTCCTGTGCTGCCAATTTACTGTTTTTGTTTTCTAGCTCTGATACATTCCCATTGTCTTCAGGTTCCTGTTTCAATTTATCGTCTTTCGTTTCATGTTCTAATTTATTGTTATTGATTTCAATTTCGAGCTCTGGTTTATTATCTTTAGTTCCTTGTTTTGTTCTGTTGCTTTTAGCCTCCTTATCACAATATGATTTATTGCCTTTAATTTTACATTTCAAAATGTCATCCCGATGTTCGTCTCTGAAGTTTATGGGATCTTCAGGGTCTGGTCGTCGAAACCTGGATCTTCGCAACCGTCTTCTTCGTTTAAGAGATTTTGTGTTGCTATATACACTTATAGCTATATAGACTATATAGACTATATAGATAGCTATAAAGACGACGTGCCTTATAGCAATAATTATAACAGTAACAAATACAGCTATTGGATTTAAAACACAGTACGAACAATCCTATGCTCTTGTCATTTATTAGCAGTGTTAGGTGTCTTCGGGTTTCTATCGATTTCAGATTTCACGTTTCTATGCTGAGATTTGGTGGTTCTTTCGAATGCTTTGGGAATGTTTTCAGACGTTTTCCAATACTGGTATATAAGAGCTTCAAATTTGGGAATTATAACTTCTTTAAATTAAGTGGCAGGCCTTTCTCATTCTTTCTAGTTCCTGTATGAAATTGATTTAAGTTCTGTATGTATTTCCGATTTTAGGGTTCTTCCGATTTCGTGCCAGGCTGTGTTTGTTGTTTCAAATATTTCTGAAATATTTCCAAATTTGTTCAAAACGTGGCATATAAAAGTTCTAAATTCGATTATACATAATTTTATATTACGAATAAGAGGCGCTTACGTTATCTCTGTTTCAGGTGTAGCAGCTGAATACTCAGCATAGTGGTGCGGAATAGCGTCTAAGTTTTGCACTAAATTAATGTTTTCGTTCAGACTTTTCAATATTAATATCCCTTTTCTCTTTCCCGCTTGTCATATTCATACGAACAACTTCTATTAAATTACATTCTGGTCCATCTGGATTGAAATATTTGATAGCTACTAAAGGTGCGAATGTTCGTTTCTTTTGTTTAGTTTTCATATTTATTTCTTGTTCTGATTTTGTTCTCCGTCTTCATGTTACCATTTAAGGTTGTCAGTTTCAAGCGCTGGTACACTGCTACTGTGTTCAGGTTCCAGTTCCAATTTATTATCTTCCATTTCAGACTCTGTGCTATTGTATAGAGTTTGAATCACGTATTGCTATTCTCTTCAGGTTCCTGTGCTGCCAATTTATTGTTTTTGTTTTCAAGCTCTGATACATTCCCATTGTCTTCAGGTTCCTGTTTCAATTTATCGTCTTTCGTTTCATGTTCTAATTTATTGTTATTGATTTCAATTTCGAGCTCTGGTTTATTATCTTTAGTTGCTTGTTCTGTTCTATTGCTTTTAGCCTCCTTATCACGATATAATTTATTGCCTTTAATTTTACATTTCAAAATGTCATCCCGATGTTCGTCTCTGAAGTTTATGGGATTTTCAGGGTCTGGTCGTTGAAGCCTGGATCTTCGCAACCGTCTTCTTCGTTTAACAGATTTTGTGTTGCTATATAGACTTTTACGACGTCCCTGATAGCAATAATTATAACAGTAACAAATACGGCTATTGGATTTAAAACACAGTACGAACAATCCTAGGCTCTTGTCATTTATTAGCAGTGTTAGGTGTCTTCGGGTTTCTATCGATTTCAGATTTCACGTTTTTATGCTGAGATTTGGTGGTTCTTTCGAATGCTTTGGAAATGTTTTCAGACGTTTTCCAATACTGGTATATAAGAGCTTCAAATTTGAGAATTAAAACTTCTTTAAATTATGCGGCAGGCCTTTCTCATTCTTTCTAGTTCCTGTATGAAACTGATTAAAGTTCTGTATGTATTTCCGATTTTAGGGTTCTTTCGATTTTGTGCCAGGGTTTGTTTGTTGTTTCAAATATTTCTGAAATATTTCCAAATTTGTTCCAAACGTGGCATATAAAAGTTCTAAATTCGATTATAGATAATTTTATATTTCGAATAAGAGGCGCTCTCGTTATCTCTGTTTCCGGTGTAGCAGCTGATAACTCAGCAAAGTGGTGCGGAATAGCGTCTACGTTTTGCACTAAATTAATGTTTTGGTTCAGACTTTTCAATATTAATATCCCTTTTCTCTTTCCCGCTTGTAATATTCATGCGAACAACTTCTATTAAATTACATTCTGGTCCATCTGGATTGAAATAGTTGATAGCTACTAAAGGTGCGAATGTTCGTTTCTTTTTTTTAGTTTTCATATTTATTTCGTGTTCTGATTTTGTTCTCCGTTTACATGTTACCATTTACGGTTGTCAGTTTCAAGCGCTGGTACACTGCTACTGTCTTCAGTTTCCAGTTCCAATTTATTATTTTCCATTTCAGACTCTGTGCTATTGTATAGAGTTTGAATGACGTATTGCTATTCTCTTCAGGTTCTTGTGCTGCCAATTTATTGTTTTTGTTTTCAAGCTCTAATATATTCCCATTGTCTTCGGGTTCCTGTTTCAATTTATCATCTTTCGTTTCATGTTCTAATTTATTGTTATTGATTTCAATTTCGAGCTCTGTTTTATTTAGTTGCTTGTTCTGTTCTATTGCTTTTAGCCTCCTTATCACGATATGATTTATTGCCTTTCTTTTACATTTCAAAATATCATCCCGATGTTCGTCTCTGAACTTTATGGGATCTTCAGGGTCTGGTCGTTGAAGCCTGGATCTTCGCAACCGTCTTCTTCGTTAACAGATGTTGTGTTGCTATATAGACTTTTACGACGTGCCTTATAGCAATAATTAAAACAGTAACGAATACGGCTATTGGATTTAAAACACAGTACGAACAATCCTATGCTCTTGTCATTTATTAGCAGTGTTAGGTGTCTTCGGGTTTCTATCGATATCAGATTTCACGTTTCTATGCTGAGATTTGCTGGTTCTTTCGAATGCTTTGGAAATGTTTTCAGACGTTTTCCAATACTGGTATATAAGAGCTTCAAATTTGAGAATTAAAACTTCTTTAAATTAAGCGACAGGCCTTTCTCATTCTTTCTAATTGCTGTATGAAACTGATTTAAGTTCTGTATGTATTTCCGAATTTAGGGTTCTTTCGATTTTGTGCCAGGGTTTGTTTGTTGTTTCAAATATTTCTGAAATATTTCCAAATTTGTTCCAAACGTGGCATATAAAAGTTCTAAATTCGATTATAGATAATTTTATATTTCGAATAAGAGGCGCTCTCGTTATCTCTGTTTCAGGTGTAGCAGCTAAATACTCAGCAAAGTGGTGCGGAATAGCGTCAACGTTTTGCACTAAATTAATGTTTTGGTTCAGACTTTTCAATATTAATATCCCTTTTCTCTTTCCCGCTTGTAATATTCATGCGAACAACTTCTATTAAATTACATTCTGGTCCATCTGGATTGAAATAATTGGTAGCTACTAAAGGTGCGAATGTTCGTTTCTTTCGTTTAGTTTTCATATTTATTTCTTGTTCTGATTTTGTTCTGCGTTTACATGTTACCATTTACGGTTGTCAGTTTCAAGCGCTGGTACACTGCTACTGTCTTCAGTTTCCAGTTCCAATTTATTATCTTCCATTTCAGACTCTGTGCTATTGTATAAATTTGAATGACGTATTGCTATTCCCTTCAGGTTCCTGTGCTGCCAGTTTATTGTTTTTGTTTTCAAGCTCTGATATATTCCCATTGTCTTCGGGTTCCTGTTTCAATTTATCGTCTCTCGTTTCATGTTCTAATTTTTTGTTATTGATTTCAATTTCGAGATCTGGTTTATTATCTTTAGTTGCTTGTTTTGTTCTGTTGCTTTTAGCCTCCTTATCACGATATGATTTATTGCCTTTAATTTTACATTTCAAAATGTCATCCCGATGTTCGTCTCTGAAGTTTATGGGATCTTCAGGGTCTGGTCGTGGAAGCCTGGATCTTCGCAACCGTCTTCTTCGTTTAACAGATTTTGTGTTGCTATATAGACTTTTACGACGTGCCTTATAGCAATAATTAAAACAGTAACGAATACGGCTATTGGATTTAAAACACAGTACGAACAATCCTATGCTCTTGTCATTTATTAGCAGTGTTAGGTGTCTTCGGGTTTCTATCGATTTCAGATTTCACATTTCTATGCTGAGATTTGGTGGTTCTTTCGAATGCTTTGGAAATGTTTTCAGACGTTTTCCAATACTGGTATATAAGAGCTTCAAATTTGAGAATTAAAACTTCTTTAAAGTATGCGGCAGGCCTTTCTCATTCTTTCTAGTTCCTGTATGAAACTGATTAAGGTTCTGTATGTATTTCCGATTTTAGGGTTCTTTCGATTTTGTGCCAGGGTTTGTTTGTTGTTTCAAATATTTCTGAAATATTTCCAAATTTGTTCCAAACGTGGCATATAAATGTTCTAAATTCGATTATAGATAATTTTATATTTCGAATAAGAGGCGCTCTCGTTATCTCTGTTTCAGGTGTAGCAGCTGATAACTCAGCAAAGTGGTGCGGAATAGCGTCTACGTTTTGCACTAAATTAATGTTTTGGTTCAGACTTTTCAATATTAATATCCCTTTTCTCTTTCCCGCTTGTAATATTCATGCGAACAACTTCTATTAAATTACATTCTGGTCCATCTGGATTGAAATAGTTGATAGCTACTAAAGGTGCGAATGTTCGTTTCTTTGGTTTAGTTTTCATATTTATTTCTTGTTCTGATTTTTTTCTCCGTTTACATGTTACCATTTACGGTTGTCAGTTTCAAGCGCTGGTACACTGCTACTGTCTTCAGTTTCCAGTTCCAATTTATTTTTTTCCATTTCAGACTCTGTGCTATTGTATAGAGTTTGAATGACGTATTGCTATTCTCTTCAGGTTCTTGTGCTGCCAATTTATTGTTTTTGTTTTCAAGCTCTGATATATTCCCATTGTCTTCGGGTTCCTGTTTCAATTTATCGTCTTTCGTTTCATGTTCTAATTTATTGTTATTGATTTCAATTTCGAGCTCTGTTTTATTTAGTTGCTTGTTCTGTTCTATCGCTTTTAGCCTCCTTATCACGATATGATTTATTGCCTTTATTTTACATTTCAAAATATCATCCCGATGTTCGTCTCTGAACTTTATGGGATCTTCAGGGTCTGGTCGTTGAAGCCTGGATCTTCGCAACCGTCTTCTTCGTTTAACAGATTTTGTGTTGCTATATAGACTTTTACGACGTGCCTTATAGCAATAATTATAACAGTAACAAATAAGGCTATTGGATTTAAAACACAGTACGAACAATCCAATGCTCTTGTCATTTATTAGCAGTGTTAGGTGTCTTCGGGTTTCTATCGATTTCAGATTTCACGTTTTTATGCTGAGATTTGGTGGTCCTTTCTAATGCTTTGGAAATGTTTTCAGACGTTTTCCAATACTGGTCTATAAGAGCTTCAAATTTGAGAATTAAAACTTCTTTAAATTAAGCGGCACGCCTTTCTCATTCTTTCTAGTTCATGTATGAAACTGATTTAAGTTCTGTATGTATTTCCGATTTTAGAGTTCTTTCGATTTTGTGCCAGGGTTTGGTTGTTGTTTCAAATACTTCTGAAATATTTCCAAATTTGTTCCAAACGTGGCATATAAAAGTTCTAAATTCGATTATACATAATTTTATATTTCGAATAAGAGGCGCTCTCGTTATCTCTGTTTCACGTGTAGCAGCTGAATACTCAGCAAAGTGGTGCGGAATAGCGTCTACGTTTTACACTAAATTAATGTTTTGGTTCAGACTTTTCAATATTAATATCCCTTTTCTCTTTCCCGCTTGTAATATTCATGCGAACAACTTCTATTAAATTACATTCTGGTCCATCTGGATTGAAGTAGTTGATAGCTACTAAAGGTGCGGATGTTCGTTTCTTTGGTTTAGTTTTCATATTTATTTCTTGTTCTGATTTTGTTCTACGTTTTCATGTTACCATTTACGGTTGTCAGTTTCAAGCGCTGGTACACTGCTACTGTCTTCAGTTTCCAGTTCCAATTTATTATCTTTCATTTCAGACTCTGTGCTATTGTATAAAGTTTGAATGACGTATTGCTATTCTCTTCAGGTTCCTGTGCTGCCAATTTATTGTTTTTGTTTTCAAGCTCTGATTTATTCCCATTGTCTTCGGGTTCCTGTTTCAATTTATCGTCTTTCGTTTCATGTTCTAATTTATTGTTATTGATTTCAATTTCGAGCTCTGGTTTATTATCTTTAGTTTCTTGTTTTTTTCTGTTGCTTTTAGCCTCCTTATCACGATATGATTTATTGCCTTTAATTTTACATTTCAAAATGTCATCCCGATGTTCGTCTCTGAAGTTTTTGGGATCTTCAGGGTCTGGTCGTTGAAGCCTGGATCTTCGCAACCGTCTTCTTCGTTTAACAGATTTTGTGTTGCTATATAGACTTTTACGACGTCCCTGATATCAATAATTATAACAGTAACAAATACGGCTATTGCATTTAAAACACAGTACGAACAATCCTAGGCTCTTGTCATTTATTAGCAGTGTTAGGTGTCTTCGGGTTTCTATCGATTTCAGATTTCACGTTTTTATGCTGAGATTTGGTGGTTCTTTCGAATGCTTTGGAAATGTTTTCAGACGTTTTCCAATACTGGTATATAAGAGCTTCAAATTTGAGAATTAAAACATCTTTAAATTATGCGGCAGGCCTTTCTCATTCTTTCTAGTTCCTGTTTGAAACTGATTTAACTTCTGTATGTATTTCCGATTTTAGGGTTCTTTCGATTTTGTGCCAGGGTTTGTTTGTTGTTTCAAATATTTCTGAAATATTTCCAAATTTGTTCCAAACGTGGCATATAAAGGTTCTAAATCCGATTATAGATAATTTTATATTTCGAATAAGAGGCGCTCTCGTTATCTCTGTTTCAGGTGTAGCAGCTGAATACTCAGCAAAGTGGTGTTGCACTAAATTAATGTTTTGGTTCAGACTTTTCAATATTAATATCCCTTTTCTCTTTCCTGCTTGTAATATAATATTCATGCGAACAACTTCTATTAAATTACATTCTAGTCCATCTGGATTGAAATATTTGATAGCTACTAAAGGTGCGAATGTTCGTTTCTTTGGTTTAGTTTTCATATTTATTTCTTGTTCTGATTTTGTTCTCCGTCTTCATGTTACCATTTACGGTTGTCAGTTTCAAGCGCTGGTACACTGCTACTGTCTTCTGGTTCCAGTTCCAATTTATTATCTTCCATTTCAGACTCTGTGCTATTGTATAGAGTTTGAATGACGTATTGCTATTCTCTTCAGGTTCCTGTGCTGCCAATTTACTGTTTTTGTTTTCTAGCTCTGATACATTCCCATTGTCTTCAGGTTCCTGTTTCAATTTATCGTCTTTCGTTTCATGTTCTAATTTATTGTTATTGATTTCAATTTCGAGCTCTGGTTTATTATCTTTAGTTCCTTGTTTTGTTCTGTTGCTTTTAGCCTCCTTATCACAATATGATTTATTGCCTTTAATTTTACATTTCAAAATGTCATCCCGATGTTCGTCTCTGAAGTTTATGGGATCTTCAGGGTCTGGTCGTCGAAACCTGGATCTTCGCAACCGTCTTCTTCGTTTAACAGATTTTGTGTTGCTATATAGACTTATAGCTATATAGACTATATAGACTATATAGATAGCTATAAAGACGACGTGCCTTATAGCAATAATTATAACAGTAACAAATACAGCTATTGGATTTAAAACACAGTACGAACAATCCTATGCTCTTGTCATTTATTAGCAGTGTTAGGTGTCTTCGGGTTTCTATCGATTTCAGATTTCACGTTTCTATGCTGAGATTTGGTGGTTCTTTCGAATGCTTTGGGAATGTTTTCAGACGTTTTCCAATACTGGTATATAAGAGCTTCAAATTTGGGAATTATAACTTCTTTAAATTAAGTGGCAGGCCTTTCTCATTCTTTCTAGTTCCTGTATGAAATTGATTTAAGTTCTGTATGTATTTCCGATTTTAGGGTTCTTCCGATTTCGTGCCAGGCTGTGTTTGTTGTTTCAAATATTTCTGAAATATTTCCAAATTTGTTCAAAACGTGGCATATAAAAGTTCTAAATTCGATTATACATAATTTTATATTACGAATAAGAGGCGCTTACGTTATCTCTGTTTCAGGTGTAGCAGCTGAATACTCAGCATAGTGGTGCGGAATAGCGTCTAAGTTTTGCACTAAATTAATGTTTTCGTTCAGACTTTTCAATATTAATATTCCTTTTCTCTTTCCCGCTTGTCATATTCATACGAACAACTTCTATTAAATTACATTCTGGTCCATCTGGATTGAAATATTTGATAGCTACTAAAGGTGCGAATGTTCGTTTCTTTGGTTTAGCTTTCATTTTTATTTCTTGTTCTGATTTTGTTCTCCGTCTTCATGTTACCATTTAAGGTTGTCAGTTTCAAGCGCTGGTACACTGCTACTGTCTTCAGGTTCCAGTAACAATTTATTATCTTCCATTTCAGACTCTGTGCTATTGTATAGAGTTTGAATCACGTATTGCTATTCTCTTCAGGTTCCTGTGCTGCCAATTTATTGTTTTTGTTTTCAAGCTCTGATACATTCCCATTGTCTTCAGGTTCCTGTTTCAATTTATCGTCTTTCGTTTCATGTTCTAATTTATTGTTATTGATTTCAGTTTCGAGCTCTGGTTTATTATCTTTAGTTGCTTGTTCTGTTCTATTGCTTTTAGCCTCCTTATCACGATATAATTTATTGCCTTTAATTTTACATTTCAAAATGTCATCCCGATGTTCGTCTCTGAAGTTTATGGGATTTTCAGGGTCTGGTCGTTGAAGCCTGGATCTTCGCAACCGTCTTCTTCGTTTAACAGATTTTGTGTTGCTATATAGACTTTTACGACGTCCCTGATAGCAATAATTATAACAGTAACAAATACGGCTATTGGATTTAAAACACAGTACGAACAATCCTATGCTCTTGTCATTTATTAGCAGTGTTAGGTGTCTTCGGGTTTCTATCGATTTCAGATTTCACGTTTTTATGCTGAGATTTGGTGGTTCTTTCGAATGCTTTGGAAATGTTTTCAGACGTTTTACAATACTGGTATATAAGAGCTTCAAATTTGAGAATTAAAACATCTTTAAATTATGCGGCAGGCCTTTCTCATTCTTTCTAGTTCCTGTATGAAACTGATTTAACTTCTGTATGTATTTCCGATTTTAGGGTTCTTTCGATTTTGTGCCAGGGTTTGTTTGTTGTTTCAAATATTTCTGAAATATTTCCAAATTTGTTCCAAAGGTGGCATATAAAAGTTTTAAATTCGATTATAGATAATTTTATATTTCGAATAAGAGGCGCTCTCGTTACCTCTGTTTCAGGTGTAGCAGCTGAATACTTAGCAAAGTGGTGCGGAATAGCGTCTAAGTTTTGCACTAAATTAGAAGAATTTCCGGATACGTTAGGATGTGTTTTAATATTTTCTGAATATTTATCCAAATCTCTTTTCTCTGCCAATAAAGGAAAAAACCTGAATCCATTGGTCGAATCTTCGTTAGCCTTTCGTGACGAGAATTGATATAATCCTTGATCGAATATTTTATTTTTATTTAAAGAAGACACATTTATACATACATACGAAGAGCCACGAAAACATTGCCTGCATGAAGGATTGTGAAATACAAAAACTTGGTGACATATTTGAAAAGTACATCGGTTTATTTAGTTCAAAGGCTATCCTGAATATGCTCACAAGAGTAAAAATATTGAAATTTGGAGCACTGGAGTGATGCAAATTGATTAACTCGGGGCCAGTTTATTAAGATCCATATATATGGTGATATGCGCTAACCTATTTGTATACTTCTGTATATAGCTGGAACTTATTAACATAAGTATTCATTCAATCAGATGAACACAATTTTGTGAATGTTTGAACACATTTTTATCACTTAAACTTCGATATTCTAAGAATTTGAGTATTTCTCAAACTTTATATTCGCCTTGAAGCTCGTACTAAGTATAAGATTTACAACTTTTCAATACAAATGAATAATTGTTAGAATACATTACTTACAATTTTCTAAGAGACAAATGATTTTTGGAAATCATTAACTCCTGCAGCTTGTTGAGCTCTTAATCGCAACTACTAAACGTGTGCCACAATCAATTTAGAAAAAATCTTTGCTACATCTAAATATCAAATGCCTGCAGTTTCTCAGAATTTTATCAAATTTAATAATTCTTGCTATTAAATATCCGAATGTAGATAACGCTCTTATATTGAAAGGTATTAGTTTCCTACTCTCGAATGCCCGTTCTAAAACTCATGAAAAATGAAAATTCCTAAATTTATGAAAATTAGATTTCTTATTAAGCAATTACTTGACCGTTGGTACTGTGCTTTTTTTTTTTTAATTTCTTCTTAAGTTGTATTCAGTACTCAGATTTTATGTCAAGATTCAGAATATTCATGTTGTGGCATTTACAAAATTTCTATGGGGCTATAACCAAAACCTCTGTCTTTGTACTATTTACTCGAAATCAGATGAGGAAGGTTCTAGGATATAACTATTTCATTGTTTTCGTTCAGACTTTTCAATATTAATATCCCTTTTCTCTTTCCCGCTTGTCATATTCATACGAACAACTTCTATTAAATTACATTCTGGTCCATCTGGATTGAAATATTTGATAGCTACTAAAGGTGCGAATGTTTGTTTCTTTTGTTTAGTTTTCATATTTATTTCTTGTTCTGATTTTGTTCTCCGTCTTCATGTTACCATTTAAGGTTGTCAGTTTCAAGCGCTGGTACACTGCTACTGTCTTCAGGTTCCAGTAACAATTTATTATCTTCCATTTCAGACTCTGTGCTATTGTATAGAGTTTGAATCACGTATTGCTATTCTCTTCAGGTTCCTGTGCTGCCAATTTATTGTTTTTGTTTTCAAGCTCTGATACATTCCCATTGTCTTCAGGTTCCTGTTTCAATTTATCGTCTTTCGTTTCATGTTCTAATTTATTGTTATTGATTTCAGTTTCGAGCTCTGGTTTATTATCTTTAGTTGCTTGTTCTGTTCTATTGCTTTTAGCCTCCTTATCACGATATAATTTATTGCCTTTAATTTTACATTTCAAAATGTCATCCCGATGTTCGTCTCTGAAGTTTATGGGATTTTCAGGGTCTGGTCGTTGAAGCCTGGATCTTCGCAACCGTCTTCTTCGTTTAACAGATTTTGTGTTGCTATATAGACTTTTACGACGTCCCTGATAGCAATAATTATAACAGTAACAAATACGGCTATTGGATTTAAAACACAGTACGAACAATCCTATGCTCTTGTCATTTATTAGCAGTGTTAGGTGTCTTCGGGTTTCTATCGATTTCAGATTTCACGTTTTTATGCTGAGATTTGGTGGTTCTTTCGAATGCTTTGGAAATGTTTTCAGACGTTTTCCAATACTGGTATATAAGAGCTTCAAATTTGAGAATTAAAACTTCTTTAAATTATGCGGCAGGCCTTTCTCATTCTTTCTAGTTCCTGTTTGAAATTGATTTAAGTTCTGTATGTATTTCCGATTTTAGGGTTCTTTCGATTTTGTGCCAGGGTTTGTTTGTTGTTTCAAATATTTCTGAAATATTTCCAAATTTGTTCCAAACGTGGCATATAAAGGTTCTAAATCCGATTATAGATAATTTTATATTTCGAATAAGAGGCGCTCTCGTTATCTCTGTTTCAGGTGTAGCAGCTGAATACTCAGCAAAGTGGTGTTGCACTAAATTAATGTTTTGGTTCAGACTTTTCAATATTAATATCTCTTTTCTCTTTCCTGCTTGTAATATAATATTCATGCGAACAACTTCTATTAAATTACATTCTAGTCCATCTGGATTGAAATATTTGATAGCTACTAAAGGTGCGAATGTTCGTTTCTTTGGTTTAGTTTTCATATTTATTTCTTGTTCTGATTTTGTTCTCCGTCTTCATGTTACCATTTACGGTTGTCAGTTTCAAGCGCTGGTACACTGCTACTGTCTTCTGGTTCCAGTTCCAATTTATTATCTTCCATTTCAGACTCTGTGCTATTGTATAGAGTTTGAATGACGTATTGCTATTCTCTTCAGGTTCCTGTGCTGCCAATTTACTGTTTTTGTTTTCTAGCTCTGATACATTCCCATTGTCTTCAGGTTCCTGTTTCAATTTATCGTCTTTCGTTTCATGTTCTAATTTATTGTTATTGATTTCAATTTCGAGCTCTGGTTTATTATCTTTAGTTCCTTGTTTTGTTCTGTTGCTTTTAGCCTCCTTATCACAATATGATTTATTGCCTTTAATTTTACATTTCAAAATGTCATCCCGATGTTCGTCTCTGAAGTTTATGGGATCTTCAGGGTCTGGTCGTCGAAACCTGGATCTTCGCAACCGTCTTCTTCGTTTAAGAGATTTTGTGTTGCTATATACACTTATAGCTATATAGACTATATAGACTATATAGATAGCTATAAAGACGACGTGCCTTATAGCAATAATTATAACAGTAACAAATACAGCTATTGGATTTAAAACACAGTACGAACAATCCTATGCTCTTGTCATTTATTAGCAGTGTTAGGTGTCTTCGGGTTTCTATCGATTTCAGATTTCACGTTTCTATGCTGAGATTTGGTGGTTCTTTCGAATGCTTTGGGAATGTTTTCAGACGTTTTCCAATACTGGTATATAAGAGCTTCAAATTTGGGAATTATAACTTCTTTAAATTAAGTGGCAGGCCTTTCTCATTCTTTCTAGTTCCTGTATGAAATTGATTTAAGTTCTGTATGTATTTCCGATTTTAGGGTTCTTCCGATTTCGTGCCAGGCTGTGTTTGTTGTTTCAAATATTTCTGAAATATTTCCAAATTTGTTCAAAACGTGGCATATAAAAGTTCTAAATTCGATTATACATAATTTTATATTACGAATAAGAGGCGCTTACGTTATCTCTGTTTCAGGTGTAGCAGCTGAATACTCAGCATAGTGGTGCGGAATAGCGTCTAAGTTTTGCACTAAATTAATGTTTTCGTTCAGACTTTTCAATATTAATATCCCTTTTCTCTTTCCCGCTTGTCATATTCATACGAACAACTTCTATTAAATTACATTCTGGTCCATCTGGATTGAAATATTTGATAGCTACTAAAGGTGCGAATGTTCGTTTCTTTTGTTTAGTTTTCATATTTATTTCTTGTTCTGATTTTGTTCTCCGTCTTCATGTTACCATTTAAGGTTGTCAGTTTCAAGCGCTGGTACACTGCTACTGTCTTCAGGTTCCAGTTCCAATTTATTATCTTCCATTTCAGACTCTGTGCTATTGTATAGAGTTTGAATCACGTATTGCTATTCTCTTCAGGTTCCTGTGCTGCCAATTTATTGTTTTTGTTTTCAAGCTCTGATACATTCCCATTGTCTTCAGGTTCCTGTTTCAATTTATCGTCTTTCGTTTCATGTTCTAATTTATTGTTATTGATTTCAATTTCGAGCTCTGGTTTATTATCTTTAGTTGCTTGTTCTGTTCTATTGCTTTTAGCCTCCTTATCACGATATAATTTATTGCCTTTAATTTTACATTTCAAAATGTCATCCCGATGTTCGTCTCTGAAGTTTATGGGATTTTCAGGGTCTGGTCGTTGAAGCCTGGATCTTCGCAACCGTCTTCTTCGTTTAACAGATTTTGTGTTGCTATATAGACTTTTACGACGTCCCTGATAGCAATAATTATAACAGTAACAAATACGGCTATTGGATTTAAAACACAGTACGAACAATCCTATGCTCTTGTCATTTATTAGCAGTGTTAGGTGTCTTCGGGTTTCTATCGATTTCAGATTTCACGTTTTTATGCTGAGATTTGGTGGTTCTTCCGAATGCTTTGGAAATGTTTTCAGACGTTTTCCAATCCTGCTATATAAGAGCTTCAAATTTGAGAATTAAAACTTCTTTAAATTATGCGGCAGGCCTTTCTCATTCTTTCTAGTTCCTGTTTGAAACTGATTTAAGTTCTGTATGTATTTCCGATTTTAGGGTTCTTTCGATTTTGTGCCAGGGTTTGTTTGTTGTTTCAAATATTTCTGAAATATTTCCAAATTTGTTCCAAACGTGGCATATAAAGGTTCTAAATCCGATTATAGATAATTTTATATTTCGAATAAGAGGCGCTCTCGTTATCTCTGTTTCAGGTGTAGCAGCTGAATACTCAGCAAAGTGGTGTTGCACTAAATTAATGTTTTGGTTCAGACTTTTCAATATTAATATCCCTTTTCTCTTTCCTGCTTGTAATATAATATTCATGCGAACAACTTCTATTAAATTACATTCTAGTCCATCTGGATTGAAGTATTTGATAGCTACTAAAGGTGCGAATGTTCGTTTCTTTGGTTTAGTTTTCATATTTATTTCTTGTTCTGATTTTGTTCTCCGTCTTCATGTTACCATTTACGGTTGTCAGTTTCAAGCGCTGGTACACTGCTACTGTCTTCTGGTTCCAGTTCCAATTTATTATCTTCCATTTCAGACTCTGTGCTATTGTATAGAGTTTGAATGACGTATTGCTATTCTCTTCAGGTTCCTGTGCTGCCAATTTACTGTTTTTGTTTTCTAGCTCTGATACATTCCCATTGTCTTCAGGTTCCTGTTTCAATTTATCGTCTTTCGTTTCATGTTCTAATTTATTGTTATTGATTTCAATTTCGAGCTCTGGTTTATTATCTTTAGTTCCTTGTTTTGTTCTGTTGCTTTTAGCCTCCTTATCACAATATGATTTATTGCCTTTAATTTTACATTTCAAAATGTCATCCCGATGTTCGTCTCTGAAGTTTATGGGATCTTCAGGGTCTGGTCGTCGAAACCTGGATCTTCGCAACCGTCTTCTTCGTTTAAGAGATTTTGTGTTGCTATATACACTTATAGCTATATAGACTATATAGACTATATAGATAGCTATAAAGACGACGTGCCTTATAGCAATAATTATAACAGTAACAAATACAGCTGTTGGATTTAAAACACAGTACGAACAATCCTATGCTCTTGTCATTTATTAGCAGTGTTAGGTGTCTTCGGGTTTCTATCGATTTCAGATTTCACGTTTCTATGCTGAGATTTGGTGGTTCTTTCGAATGCTTTGGGAATGTTTTCAGACGTTTTCCAATACTGGTATATAAGAGCTTCAAATTTGGGAATTATAACTTCTTTAAATTAAGTGGCAGGCCTTTCTCATTCTTTCTAGTTCCTGTATGAAATTGATTTAAGTTCTGTATGTATTTCCGATTTTAGGGTTCTTCCGATTTCGTGCCAGGCTGTGTTTGTTGTTTCAAATATTTCTGAAATATTTCCAAATTTGTTCAAAACGTGGCATATAAAAGTTCTAAATTCGATTATACATAATTTTATATTTCGAATAAGAGGCGCTCTCGTTATCTCTGTTTCTGGTGTAGCAGCTGAATACTCAGCATAGTGGTGCGGAATAGCGTCTAAGTTTTGCACTAAATTAATGTTTTCGTTCAGACTTTTCAATATTAATATCCCTTTTCTCTTTCCCGCTTGTCATATTCATACGAACAACTTCTATTAAATTACATTCTGGTCCATCTGGATTGAAATATTTGATAGCTACTAAAGGTGCGAATGTTCGTTTCTTTTGTTTAGTTTTCATATTTATTTCTTGTTCTGATTTTGTTCTCCGTCTTCATGTTACCATTTAAGGTTGTCAGTTTCAAGCGCTGGTACACTGCTACTGTCTTCAGGTTCCAGTTCCAATTTATTATCTTCCATTTCAGACTCTGTGCTATTGTATAGAGTTTGAATCACGTATTGCTATTCTCTTCAGGTTCCTGTGCTGCCAATTTATTGTTTTTGTTTTCAAGCTCTGATACATTCCCATTGTCTTCAGGTTCCTGTTTCAATTTATCGTCTTTCGTTTCATGTTCTAATTTATTTTTATTGATTTCAATTTCGAGCTCTGGTTTATTATCTTTAGTTCCTTGTTTTGTTCTGTTGCTTTTAGCCTCCTTATCACGATATGATTTATTGCCTTTAATTTTACATTTCAAAATGTCATCCCGATGTTCGTCTCTGAAATTTTTGGGATCTTCAGGGTCTGGTCGTTGAAGCCTGTATCTTCGCAATCGTCTTCTTCGTTTAACAGATTTTGTGTTGCTATATAGACTTTTACGACGTCCCTGATAGCAATAATTATAACAGTAACAAATACGGCTATTGGATTTAAAACACAGTACGAACAATCCTATGCTCTTGTCATTTATTAGCAGTGTTAGGTGTCTTCGGGTTTCTATCGATTTCAGATTTCACGTTTTTATGCTGAGATTTGGTGGTTCTTCCGAATGCTTTGGAAATGTTTTCAGACGTTTTCCAATACTGGTATATAAGAGCTTCAAATTTGAGAATTAAAACTTCTTTAAATTATGCGGCAGGCCTTTCTCATTCTTTCTAGTTCCTGTTTGAAACTGATTTAAGTTCTGTATGTATTTCCGATTTTAGGGTTCTTTCGATTTTGTGCCAGGGTTTGTTTGTTGTTTCAAATATTTCTGAAATATTTCCAAATTTGTTCCAAACGTGGCATATAAAGGTTCTAAATCCGATTATAGATAATTTTATATTTCGAATAAGAGGCGCTCTCGTTATCTCTGTTTCAGGTGTAGCAGCTGAATACTCAGCAAAGTGGTGTTGCACTAAATTAATGTTTTGGTTCAGACTTTTCAATATTAATATCCCTTTTCTCTTTCCTGCTTGTAATATAATATTCATGCGAACAACTTCTATTAAATTACATTCTAGTCCATCTGGATTGAAGTATTTGATAGCTACTAAAGGTGCGAATGTTCGTTTCTTTGGTTTAGTTTTCATATTTATTTCTTGTTCTGATTTTGTTCTCCGTCTTCATGTTACCATTTACGGTTGTCAGTTTCAAGCGCTGGTACACTGCTACTGTCTTCTGGTTCCAGTTCCAATTTATTATCTTCCATTTCAGACTCTGTGCTATTGTATAGAGTTTGAATGACGTATTGCTATTCTCTTCAGGTTCCTGTGCTGCCAATTTACTGTTTTTGTTTTCTAGCTCTGATATATTACCATTGTCTTCAGGTTCCTGTTTCAATTTATCGTCTTTCGTTTCATGTTCTAATTTATTGTTATTGATTTCAATTTCGAGCTCTGGTTTATTATCTTTAGTTCCTTGTTTTGTTCTGTTGCTTTTAGCCTCCTTATCACAATATGATTTATTGCCTTTAATTTTACATTTCAAAATGTCATCCCGATGTTCGTCTCTGAAGTTTATGGGATCTTCAGGGTCTGGTTGTCGAAACCTGGATCTTCGCAACCGTCTTCTTCGTTTAACAGATTTTGTGTTGCTATATACACTTATAGCTATATAGACTATATAGACTATATAGATAGCTATAAAGACGACGTGCCTTATAGCAATAATTATAACAGTAACAAATACAGCTGTTGGATTTAAAACACAGTACGAACAATCCTATGCTCTTGTCATTTATTAGCAGTGTTAGGTGTCTTCGGGTTTCTATCGATTTCAGATTTCACGTTTCTATGCTGAGATTTGGTGGTTCTTTCGAATGCTTTGGGAATGTTTTCAGACGTTTTCCAATACTGGTATATAAGAGCTTCAAATTTGGGAATTATAACTTCTTTAAATTAAGTGGCAGGCCTTTCTCATTCTTTCTAGTTCCTGTATGAAATTGATTTAAGTTCTGTATGTATTTCCGATTTTAGGGTTCTTCCGATTTCGTGCCAGGCTGTGTTTGTTGTTTCAAATATTTCTGAAATATTTCCAAATTTGTTCAAAACGTGGCATATAAAAGTTCTAAATTCGATTATACATAATTTTATATTTCGATTAAGAGGCGCTCTCGTTATCTCTGTTTCTGGTGTAGCAGCTGAATACTCAGCATAGTGGTGCGGAATAGCGTCTAAGTTTTGCACTAAATTAATGTTTTCGTTCAGACTTTTCAATATTAATATCCCTTTTCTCTTTCCCGCTTGTCATATTCATACGAACAACTTCTATTAAATTACATTCTGGTCCATCTGGATTGAAATATTTGATAGCTACTAAAGGTGCGAATGTTCGTTTCTTTTGTTTAGTTTTCATATTTATTTCTTGTTCTGATTTTGTTCTCCGTCTTCATGTTACCATTTAAGGTTGTCAGTTTCAAGCGCTGGTACACTGCTACTGTCTTCAGGTTCCAGTTCCAATTTATTATCTTCCATTTCAGACTCTGTGCTATTGTATAGAGTTTGAATCACGTATTGCTATTCTCTTCAGGTTCCTGTGCTGCCAATTTATTGTTTTTGTTTTCAAGCTCTGATACATTCCCATTGTCTTCAGGTTCCTGTTTCAATTTATCGTCTTTCGTTTCATGTTCTAATTTATTGTTATTGATTTCAATTTCGAGCTCTGGTTTATTATCTTTAGTTCCTTGTTTTGTTCTGTTGCTTTTAGCCTCCTTATCACGATATGATTTATTGCCTTTAATTTTACATTTCAAAATGTCATCCCGATGTTCGTCTCTGAAATTTTTGGGATCTTCAGGGTCTGGTCGTTGAAGCCTGTATCTTCGCAATCGTCTTCTTCGTTTAACAGATTTTGTGTTGCTATATAGACTTTTACGACGTCCCTGATAGCAATAATTATAACAGTAACAAATACGGCTATTGGATTTAAAACACAGTACGAACAATCCTATGCTCTTGTCATTTATTAGCAGTGTTAGGTGTCTTCGGGTTTCTATCGATTTCAGATTTCACGTTTCTATGCTGAGATTTGGTGGTTCTTTCGAATGCTTTGGGAATGTTTTCAGACGTTTTCCAATACTGGTATATAAGAGCTTCAAATTTGAGAATTAAAACATCTTTAAATTATGCGGCAGGCCTTTCTCATTCTTTCTAGTTCCTGTTTGAAACTGATTTAACTTCTGTATGTATTTCCGATTTTAGGGTTCTTTCAAATTTTGTGCCAGGGTTTGTTTGTTGTTTCAAATATTTCTGAAATATTTCCAAATTTGTTCCAAACGTGGCATATAAAAGTTCTAAATTCGATTATAGATAATTTTATATTTCGAATAAGAGGCGCTCTCGTTATCTCTGTTTCAGGTGTAGCAGCTGAATACTTAGCAAAGTGGTGCGGAATAGCGTCTAAGTTTTGCACTAAATTAGAAGAATTTCCGGATACGTTAGGATGTGTTTTAATATTTTCTGAATATTTATCCAAATCTCTTTTCTCTGCCAATAAAGGAAAAAACCTGAATCCATTGGTCGAATCTTCGTTAGCCTTTCGTGACGAGAATTGATATAATCCTTGATCGAATATTTTATTTTTATTTAAAGAAGACACATTTATACATACATACGAAGAGCCACGAAAACATTGCCTGCATGAAGGATTGTGAAATACAAAAACTTGGTGACATATTTGAAAAGTACATCGGTTTATTTAGTTCAAAGGCTATCCTGAATATGCTCACAAGAGTAAAAATATTGAAATTTGGAGCACTGGAGTGATGCAAATTGATTAACTCGGGGCCAGTTTATTAAGATCCATATATATGGTGATATGCGCTAACCTATTTGTATACTTCTGTATATAGCTGGAACTTATTAACATAAGTATTCATTCAATCAGATGAACACAATTTTGTGAATGTTTGAACACATTTTTATCACTTAAACTTCGATATTCTAAGAATTTGAGTATTTCTGAAACTTTATATTCGCCTTGAAGCTCGTACTAAGTATAAGATTTACAACTTTTCAATACAAATGAATAATTGTTAGAATACATTACTTACAATTTTCTAAGACACAAATGATTTTTGGAAATCATTAACTCCTGCAGCTTGTTGAGCTCTTAATCGCAACTACTAAACGTGTGCCACAATCAATTTAGAAAAAATCTTTGCTACATCTAAATATCAAATGCCTGCAGTTTCTCAGAATTTTATCAAATTTAATAATTCTTGCTATTAAATATCCGAATGTAGATAACGCTCTTATATTGAAAGGTATTAGTTTCCTACTCTCGAATGCCCGTTCTAAATCTCATGAAAAATGAAAATTCCTAAATTTATGAAAATTAGATTTCTTATTAAGCAATTACTTGACCGTTGGTACTGTGCTTTTTTTTTTAAATTTCTTCTTAAGTTGTATTCAGTACTCAGATTTTATGTCAAGATTCAGAATATTCATCTTGTGGCATTTACAAAATTTCTATGGGGCTATAACCAAAACCTCTGTCTTTGTACTATTTACTCGAAATCGGATGAGGAAGGTTCTAGGATATAACTATTTCATTGTTTTCGTTCAGACTTTTCAATATTAATATCCCTTTTCTCTTTCCCGCTTGTCATATTCATACGAACAACTTCTATTAAATTACATTCTGGTCCATCTGGATTGAAATATTTGATAGCTACTAAAGGTGCGAATGTTCGTTTCTTTTGTTTAGTTTTCATATTTATTTCTTGTTCTGATTTTGTTCTCCGTCTTCATGTTACCATTTAAGGTTGTCAGTTTCAAGCGCTGGTACACTGCTACTGTCTTCAGGTTCCAGTTCCAATTTATTATCTTCCATTTCAGACTCTGTGCTATTGTATAGAGTTTGAATCACGTATTGCTATTCTCTTCAGGTTCCTGTGCTGCCAATTTATTGTTTTTGTTTTCAAGCTCTGATACATTCCCATTGTCTTCAGGTTCCTGTTTCAATTTATCGTCTTTCGTTTCATGTTCTAATTTATTGTTATTGATTTCAATTTCGAGCTCTGGTTTATTATCTTTAGTTGCTTGTTCGGTTCTATTGCTTTTAGCCTCCTTATCACGATATAATTTATTGCCTTTAATTTTACATTTCAAAATGTCATCCCGATGTTCGTCTCTGAAGTTTATGGGATCTTCAGGGTCTGGTCGTTGAAGCCTGGATCTTCGCAACCGTCTTCTTCGTTTAACAGATTTTGTGTTGCTATATAGACTTTTACGACGTCCCTGATAGCAATAATTATAACAGTAACAAATACGGCTATTGGATTTAAAACACAGTACGAACAATCCTATGCTCTTGTCATTTATTAGCAGTGTTAGGTGTCTTCGGGTTTCTATCGATTTCAGATTTCACGTTTTTATGCTGAGATTTGGTGGTTCTTTCGAATGCTTTGGAAATGTTTTCAGACGTTTTCCAATACTGGTATATAAGAGCTTCAAATTTGAGAATTAAAACTTCTTTAAATTATGCGGCAGGCCTTTCTCATTCTTTCTAGTTCCTGTTTGAAACTGATTTAAGTTCTGTATGTATTTCCGATTTTAGGGTTCTTTCGATTTTGTGCCAGGGTTTGTTTGTTGTTTCAAATATTTCTGAAATATTTCCAAATTTGTTCCAAACGTGGCATATAAAAGTTCTAAATCCGATTATAGATAATTTTATATTTCGAATAAGAGGCGCTCTCGTTATCTCTGTTTCAGGTGTAGCAGCTGAATACTCAGCAAAGTGGTGTTGCACTAAATTAATGTTTTGGTTCAGACTTTTCAATATTAATATCCCTTTTCTCTTTCCTGCTTGTAATATAATATTCATGCGAACAACTTCTATTAAATTACATTCTAGTCCATCTGGATTGAAATATTTGATAGCTACTAAAGGTGCGAATGTTCGTTTCTTTGGTTTAGTTTTCATATTTATTTCTTGTTCTGATTTTGTTCTCCGTCTTCATGTTACCATTTACGGTTGTCAGTTTCAAGCGCTGGTACACTGCTACTGTCTTCTGGTTCCAGTTCCAATTTATTATCTTCCATTTCAGACTCTGTGCTATTGTATAGAGTTTGAATGACGTATTGCTATTCTCTTCAGGTTCCTGTGCTGCCAATTTACTGTTTTTGTTTTCTAGCTCTGATACATTCCCATTGTCTTCAGGTTCCTGTTTCAATTTATCGTCTTTCGTTTCATGTTCTAATTTAT
The DNA here is from genome assembly GCF_044657685.1 of Stegodyphus dumicola. Classification (NCBI taxonomy): domain Eukaryota; kingdom Metazoa; phylum Arthropoda; class Arachnida; order Araneae; family Eresidae; genus Stegodyphus; species Stegodyphus dumicola. The sequence goes on along the minus strand of NC_140768.1, from coordinate 20,652,380 downwards.
TGTTATTGATTTCAATTTCGAGCTCTGGTTTATTATCTTTAGTTCCTTGTTTTGTTCTGTTGCTTTTAGCCTCCTTATCACAATATGATTTATTGCCTTTAATTTTACATTTCAAAATGTCATCCCGATGTTCGTCTCTGAAGTTTATGGGATCTTCAGGGTCTGGTTGTCGAAACCTGGATCTTCGCAACCGTCTTCTTCGTTTAACAGATTTTGTGTTGCTATATACACTTATAGCTATATAGACTATATAGACTATATAGATAGCTATAAAGACGACGTGCCTTATAGCAATAATTATAACAGTAACAAATACAGCTATTGGATTTAAAACACAGTACGAACAATCCTATGCTCTTGTCATTTATTAGCAGTGTTAGGTGTCTTCGGGTTTCTATCGATTTCAGATTTCACGTTTCTATGCTGAGATTTGGTGGTTCTTTCGAATGCTTTGGGAATGTTTTCAGACGTTTTCCAATACTGGTATATAAGAGCTTCAAATTTGAGAATTATAACTTCTTTAAATTAAGTGGCAGGCCTTTCTCATTCTTTCTAGTTCCTGTATGAAATTGATTTAAGTTCTGTATGTATTTCCGATTTTAAGGTTCTTCCGATTTCGTGCCAGGCTGTGTTTGTTGTTTCAAATATTTCTGAAATATTTCCAAATTTGTTCAAAACGTGGCATATAAAAGTTCTAAATTCGATTATACATAATTTTATATTTCGAATAAGAGGCGCTCTCGTTATCTCTGTTTCAGGTGTAGCAGCTGAATACTCAGCATAGTGGTGCGGAATAGCGTCTAAGTTTTGCACTAAATTAATGTTTTGGTTCAGACTTTTCAATATTAATATCCCTTTTCTCTTTCCCGCTTGTAATATTCATGCGAACAACTTCTATTAAATTGTATTCTGGTCCATCTGGATTGAAATATTTGATAGCTACTAAAGGTGCGAATGTTCGTTTCTTTGGTTTAGCTTTCATATTTATTTCTTGTTATGATTTTGTTCTCCGTCTTCATGTTACCATTTATGGTTGTCAGTTTCAAGCGCTGGTACACTGCTACTGTCTTCAGGTTCCAGTTCCAATTTATTATCTTCCATTCCAGACTCTGTGCTATTGTATAGAGTTTGAATGACGTATTGCTATTCTCTTCATGTTCCTGTGCTGCCAATTTATTGTTTTTGTTTTCAAGCTCTGATACATTCCCATTGTCTTCAGGTTCCTGTTTCAATTTATCGTCTTTCGTTTCATGTTCTAATTTATTGTTATTGATTTCAATTTCGAGCTCTGGTTTATTATCTTTAGTTCCTTGTTTTGTTCTGTTGCTTTTAGCCTCCTTATCACGATATGATTTATTGCCTTTAATTTTACATTTCAAAATGTCATCCCGATGTTCGTCTCTGAAGTTTTTGGGATCTTCAGGGTCTGGTCGTTGAAGCCTGGATCTTCGCAACCGTCTTCTTCGTTTAACAGATTTTGTGTTGCTATATAGACTTTTACGACATCCCTGATAGCAATAATTATAACAGTAACAAATACGGCTATTGGATTTAAAACAGAGTACGAACAATCCTAGGCTCTTGTCATTTATTAGCAGTGTTAGGTGTCTTCGGGTTTCTATCGATTTCAGATTTCACGTTTTTATGCTGAGATTTGGTGGTTCTTTCGAATGCTTTGGAAATATTTTCAGACGTTTTCCAATACTGGTATATAAGAGCTTCAAATTTGAGAATTAAAACATCTTTAAATTATGCGGCAGGCCTTTCTCATTCTTTCTAGTTCCTGTTTGAAACTGATTTAACTTCTGTATGTATTTCCGATTTTAGGGTTCTTTCAAATTTTGTGCCAGGGTTTGTTTGTTGTTTCAAATATTTCTGAAATATTTCCAAATTTGTTCCAAACGTGGCATATAAAAGTTCTAAATTCGATTATAGATAATTTTATATTTCGAATAAGAGGCGCTCTCGTTATCTCTGTTTCAGGTGTAGCAGCTGAATACTTAGCAAAGTGGTGCGGAATAGCGTCTAAGTTTTGCACTAAATTAGAAGAATTTCCGGATACGTTAGGATGTGTTTTAATATTTTCTGAATATTTATCCAAATCTCTTTTCTCTGCCAATAAAGGAAAAAACCTGAATCCATTGGTCGAATCTTCGTTAGCCTTTCGTGACGAGAATTGATATAATCCTTGATCGAATATTTTATTTTTATTTAAAGAAGACACATTTATACATACATACGAAGAGCCACGAAAACATTGCCTGCATGAAGGATTGTGAAATACAAAAACTTGGTGACATATTTGAAAAGTACATCGGTTTATTTAGTTCAAAGGCTATCCTGAATATGCTCACAAGAGTAAAAATATTGAAATTTGGAGCACTGGAGTGATGCAAATTGATTAACTCGGGGCCAGTTTATTAAGATCCATATATATGGTGATATGCGCTAACCTATTTGTATACTTCTGTATATAGCTGGAACTTATTAACATAAGTATTCATTCAATCAGATGAACACAATTTTGTGAATGTTTGAACACATTTTTATCACTTAAACTTCGATATTCTAAGAATTTGAGTATTTCTGAAACTTTATATTCGCCTTGAAGCTCGTACTAAGTATAAGATTTACAACTTTTCAATACAAATGAATAATTGTTAGAATACATTACTTACAATTTTCTAAGACACAAATGATTTTTGGAAATCATTAACTCCTGCAGCTTGTTGAGCTCTTAATCGCAACTTCTAAACGTGTGGCACAATCAATTTAGAAAAAATCTTTGCTACATCTAAATATCAAATGCCTGCAGTTTCTCAGAATTTTATCAAATTTAATAATTCTTGCTATTAAATATCCGAATGTAGATAACGCTCTTATATTGAAAGGTATTAGTTTCCTACTCTCGAATGCCCGTTCTAAATCTCATGAAAAATGAAAATTCCTAAATTTATGAAAATTAGATTTCTTATTAAGCAATTACTTGACCGTTGGTACTGTGCTTTTTTTTTTAAATTTCTTCTTAAGTTGTATTCAGTACTCAGATTTTATGTCAAGATTCAGAATATTCATCTTGTGGCATTTACAAAATTTCTATGGGGCTATAACCAAAACCTCTGTCTTTGTACTATTTACTCGAAATCGGATGAGGAAGGTTCTAGGATATAACTATTTCATTGTTTTCGTTCAGACTTTTCAATATTAATATCCCTTTTCTCTTTCCCGCTTGTCATATTCATACGAACAACTTCTATTAAATTACATTCTGGTCCATCTGGATTGAAATATTTGATAGCTACTAAAGGTGCGAATGTTCGTTTCTTTTGTTTAGTTTTCATATTTATTTCTTGTTCTGATTTTGTTCTCCGTCTTCATGTTACCATTTAAGGTTGTCAGTTTCAAGCGCTGGTACACTGCTACTGTGTTCAGGTTCCAGTTCCAATTTATTATCTTCCATTTCAGACTCTGTGCTATTGTATAGAGTTTGAATCACGTATTGCTATTCTCTTCAGGTTCCTGTGCTGCCAATTTATTGTTTTTGTTTTCAAGCTCTGATACATTCCCATTGTCTTCAGGTTCCTGTTTCAATTTATCGTCTTTCGTTTCATGTTCTAATTTATTGTTATTGATTTCAATTTCGAGCTCTGGTTTATTATCTTTAGTTGCTTGTTCTGTTCTATTGCTTTTAGCCTCCTTATCACGATATAATTTATTGCCTTTAATTTTACATTTCAAAATGTCATCCCGATGTTCGTCTCTGAAGTTTATGGGATCTTCAGGGTCTGGTCGTTGAAGCCTGGATCTTCGCAACCGTCTTCTTCGTTTAACAGATTTTGTGTTGCTATATAGACTTTTACGACGTCCCTGATAGCAATAATTATAACAGTAACAAATACGGCTATTGGATTTAAAACACAGTACGAACAATCCTATGCTCTTGTCATTTATTAGCAGTGTTAGGTGTCTTCGGGTTTCTATCGATTTCAGATTTCACGTTTTTATGCTGAGATTTGGTGGTTCTTCCGAATGCTTTGGAAATGTTTTCAGACGTTTTCCAATCCTGCTATATAAGAGCTTCAAATTTGAGAATTAAAACTTCTTTAAATTATGCGGCAGGCCTTTCTCATTCTTTCTAGTTCCTGTTTGAAACTGATTTAAGTTCTGTATGTATTTCCGATTTTAGGGTTCTTTCGATTTTGTGCCAGGGTTTGTTTGTTGTTTCAAATATTTCTGAAATATTTCCAAATTTGTTCCAAACGTGGCATATAAAAGTTCTAAATCCGATTATAGATAATTTTATATTTCGAATAAGACGCGCTCTCGTTATCTCTGTTTCAGGTGTAGCAGCTGAATACTCAGCAAAGTGGTGTTGCACTAAATTAATGTTTTGGTTCAGACTTTTCAATATTAATATCCCTTTTCTCTTTCCTGCTTGTAATATAATATTCATGCGAACAACTTCTATTAAATTACATTCTAGTCCATCTGGATTGAAATATTTGATAGCTACTAAAGGTGCGAATGTTCGTTTCTTTGGTTTAGTTTTCATATTTATTTCTTGTTCTGATTTTGTTCTCCGTCTTCATGTTACCATTTACGGTTGTCAGTTTCAAGCGCTGGTACACTGCTACTGTCTTCTGGTTCCAGTTCCAATTTATTATCTTCCATTTCAGACTCTGTGCTATTGTATAGAGTTTGAATGACGTATTGCTATTCTCTTCAGGTTCCTGTGCTGCCAATTTACTGTTTTTGTTTTCTAGCTCTGATACATTCCCATTGTCTTCAGGTTCCTGTTTCAATTTATCGTCTTTCGTTTCATGTTCTAATTTATTGTTATTGATTTCAATTTCGAGCTCTGGTTTATTATCTTTAGTTCCTTGTTTTGTTCTGTTGCTTTTAGCCTCCTTATCACAATATGATTTATTGCCTTTAATTTTACATTTCAAAATGTCATCCCGATGTTCGTCTCTGAAGTTTATGGGATCTTCAGGGTCTGGTCGTCGAAACCTGGATCTTCGCAACCGTCTTCTTCGTTTAAGAGATTTTGTGTTGCTATATACACTTATAGCTATATAGACTATATAGACTATATAGATAGCTATAAAGACGACGTGCCTTATAGCAATAATTATAACAGTAACAAATACAGCTATTGGATTTAAAACTCAGTACGAACAATCCTATGCTCTTGTCATTTATTAGCAGTGTTAGGTGTCTTCGGGTTTCTATCGATTTCAGATTTCACGTTTCTATGCTGAGATTTGGTGGTTCTTTCGAATGCTTTGGGAATGTTTTCAGACGTTTTCCAATACTGGTATATAAGAGCTTCAAATTTGAGAATTATAACTTCTTTAAATTAAGTGGCAGGCCTTTCTCATTCTTTCTAGTTCCTGTATGAAATTGATTTAAGTTCTGTATGTATTTCCGATTTTAGGGTTCTTCCGATTTCGTGCCAGGCTGTGTTTGTTGTTTCAAATATTTCTGAAATATTTCCAAATTTATTCAAAACGTGGCATATAAAAGTTCTAAATTCGATTATACATAATTTTATATTTCGAATAAGAGGCGCTCTCGTTATCTCAGTTTCAGGTGTAGCAGCTGAATACTCAGCATAGTGGTGCGGAATAGCGTCTAAGATTTGCACTAAATTAATGTTTTGGTTCAGACTTTTCAATATTAATATCCCTTTTCTCTTTCCCGCTTGTAATATTCATGCGAACAACTTCTATTAAATTGTATTCTGTTCCATCTGGATTGAAATATTTGATAGCTACTAAAGGTGCGAATGTTCGTTTCTTTGGTTTAGCTTTCATATTTATTTCTTGTTATGATTTTGTTCTCCGTCTTCATGTTACCATTTATGGTTGTCAGTTTCAAGCGCTGGTACACTGCTACTGTCTTCAGGTTCCAGTTCCAATTTATTATCTTCCATTTCAGACTCTGTGCTATTGTATAGAGTTTGAATGACGTATTGCTATTCTCTGCAGGTTCCTGTGCTGCCAATTTATTGTTTTTGTTTTCAAGCTCTGATATATTCCCATTGTCTTCAGGTTCCTGTTTCAATTTATCGTCTTTCGTTTCATGTTCTAATTTATTGTTATTGATTTCAATTTCGAGCTCTGGTTTATTATCTTTAGTTCCTTGTTTTGTTCTGTTGCTTTTAGCCTCCTTATCACGATATGATTTATTGCCTTTAATTTTACATTTCAAAATGTCATCCCGATGTTGGTCTCTGAAGTTTTTGGGATCTTCAGGGTCTGGTCGTTGAAGCCTGGATCTTCGCAACCGTCTTCTTCGTTTAACAGATTTTGTGTTGCTATATAGACTTTTACGACATCCCTGATAGCAATAATTATAACAGTAACAAATACGGCTATTGGATTTAAAACAGAGTACGAACAATCCTAGGCTCTTGTCATTTATTAGCAGTGTTAGGTGTCTTCGGGTTTCTATCGATTTCAGATTTCACGTTTTTATGCTGAGATTTGGTGGTTCTTTCGAATGCTTTGGAAATGTTTTCAGACGTTTTCCAATACTGGTATATAAGAGCTTCAAATTTGAGAATTAAAACATCTTTAAATTATGCGGCAGGCCTTTCTCATTCTTTCTAGTTCCTGTTTGAAACTGATTTAACTTCTGTATGTATTTCCGATTTTAGGGTTCTTTCAAATTTTGTGCCAGGGTTTGTTTGTTGTTTCAAATATTTCTGAAATATTTCCAAATTTGTTCCAAACGTGGCATATAAAAGTTCTAAATTCGATTATAGATAATTTTATATTTCGAATAAGAGGCGCTCTCGTTATCTCTGTTTCAGGTGTAGCAGCTGAATACTTAGCAAAGTGGTGCGGAATAGCGTCTAAGTTTTGCACTAAATTAGAAGAATTTCCGGATACGTTAGGATGTGTTTTAATATTTTCTGAATATTTATCCAAATCTCTTTTCTCTGCCAATAAAGGAAAAAACCTGAATCCATTGGTCGAATCTTCGTTAGCCTTTCGTGACGAGAATTGATATAATCCTTGATCGAATATTTTATTTTTATTTAAAGAAGACACATTTATACATACATACGAAGAGCCACGAAAACATTGCCTTCATGAAGGATTGTGAAATACAAAAACTTGGCGACATATTTGAAAAGTACATCGGTTTATTTAGTTC